>NC_133981.1:10454621-10757651 GCF_047716275.1 Strix uralensis
TCCTTAGGATGGTTTGGTGGGGTCTTGATACTTTTAGCTATGTTGATCCTTCTTGTGACCTTATCACAAATAATGATTGTATCCATGGCTGGCAGTTTCCCACATTCTTCAATAATTTTGTCCAATTTTTTTTTTGACAGCAATGTGCTGGTTGGCTAGAAGATAACATCTCTAACTTCAGGGTTAGAATAAATCCAATATTAGGTTTTGCTACTCACTGAAATCTTGCACGTAGCTATCTTCAAAAATTTACAGACATTGGTCAGAAAGGGGAAGAAAATAAGTTACTGTTTTTTCTGTATTTTGTTAAACTCTGTCCTACTGTATACTCTTCCTGTTAATTCATTTTTCCTTTACAATTTCAGGTAAGCTATTAATCTATTGAAGTGAGGATTTTTCAAAGCCTTTCCAGAAATAAACACTGAATGAAACTATCATAAGATATGCATGACAAGTAGAACTGTTTTGTCATTTCAAGACCATGGTTTATACTGAGTCCTCTCTCATTCCCATTACATAGATGTCAGATGGAATAATACAATGAGAAATTACCCCAAGATTTGGTTTCCCATTGCAGAGGCTTTTTTATATAAAGTTTACCAAGTTTATACATAAAATTTTAATATAAAAATCCCAAACCTTGCAATCCCTATTATTCAAAAGCAGCTAATTAATGTTTTCTGGTTTTACATTAGTATTGGTTTTATTCTAATCATGCACTACCATCTCCTTATCTTTTGTTCCGTTAATCCTATTGCCCAAAACATGGCTTTCTGATAGCGAACTCTACAGAAACACTCAAACGTGCAGTTCTGGAATTCAAAGCCATTAAATGGCCTTCTCTGTGCTATTAGCGGTTCCGGGATAATGCAGTCAAACTCCACAAAATGTTCATTATTGGAAATAGATGTATATTGTTTTTTCCCTATGAATTTTAAAATTGCATTTATTATGGTATGCTGTGTATGAAATGAAGGTGATTTAAACAGTTGTGCCCTCTACTGGCATAAAGGAAATAATGAAAAAAGAGAAAGAAATACCTTATTTCCAGATGTTGTATCAAAACCGAGTGCCAAAATCAACTTTTTGTTGGGCTTTTTTTTGGTAGTATGCTTTAGCCACATTTGAAGGATAGATTATTTTCAACATTAAATCTTAGCACATTAATTGCTTACAGATTTTTAATTTTTTTTTTTATGAAGACAACCATTTACACAGTTAAGGCAGTATAAAATGGCCTTACCACAGATGAACATGATGGTGTGGATGGTATGTTACACAGCTAAGAATAACTTTATTTTTATGAGACTTTTAAGGAGCTATACCATCAACTAGAGAGTATGAGAACAAAGCTGTATGACAAAATCCCTTACAAAGTTCATAGAAACTTTGGAGAATTCAACTATTTAAAAGAAAGTCTGTAGGAGTTGATGCATAATGTGAAGTAGAATATAGAATTTCATATAATACAGCAGAATTAAGACCTCACCCTCTGCTGAAATGCTTCTAGCCAATCCTTCACCTTCCATTAAAAAGAAAGCTTATAATTTTCTGTCCTATCCCCCACTGTTGAAGTTGTCAACTGGCATTACACTTGAATAACAAAGAAACAAAAACATACCCGTTGGTAAGAAACTTGCATACTGCAACTTCCCAGCGTGGGCAGGATTAGTCATGGATCCTAATTGAAATACTAATTGACATATTTATACCATCATATAAAATCCATTCAATACAGTGACAATAATGTTCTTATCTAAAATAGCTGTAGCATCCACATGGAGAACAGTGACAGACTGAAAGTCAGCCCCACACTTTTCTTTTAGCCTAGTAGGAACATTTCAGGTTCTTTATTTTTCAGTTTTTATAAAATATGGTAGCTACAGACTACAGATTAAATGGTTACCAGACTACAGTGATCAGAGCAGAAGAAAAATAATTGCCTTCCAGAAAACTTAATAATCAGCAGAGTAAGAGGCCAACATACTCTTGCCCCTTCCTTTGGCTCCAACATTGTCCTTCTGTAGTGGAAAGGGAGTTTATTTACCAGCGGAAGCAAAATCATTAATCACAGAATTAAGTTATAATGTACCTTATAACTGGCTTTATTCATAAGTAACTGAATCTGGAAATGAGGTAGGTACAAAGAGCATGGGGTCAGCTTTCAGAAATCTCAGTCCACTATTAAGTGCTCCACTGCCAAAGGAAACTACACCACCAAAATGTGCTGTAATCATACATGAAAACAGAGGATAGACTTGTGCTTACAACCCAATTCTTTCTGCCAACTTCTCTGTACAGAACTGTGTTATAGTAAAAGTAAATATTAGTGTCTCAGGCATGACTATTGCTTTGAATTGCTGTGTGTTTCAAACATATTTAGCTTTATTGCAAAAGCTTTCTTTTTTGGACCAGAAAAAAAAAAAATCCTTTAATATTCCAGGTGCCATGAAGTTCAAATGTGCTCAAAGGGAAAAACCCAGCAGTATGAGTGAGTAAAGCAAAGGACAGTGGCCCAAAGGAGAAAACAGGACTAGACAGAAAGAAACAAAATCAGAGACAGATGAAGGGATTTTAAATGGTGGGTGGAAAAAAAGGGGAAAACTACAATATGCATCTCGTACCCACAAACTCCTCCACAAAACTCACGCAAGATGGATGGAAATGCTGCAGATGAACAACTTTATTGTGTTTTGCATGAAACTATTGGGGAAATTTTAAGTGAAGTGAAAAAAAGAAGAAGGAGATAAAACAGGAACAAGAGGCACAGAAAACCACTGTGACTGTGAGTTAAAACCCCAGCAATCCCACATTCAGGAAAGGTGGAGAAGAGAGAGAGGTGGTGAAAAGGGCTGTCTGTTCAAATGCCACAAATAATTGGCAGCTGCCAGATCTAATGTGCTCTCTGCTGCCCGCGAAGTGGCAGCTTGGACCACCAGCCATCTCCTGGGCACTCACAGTGAACGCTGCTGTGACACATGCATTAAACACGAGAAAAGTGAATTAGACTCTGAGACCCAGGGTCCATCGTTGCTCAGGCTGCTGCATAAAACGATCAGGACCAAGAGCAATGCCAGCCAACCCAGGTAGCAGGGAAGCCCTGCCTGCCCCAGCACGTGTCTCTCCTACACAGAGGAGAGCAGGGGATGGTGCCAGCCTGGCTGTGACCTTCTCTTCCCCTGAGCCCAGGAACCCCAAACACTCTCCATCCGTGAGCAGCTTTTGCAGACAAGTTCTTTCCTTGCTCTTGTCATAAGCTGCATGGGACAGTGTGGACTTAGCAGACTCCAGCTTATTAATCGTTTACAACAATTAGCTAGGGCACCTAAGTCTTCAGACACCTTGGTTACGTGTGTGACCCAAGTAGAGTCTCATACATATTCATGCCACTTCACCCACACACTGAGAGCTGCTTCCCCAGCCCTCTGCCCGGCTCCTTCACTCTGGCACACACCGGGTGAGGGGAAGGAAGTTTCCTCTCACATTTCATTGAAAGCAAGCATTTGCTGTGGCCATAATTCATGCAGTGGAAATGCAGAAAAAGCACATCTGAGAGGGAAGCACTAAACCGGCCTGGCCAAACCTCACTTGTGCCCTAAGAGGTAGCGCACAAGAGAGAGACCATGCTGGATACTTCTCTGCAGTCACCTGGCTTGGTGAATTAACCACAGTGCTTTACTCAGAAGCATCTCACTTCGAGTAATAACAGACTCACCCCATAGGGCCACCTATGAGATGACTCCTCTTTTCTTAGCTCCTTAATAATATATGATTTTATCTTGCACTGTGGTGGAGCTGTAGTGGCACCACCTCCAACATCAGCCACACTCATGGGGTGGTGAGGGCAGCGCTGGGGTATGACAGAGGTGCTGGGTCAGCTCCTCAGAGTGCATACCCCTCAAGGGAGCTCAGATGAGCCTAAAATCTACAAGCAAACCCAGTCCCCCCATTTTGTGGCTACCCAAAACCCAACGGATGAACCTAGAATCCACTGTTGCAATTACCAGAGCAGCCTGTCACATTGACCTAGTGGCTCTGGTGAGCTTCAGAGCACCTGGGGCAGCTACCTGGGACCCCAGAGCAAGAGCCTGAAATGTGTCACGACATCTCCTAGCACGTTGTAAGCTATGACTAGTAAAACTCAATCTCTCAACAACTTAATTCAACTACTCAGCTATCTGCAGCTAGATTTCTTCCTCTTTTGTCTGGTTTTTGTTTTGTAATTTTTTCCCTTTCTGTTGCTGCAATTTTGCCTGTTATGGGAACTTTGCAGAAGAGAAAAATAAACAGATCAGTGTTTGATGTTGTGCTTTCTGTTTAGAAGTTTGTTTTCCTTTCTTCTTCCATTGCATCAATATTAACATGTTGATTCATAAGCAAAATAAATAAAGTCTATAAATATATTATTTCTTTTTTTAAATCCTGAAACCTGAAAGTTACAGTTCCCACAGCAACTGCACGATGTGCACATACATTAAAGGCAAGGATATTACCACCCAAGGCAGCAATCAAATATGCATGAAGGACTTATGTCTGGCACTTGGAGGACTGTGCAAGTTCGACAACCCAGAACCATGAAGCACCTCAGTTCTGTCCATGTCAGTTTGATGCGAAGAAAAGATCCTGGAGACGTCAGTCCCTATGGGCACAGTGGAACTGGATATTGCCATGGGCAGAAGTGCTTATGGAATAATAGTGTGATGGTACCTTTACAGTTGAACTAACTGGCCTCAAAAATGTGATGTCACTCCAGAGCTAAAGATGCTCTGGATAAAATAATTACTGTTAATTAGCCAAAATCCACAGCCAGAAGGTGTCATAACAACCAAAGCATTATGAACAGATAGCATTATTCACAGTCCTGACGATCCTCAAATGCTGTGAGTGAATTTCTCACAGTTTGATTGAACAGGAATGAGGAGTGCTCTGTACATTGTTGGAGAAGTTCATGCCATCTATTCACTGTATCTTTTACAATCCATGAAATGATTTAATTGAATAAAAGGATGCTCAGCTTCCTGGTTTCTGTATCTCCACCAGCTACTGGCTAATCAAAGTTTATTTTTCTAGGTCATGAATTTGGCATCCCAGCAGCTAACCATCCCCGGCACTGTCAGCTGGGATCTAAGTTCGCACCGTTGACTGCTCCCTTATAACTGACGTTCTCTTCTCTGCACCTTGCAATTTTAAGCTCAGATTTTCAAACAATGTACGCAGTGCTGTCATTGTACCCTGAGCCAGGATTTCTGGCATCTCCCCTAGCAAGTCTAATGTTGCTTGGTAATCAAATGCTTGCCTCCCGCTGGCTAATGAAAACCAGCCCAGAGACCCCAGTTCTCTGTGAGGTGCCTTGAGAGAAGAATAGTGAATTAAGATTTAAAAATTTACCAGTATAGATTATTTTCTCTTCCATGGTCTATTATATAAAATAGATACTGTAGGCATCAGATTTCAGTGATAAAAAGAGAAACAGCATGCCATCAAGAGACTAAATGTCTTAGTAGTATTAATCTCTTATAATCTATTAATTAAAAGAAACTGGAGGATTCCAGAATTTGAAGAAAATAACAGTTAGCATGTTTAACTGTAAGCAGCTGGATATTTTATTGAAAAAAATGGGCAAGTGGTTAAATGTCAAGATGGGACTTTAAATACTTTTAAGCATATCTAGCCCAGGTATCTTCCTGAACAGGTACCAGGCTGATTAAAAAGCAATTTCTTTGTGATTTTATTGCAAATGTAGGAAGTGAAAATTAAGACATCATGTGCACACAGAATTTTAGCCAACTTAATCTTTCTACTACTTGACTGTCTTTTGGATTTGGCTGTTCACTTTGTGTTGTCAACAAATATAAGTCTGTAAATCTGAAAACTGTTTTTTTTATTTTAAAATGAGGAAATAAATAAATTACGGAAATAAATAAATTCACATTGGGTTGAGAATCAAGGACAATTAGTTTGTCTTGTTGATGTAGCTTCTACTGTGAATAATGTACAGTTTAGATTTTTCCTTTATGTTAGCTTTGAAATTAAAGTCTAGAATGCTTCATAAAAGCTATGCCTTTGTCTTTGAGGCTTGCAGCAAAGTTTTTTGGTTTTAGGTGGAATATGGACAATGATGCTGTGAAAAACAAAGAGCTACACAGAAATCACTATTACAAATATGCCATGTACACACACAAACACATTTTTTCCTCATGGACACCAAGAGAGAAGAGCATGTACAGTAACTCAGTATCTCTTTCTACATTTTCATGGTTGATTTTTCAAATTATTAGTGTTTAGGTACCATGTGTGCATTTGCAGACCATCTCAACTGCAATATTCCTACCCAGGCAGTATTCCTGCAGAACACATACTGGAGAGAGAATTTATGATCCAAAGGGGAGAGCTATTTTGAATTGTCACCTTGAACTTGCACGTAAGAATGGGGTTTTGCATTATCTTCTGTATCCCTTATATTTAGCATCAACATGTGTGACATTTTGTGAGAATACAAGAGCCTATGGTCTGTTTCTGTAAAGAATATATCAGATTTGTTTTGTTAGAAATAAGTGTGATTAGCATAAATTTACCTTAACAACAGTAACAAAATTTGAAGCACCATCATTTCTGTGGAGCAAATTTCAGCTGCACTGTGAAATATGCCTTTTAAAACACTATTTTTTTTTTCTCTGAAAAGCAGCAGGTATTTCAAGCCAGATAATTTTTCAAAAACGTTCCAGGATTTCTTACGGATATTAATTTCTGTTTAAGCATCTCCAAACTTTGGCAGAAAGACAAGTTTCATTTTTCTTTAACAAGTCCTTTGGTTGTGCAGATGTTGTAGCCAGATTGGCATTTTACTGTAACAGTTAACTCAACTTAGGGAAGGATGTTGTTATTTAATATTCTGATTCTGTGTCACCTTTTGAACCTTAATTTATAGGTGATGTATTTTATAGTTAGCATTCCATAGAAGTCTGCAAAACCTATTAGATTATTATGTTCTCTGCCAATGAAAGTCTGATTGTTGTTCTAAATAAGTATCTTCAAAAGTATGAACATTAAACATTGTGTAAAAAGTCCATTTTATGTCCCATTTCCAAATGGATACATACATTTTGATGACACCTCTCTAATTTACCTCCTTTATTAGCCTGATTTAAAAGCCTGCTGAAATGAGTGGAAAATGAAAACTCTCCTTAAGTGACGTTGAAGCAGTTTTCAAATTGTTACTTCACATTGGTTCCTTATTACACTTGGGAAAAGCTGTATTTTTCCCCCACTTTCCATTTTGCCTTGTCACCAGTATTTTGCCTAAAGATCGGGAATCTGTCTTAACACTTTTATTACCTCGAGCATCTGCACTAGTAACAGCCCATGAACTGCAACAGTTCATTTTTAGTTCAGAAAAAGACCTTCTGACTTCTCAAAATACATTTGATATTCCTATGAAACGGAGTGTGGCCTTTACCCTGGGCAATGTACCTGTCTCTCTAAAGTCAGTTTTGGCTGTGTTGGGAGCGATCCACAGGAGCTGTCTTTTTTTCTCCTCCACCCATTCAGCAGATAATCTAGGTCAGTGGGTTTCATCATCTTTTCCAGTGACTGTTGAGGGTTTGTGTGTGACTTCTCGAAGTAGTAAAGAAACCCAAACCTGCTCCCAGCTAGTCAACTTTCACTATACAGGGCTCCGCACCCTCAGTGGGATGTATCTGGGAGATCCACTTCTCCCCAGAGCACTACCCTGGCTGTAGCTGACTCTGCGGGAGTGCTTCCTCCAGCCTTGGCGTCTGCTGTCGGCTGATGCACAGCTGATGAAGTTATCATATTTAAGCTGCCAGTTTTGGCAGCTGTCTTCTGTAATTCAAAGACAGACTTTGAATTTGGGGTTTCAGATATTTGACCAGCAGTAATATAAAATGACAAGCCATCGGTATAATTGTATCATAACACTCATGACAACTAACATTTTCAAAGAGCACATCAGAATCTTTACATCCGAAAGAACTAGTGGGCATCAGAGTTGCAAAGCACGCTTAGTTTTAATAGCTGATTTTGCTGGAGCAGCCAGACTTACCATGATCTCAGGGAATTTGGTTTTACTTCAGCACTTTAGTAAGTATTGAATCTATCCCAAACACAGAAAAATAACATTCTTGCTGCAGACAAAGCAATCTTATTGAAAGAGGATATTTGCATTCCAGACCCAAGCTTTTCTGCCAGAGGAAATCCCTGTGGGATTTTCTGGCATATGAAAGATGGAGAATGAGAGCCGTGCTGGAGGCACATCGGTCGGGTTACATACAACGAGGTGTTACAATCCCAGGCAGTCCCAGACTGACTGACCCCAGGGGAGCTCTCCCTGCCTCTGGTGCCTGCTTTCCTGGGGTGGGTACCTCGTTTTGTCTGGGTGAGTGGCTTCCTCTCCCCTTCCTTCCCCCTCCTCAGGTTTGGACCTGCAGCAGCTCAGGTCGGTGCTCCCCAGCTGCTCCACAGAAGGGGACTCCACGATACACTGGTCATTAGATACTAGCATTTATCTGTTCTGTGGCATCTCTTCTTACTCTTCTTACCTCTGATCCTTCCTGCCAGGCTGTCGGGCATGCCAGCTGACTGTATGATCCTGGGGCACAACCGTCAGTTTAAGTTCAACAACACCAGTACCCTATTTTGACCAAAATCAGGTCAATCCAATGTTCAGAGTAGCAAAACCTGAGAAATCTTGGGATGAATATGGTTGAGTGAACTTAGAAGTTTATATTCAGTTACTGCTATCAGAGTTATCAGCAAAAACTTGCTCAAGGGGAAACAGCACACACCAATAAGTGTGTAAACAAACAAACTCACAGCCCTTAGAAATTATGAGAAAAAGAGAGCTCTAGTGCTACTGCAGTCCCTAGCCAACCCTGACTCTTCTGAGGCTCAGAAAATAGCAGCTTCTTGCCTTAAATACTTGTTTGTTCTTGCAGGGATTTAGGGAAGCTTCTATGCAGATTCGGAATTGGACCCACTATTCATCCTTGCAAATTTTAAAAAGTCTTTTAGAAAGCCAAGCTGAGAGAAAAACAGCTAAAGGTTTCTTATGTGGCAGATAGCTTTCTGTTGCACTGCAGTAAAATGCTTGGTGCTCAGTGGAGCTAAATTAATAAACTTTTTTATGATGGCTTGAAGTTACGGCTGCTATATTCTGGAGTAGACAGATAATTGGAGTGGTCAGAGTTGTATCTGCATCGCTGTGAAATTGATGTAATAATTCTGGACCAGAAATTATCTAAATTTAGGAGAAAGCATGAGCATATGCATAATATATCTTCCTGAATTCTACTGAGACCTCTGGGGAATTGGATTGTGAGTTAATAAACTGTTAATTAAAATACGCATGACAAGAAAAAAAAATTATTCATTAACTTGGTCTATTGACAGCTTCCATGATAAGGTAAACAACAGTCTATAATCATTAACAGATCGTGCAGAAATCTGCATGGGTTTGCTTATATGAGTTCTAATAGAGCCATTGAAAAGGAATTACAAACACAGACAAAAAGGACATAGTTCTCATATGCCACTTTTTATAGTGTTGATTTGTATTTTGATTCCTTTTGCAGTGAAGGTTGCTAAGAATTATGGCTGTCTGAGGGTCAACAAATTTCAGAAGGAACTAGCCCTCTCCATTGGCCTGAAAAAATCCCAGAACCTTGAGCTTTGAAATTCGTGACACCCATACAGAAAAGTATCATTTGCTGTGATTTATTCTGACAGTTACATTATTGGGTGCATGTTAACCAGGACGAATAGCTGTACAGGGGAGGAGTACAAGGAGCTCCAAAGTATACTTTTAGAAACTTTCTCTGTGCAGTATGCTGGTAACAGAGAACAGGCAATGGCTTATCATAGGGTAAGATTTCATCAGCAAACTTGAATCAATCACTCCTGGCTTTACCAGCAGTAAGTAAGCGGACCATACCAAACGCCCACTGCCAAACCTTTACACCAGGCTGTTCCATCGGGCTCCTAAAAGCTGTAATTGCATAATAAGTTTGAATGCATGAAGAGCAGAAATAGCAAATATTAATGTGGTGTCACTGTAGTTTCTTCTCTTTCATTACTTCATCCTTCAAGGCCATTGTGTAATCTGGCACAATACAATACATCGCTTTATATTTCCTCTTGTACAAAATGTCCCTTTATGTCAAACTTGGTTTGCAGACATAGAGTCATAGAGCAATTCTTCTCATCCAGAGAAGTGGCGAGAGTGTGAGGCTGCTGGCACATCTCCAATACCATTGTTAACAATTATGACATGACTGTCAAACCTTATTATCAGCTTTTAGGAATCTCTGTGAGATCCTGTAAGCACAGCTGTTTGGCTTTTCTCTGAAACACTGCTCTTGGAAGGCAAGAGAAAAAAGGAATGAGCTTTCCCTTTAGGAGGAATCACTGAGTGCTTGCACAAAGCCACAGCAATCAGGTTTTTTGTGGGAGTCCACTCTACCTCTGGTTACGTTGAGGTCCTGTAGCTTCTTCCCCAGCCTTGTAACAGCTTGGTTGCTCTTCACATCCCTATGAGAGATATTTTGGCAAGTGGCCCACAGCAGCTAGCCAAGAAAGGATGCCACCCCAAATTGAAATTTCTAAATTGGAAAGGAGAGGGGAGTGGAAGAGGAGGGGAGGGTTGGGAAAGTCTTACAGTAACCTCCATTCCTTGTTTTCACCTGACCACACTGGTGCTTTCCACCCTGTAAGCCAGTACCTACCTTCTATGCTGACTGCAGTGAATCCTCCCTTGCCCTCCATATCACGCCTCATTTCACATTGTGGAGCCCTCTCTCATTGCACAAATTGGTTCCTCTCAGATAAAAATAAATGGGAAAATGTCCCCACAGGGGCACACCTAATGCACACCTTCAGGAAATACACATTCAGCCCATGGGATGAGACTAGCCCTGTTTTGTAGTAAAAAGCCCCGGGAATGTGTAGAGCCAGCATCAGGTCCCCCACACCAGCTACGGATCTGCCCTACCTGCTGGGGGGGGACACAGCACCATGGACCAGTACCCGTAGTGCTTAGCATGACAAAAGGCAGACTGTTGTGGTGAAAGAATAAGAAAATGGCGATCCTCGTGTGAAATGGTCATTTCAGAACATAAGCAAACATATCTATCATCATATTTTTTGTCACACTACATCCAAAGGGATATTTGACAAGAGGTTTGAAAGGCTGCAGTGAAGGCAGTGAAGTAGCATTGCAGTTACCTGCTGAGCAGAGAGGTAAATGTCTGCAGACGTTGGCAGTAGATGGAGAGTGATTATCACATGCATGTGTAAGCTCTGCTTATTTGCTTTGTATCACCACTGCTAATCTGCCACAGGAGAGGTATTCTGGAGTTTTAAGATAAGATGTTCAGCAGGTCTCTGTCTCACACTGTAATGGCACAAAAAATAATAGATATTACATTTCACATGCTGTTTCTTCAAGTCTGGAACATCCTTCTCCTGCTGGCCTTATCAAAACTCCCATTGTAATTGGCAAGTTTTCATTTCAGTGGGCATCTTGGGGGGGGGGGGGGGGAGGTTGGTCATTGATTTCTCACAACCGATTCAATCTTTTTACATGTCTGACTGCCCTAAATCACTACAAGTAGGAAACTATTTTCAAAATTTCTCAAGAGCCCTCAATGTATTGATTGAGTCTAACTTTGACTTCAGACATTAAATTCTTTCTTTTTCCTGAAAATAACAACCTCTAACCTTCTATAAGGCTACTTGGTTTTAGCTGGCAATCTGTTCATGCTTCATTTATTTATGCTCTTTTCAATAGTATTCAGATTAAACCTTTGATAGCTTGTTCAAAATTTCTTTATTATCTTTATCACATTTGCCAATGAAAGTTAATTTTATTTGAATTTTCTCTCTTTGTGTTGGTGAAATTACTAGCCTCAAACAGTTGTTGTATTTTGTGCTAAATAGTAGCATATTGCCTGTGTAGTCAGGTTTATAATTATTTCTCCTAGATTCCACTATCCCCAATTAAACTGCAAGAACTTTGAAACTTAGAAGTTAGTTAATGGGGAAAAAAACCTTCACTGTTGGATAAATCTTTTTAGTAATATCCTCCCTTGGCTTTATAAATATATCCTGAGAGTTAATGCAGTTAGCATGAAGATTAGTGACAATGTTTTACCTCATTTCCCCCAATCTATTACAGTGAACAGCTCTATTAGAATTGTAGATGTGGTCCATCACATTAAGGACCTCCTGTTTGGATTTTAAGTCCTGCAAGTGCTCAGCACACAGAAACACGCTTGGACTCTACAGTGTTCCAGAGCCAGGAGCCTGACAGGCTCAGACCCATGTATTTTGAAAAACAGATTAACTATATGGAGTTTACCTGGAGTACATGGAATAATTTAGAATGGAGCAAAGTGGCAGCAAAATATAGAGGAAAATTCTTTCTTTCAATTAGGCTAGAGACCCCAATCCTGTTGTAATGTCTTTGTCACTCAAAGTTGTTCTCTGAGTCATTATCTCAGCAGTTATTTGGGGAAAAGGGGGAATGCCTATTACAAATGGTACAAGGAACAGCCATTGAAGAAAGCCCTCCATGCAGAATAGAGAGACTTACGTTGGTCACATTAAATTTTTTTTGTGCCCACTCTTTTCAGTGGAGTTAAGCCAAATTGCAATTATCAGCTTTATATGCAATTTAACAAAGTAGATGTATTAAAAAAAGATTATTTGATTATTTTTAACAAAAAATAGAAAACATTGGATAGTCAAAGGCTTCTTGCAAGAGGAAAAATTATAAAATGGAAGATTTGTACAAAATAATTTGAAAATCTGAGGAAATACCAAGCTGTTTCAACAGGTAGCACTGGTAATTTTTGTGGTCTTAGCAGGACTACATGGTATAAGGCAAAACAGTCCTCATCACTGACAAAGGGTGACAATGCACATTGCTACATGTTGCTTCATAAGCAGAGCTCTTCCTCTTGTGGCTTTCTTTTATTCCATGTACTCCAATTGGATGTAGAATGCAACCATAATATTTCTTCTGTCAACAGCTAGTTAAACCTACTTGGAGAAAACACGCTTTCACCTTGCCAGTACGTGCACCTTGGCGCCACGTTCCTCCATTTCAGCACCAGTCAAGTCTCTGACATCTCTTAGCGTTACTGCGACCAGAGACCACCACAGTGGCATTATAAACAGCCGTGATATTTGAGCATGAGAATTATGTCATCTTCTAGATGACAGCTTCTCTGTGTTTAGCTTTGGGGATGTCACTCCTCCTTCTTAGTGCCAAGGCTTTCTTGACAGTTAATAATCAGATCTCAAAATGCAATAAAGCTATTGTGAATAATGCTAAAAAAGTGGCCAGTTGAAATCCAAGGCAGCAATTACAGCTTCAGCAAGCTATACTTTCTGCTCCTGGATCTGCAACTGGAAACCAAGGAGATTTCTCACAGTGCTTTGCTGTAACTTCGATAGGCTATGAGCACACACAAAAAAATAAAACTGTCAGAAATATGATAGCAACTTTTTTATGATAGTTTTTTTAAAACAACTCTGTGGAACTCAGACATTGAGCAGAAGTTCCTGAAAAGGAAGGAAGAAGCAGACCAATGATTTAGTTTCCTTCCTTTTCCCTTCATAATCACATTTTATTTTTTTATTTTGGATTAAATGTCATTTGAGTAATGTGATTTCTTTACTGTTTTTGTTTTGGTTTCAGGGTTTTTTGGCTTTTTTTTTTTTTTTTTTTTTTTAGATAGTGTTATTAAGTTGTGAGGTTTCATCAGGAAGGAAGAAAACCGCAAGGGCTGCAGTATTGTCCAGGGACTCAGAAGACACACATTTTAGTCTCTGCTGTGATTGCTGACAAACCTCTTAAACTCATATCCATTTGTATCCACTGTAACAGGAAAAAAACGTATCCTAGCGGTGAGCATGCATTGAACTATCTGTAACTTCAGAAAGTGAAGCAACTTTGGCCACTCGGGAAATTCTTTCCAGCAGCAAATCACACTATTTGTAGGAAGGTGGCATGTTGCATCTCTTAGTCCTCATATAATGAGGAGCTAGAGAGGATGCAGCATATTTTATGGCATTGGATGAACAGTGACTTGTGTCTAAATCACTTCCATCTCCTCCATACAGAACCAGATTTTGGAGAACATTCCTCCTGTATGCAGATCTGTGTATAAAGCAATGGCCATTGTTCAGGCGTAGTCCCAAAGGCTTGCGGGAGCCTTTACATGCAAATAAAAGATATGAGCACACACCGCCGTTTACAGTGCTCCCATTATGGTTAAGCTTGAAACACATAGACATCTTTGCAAAAACTGAGTCCCCAGTGGGAAGCAGTCCTTGTGAGCACTGTATACAGAGTGCCATAACATTAGTGAATGGAGCTGCAATCTAAAACTATTCTGGTAAGTTTGATGCAGAAACATAAAGCCTGTAGGAAACTGAACTTCATAAAAACATGTACTTATGCACACAAACTGTAATTTCATGTGAAAGTTAATCTTTTCTATTACTCTTATTACATTTGTAAATGGAATGCTGGTTTGAATTATGGCTTGGTACAGTACTTCTTTTATGCTTCAGTAGTCATTGCTTTGGTATTTCAAGTATTTATTGTAGAATCTTGTCAACTCGCATTCATCATACACCTGCATCCCAGTCCTGCACAAGGATAGTTTGGAGCCACAGCAAACTTACTGTTGGTATATTGCAAGTCAGCATTTCTATTGCCTCTCTGCAATAAATTAATTACTAAAAAATAGCCAGCAAGTACTTAAGCATGCATTCACATCAGTGGCATTACTTATGTACCTAAATGTAAGCATTGATTATGCTATAAGCTGAATCCTGTCATTGTCATAAAGTATATTATACAAAATTGAATTTTGCCTTATATGATAACATTGATACTATTTTTGCGATAGATCATCTGCATGAAAATACAGCTTCCTTTTCATGCAGAGAGCTTTTTATTCTATGGGTGCTGTGGAGAATCTTTTAAAGATTCCTGCTAGCTGTCAGTAACTGGTAGCAAATCGATGTAATCTGCATTACAATACTTGCATCATGACTTTGAAGAGGGACTGAACTTCTTTGGCTGCCTGTGCATCCAGAATCAGTTTAAAGATACCGTTTCTGACATTCAGGGTTATCTCTGGCTTTGTTCCAATTCATTTCATTGTAAACCGAATTGAGAGGCAGCAAGAGTAGTGAGCCAGCGACATCACGACTGACACCTTCAGTTCATATTACATGAAATGCACAGTAGCACAAACCATGTCCTTGCACTGGGCTTACAATTGAGCTATGTTGCCTTTGTAGGAAGGCAGAAAGGGTTAGAACAAAACTACTTACTGTATCACTTAGGTGCCTAAAGGCTTGCTGACCACTTATGAAAAATCCTGCGTGATTCAATAGGAAAGCGCTCTAATTTATCATCAGTCATTTTTTAGAGGTTGATGGTGAACTGTTCACTGTAGCAACAGAAGACAATACTGTCAGTTATTACAGATATTAATATCCCCCCCAAACCCTGGAAAAATGTATAAATGTACTTTCATGCACATTCTATAGTTGAGACTGTCCAAGCACAAAGGAAATAATGTGTGCAAAACAAAGCTATGAGGAAAAACAGTCTTTCTCCTCTGAGTTCCAGCCAGCTAACCATATCATTGTCATCTTTGCCCTTTAAGCTATCTGTGTAAGCCCATAGCTAGCATACTCCCATACAGAATTCTCCAGCATACTTGAAGGTCCTCCAAAGACAACCGCTCTACAGATCTTTTTCCGTAAGTTGGATTGTTGCGTTGCTGCTCGCACAGCTCTCTTTTATTCAACCTTTGTAACCTTCACCGGACATCCTAGCAAGTAGTTTTCCCAGTTTCTGCTGCTCGATGATCTACATGAGGAGAATTCCTCCCTTGAAACAGGCAAGGTTGAGCACCACATGAATGAAGGCAATGAGACAACAAACAGTCAGAAAGAACCAAATGTGTATGAGCCATTCTCTCCCCTAGAATATCCTCTATTCTAGGAAACCTCCTTTTGAGGACTTCAGGTTTCCCATGGCAACGCTTTATTGATTCTGTATAAATAGATTATTCCTTTCTTCACACACTTACTACCCTAATATCTCAGCAGCTTTAAGAGTCAATATGTAAAAAGAAAAACCATTAACCAAATTTAAGTTTGGCTTCTATGTTGAAAATTTCAAAGCACAGTGAAACATGGCATCAGCCATTCTTTTGAAAGTGTAAATACTTCTGCCAACAGTTTATGCATAAGACTTCATATGAATTAATGCAGTAAGGAAATATTTTAGTGGAATAAAACATGGTAAGGGAAGCTGTCCCTACAAAACAAAATAAACTATGAAATTTCTTTGGTAAATAAACTAATCTTGGCCTTTCTAGCACAGGCCACACTGCTATTGCTTTAATGAAGACAACGGGATAGAATAATTTTTTCTGAACTCTTTACATATATTAAAGTGGATTTACTGAGGCTGAAAACCTTCTATTGTCTCCTTGTGGACGAGTCAAATGTATTAAAATGGTAATTCTTTCCCATATTTTTAATCCTCTCAACATGTTTCCTTCACTTATACAGTATGAACCAAAGATAGCAGGATTTAAGAGAACATTTGCAAATTTTATTTTGGCATATTGCATAACGCAAGTTCAAGGTAATGGAATAAATTACAGATCCCTGAAGGAAAGAGAACATTGTCATTTCTGAAACTCAACTGTTATAATTGGGCATCCCAATTATGTATAATCCTGTATGAATTAGTAACTACAATGGTTCCACTGACTAGGTCAAAACTATTGCAAAGAAACAGACTTCTGCTTGGCATTAATTTATCACTGCTTTTAATGAAACCACCATGAATAAACCTCGTGCATTATTTATGAAGTTACCTACCTACCCATTCATTTCTTTTAATCACAATTTTCAAATCATTCTGTCCTCCCATCTTTTCCTCTACCACTTATGTGGCAACCTTTTCCATATGCCAAAATTATTCATTAATATTTCTTTATGTTTAGATTTACCATCCTTGCTAATGTTCCTACTTTATGGGTTCTTTCTCTTTGAAATGGTAAATTAGTGCATTTTGTCCAACATGATAAAATTTTGGTATGGATGTAGGACCTGTTCCTAAAGTACTATAAAGTTTTTGTTCAGTGAAAGAGTACAGAACATGGTACACTTTAACTCAATACTAAGTCCTTGGGAAAGGACCCCTTCCACTTGAATAATTGACATTTTCTTTGGTTTGATTCTATATCAGACTGTCTGAAATGATGCCATACAGATAGTTTTTAAAAATGTGATCTCAGAACTGTATGTGCTAACATAAAGCTGATTGTTTTAAAACATAAAATTCGCTTCTTGAGTAGCATTTCTATTTGCAAATTTACTAACTGCAATGTTCAGCCTTTTTGTAGGGGCTGTGTTTTCATGATCTTAATAGTGTAGAACAGCCTGCCTTAATTAGGAAAGCATCATGCACATTGCTAGTAGGAAGGGCAAGAGTTTAAATATTTTTCACTGGATTCTCAAACCAAGGCTAAATTATATAGTGATGTCCTTGCCAATGGCAGAATAGCAAGAGTTACAGGTATTTGCAACTTCTGCTAAATTTAAGAATCCAGGATGCTGGCCTATATGACTTACAGGGCTCAGACTGGTGCTGGAATTCCAGATTCTGTGTCTCCTGTGGTAGATGCTGAAAACTGCTGCCATCCCATACCCTAAAGTGTTCTCTGTTACTTTGCACAGGCAAGATACTGTCACTAACATGAGGAAATGCTTGTTAAGAGTGTTTCCTCCAAAGCTGACTCCTTTCACCATATTTTCATATGGTAGCCCTACCCTATCTTCTGCACCTCTATGGATTCAATTGGTGCTTCTGAATTTATGAGGATCAAAATGCCCTAAGCTGTTCTATTCATGTTTTATTCATGTTTTCAACCTCTTGTTTTATTTACCTGATACACTGCCTGCCAGAAGTAGTTTTTGGCAGACAGCAGATAATTCATTTTGTGGACATCTGCTCAAAATGTTTTGTGAATAATTAGAGAAGTCTGTAGGGTCTATTCAATGGGATTGAGCACTGACAATATCAAGGGATTTCTGATCCTCTACTTCTCTTAATCAAAATCTTCTTTAAAAAGGAAAGTTTCTTCAATATTTAAGTTATATTGCTATAGCAGAGCAAAACAACTTATGTTAGGACCTATTGGGCTCCAGTCATCGTCTTGACATATTTCATTGCCTCCACTCTGATGGTGAAGGAGGGAATAATTCAAAGCTATATATAAAAGAACAGCTTCATAAAAAAGAAGATGGGAGGAAAAGAGCTGACTGTGGTGTGAAGATGCAATGCCACATTTTAATAAAAGAAATGCTAACTTTAAGTAAGGGATGAGCACACACTTGTTTCATTAGTGTATTTTACTTGCCAAAATAAGCAAATTAAAGTGAAGTTTTTCAAAGTACGTTGTGCTTACCTATCAGTGCAGTTATTCATGCTCATTAGGTTAGGGTTATCCAGAAACACCTGGTGTAGTTTAGATATTTGCACCATTTTTGCTCCAATCCAAGTCTATCTGGAAAATTACTGTCCACTACTGGTGGTCTGTTTCCATTTCAGGTGTTTGTTTTATGGGGGAGCTCAGAATAACTGTCTTCAATAATATTTTAACCTACCTAAAAGCATCCTGTCTCTGAAAAGTTTTCAGATAGAGCATATTGAAAACATATTTTCAACATCTTGTTGATGCTTTCATTTTTAAGAATTTTTTGGCATGTTTTTAGAATACTCAGAAATAACCAAAATTAGTTATTTAATAAGTCATTCCTCTTCTTCTTAGCTCCTTGGCAGACTAAATATTTCAGATTGTCCTCTTTACTTATATTTCTCTAGAGAAATATTCCCATTAAAAAGTGGTAACAGCATTTAAACATTACAGAATTTCTTCCAATGTGCCAGTGACAGCAAATACCTTCTTTTCTTTTTACCTGAGCTGTACTCAGGCTCCTAACAGCACACAGCCACCATGAGACTATTTTTGAAGACAGGTCAGTTTTTATAAATGGTATCCCTCTTGCCAACTCAGCAAATAAAAGTTACAGTTTTGGAACTGGAAGCCAATCCACTTCCAGCCTGGGGTTTGTGAAGGCTGTATACGCTACACAAACATCCTCATCACTGTGGAAATACATACAATCATCACAAGCCATTAACTGAGCCTACGGTTGAAATTATGATATGATTGTCTCCTATATCAGGCTTTTGAATTGCCTTTCGAGGGTTTTGTTCACAGCAAAAGGCACAAAATGAGCCTTCAGATAGTTAGCAATAGCATTGTTAACTACATTTTTATCTTGCTGCAAAGCAATGTTCATACAATAATCCAACCTTTATTTTCTCTTCATCAGTGTATTTCTTGGCTTGCCTGGGCTTAAATGAGCTATTCTATAGCCATTAATTGGGTCTTTTTTTTTTTTTTTTTTAAATGGACCTCAAATAAACAAAACAAAAGTTCAGGGACAATTTCACATATTACACAATTTTGGTTTTTTCCAGAAAGAAAATCTTGTGATCTTTTTCTGTTCACTTCGTTTACAACAGGACAGATTATATTCCAGCATAGGGCAGCTGCTCCATCAGGGCCACCACCTCAAGACATTACAGGCAACCTTTGAATAAATTTTTAATTCTATAGAAGCATATGTTGTATATACCGGGGTAATCCAAGAATTAAAGAAAAACAAATACGTGCTATCTCGATTGCTTGAACAGAGACAATTGGCCCTAATTCCTTGCACTGTTTGAACTGCTTTGCCATATGTCCCGAGGGGTGATGCCTATTTTGAACTCTGTTGTTGAGAGCACCGGTTAAGAACTTCCTTCAGAAGTAAAAGGGTTGCTAAATCTGTTCCCAGCAGTTTTATCTGAGCTGCTTCCTATTCCTTCTTCCCTTTCTGCTCTTGAATGCTCTTATGTTTTTGCATCTTACTACATGTTTCTTTCATATATAGTTACTTGTTTATTTTTACAAATGCAATAAAAGTGGGGAACAAATATCTGGCCTGGAAAGGGGAGTTGACCGTTTGCTCTTAATGTCACTAGGTATCTTGCTTTTGCAGGTATTTCAGTGCCTGCAAATCTTCAGTATTTACACCCACTGTTAATATTTAAGAACCAAGATTTATTGCAAGGTAAATAGGTATCATAGAGAACAGAACACTGAAAACATCATACCTGTTATTATTAAAATAATATATGTGGTCCTGTTTGGACTACATTTCTAAATTTCTTATCTGAGTGAATGGGGTAGATAGTTTTCTCTCCTCGGTTTACACCTTGTGAAAAAAAAAAGCAGTTTAAAACCCAGTAAATTACATGCACCTAAAGCTTTAAACACTACAGCACTTGTATTGCTAGACACAGTCTACTAATAGAGAAGATTTGCAGCAAATTTTAAGCATAAATGAGGCTTACATATGATGAATGACATCCTTATTAACTATATTGTACATCTCAGCTAGCTTTAATCAAAGAATATGGGTCTGGTTATCTCTGTAGCTAAAGGAGAAAGACCTCTATTGAGGGCAACTCATCCAACATGAGGAAAGCTGTTGGAGAGGCAGAACAAAGAGGTGACCACATTTTACAGCAGAAATCTCAGTGGTTAGACAGACTATGGATACAGCTTTCAGATGGCCAAATGTAACTGGGGCACAGCGTGTTGATATGTAGCTGTATTTATTTTCTTGATCTTTATCTTCTGTTTAAAAAGGACTCCAAGTAACAACAGCACAAACAAAGTTAAGCATGTATCGAGTGGCTCAAGCAGATTCTTGCAAGTATTGTTGACTCACACTAATTATAAAAAGGAAGAGTATACAAAAGAGTTTACATGTGAGGGTTCCTACCCCATCCCCAGTGGGCATTGCAGGCATGCAAGTGAAAGAAAGCTGGAATAAAACACCACTACTAAGGAATTACCATAATGTCAAAAGAATTTTAATTACACTTGGCTCCAGGACACTCTCCCTGTAATTGTGCATTGGAGCTTTTCAGCAACTGTTCATCAGCAATATATTCTGCAAGAAAAAGATGTTATATCTTACTTTTCTCCTTCATGTAATGAATTATCTGGAGCTGGTGGAAAGCATTTACTGGACTGCTTCACAGAAAGTTCAGGATAAAAGGGAAAAATATATCTTTTCTTTTCCCCTCCCCAACCAAGTATTTGGGGACCTTTCCACTGGGCTATCTGGGACCTTTCAGCTATGCATTGTTTTTGCAGCAAAGTTCACATTCGTGTAAAGCGTATTCTCTTGGAATATTAAAATACAGAGATGGAGACAGTCCAAAGGAAAGCAAAGCAATTGCCGTTTCAGGCCTTCTGAGGTCAGTTTACACCATTAAAATAGTGAGAGTCTGGAACAGCTTTTCAAGAGGAGTAATGGGAGCAATACAACCTACCGTGGCTTAGGATGGGACAGCATAATTTTATAAGCTATGGTTGCCAATGTAGCAGGGTGCAGAGTTTAGTTTAATGCACGAGGTTCCTTCCAGGCCATGTTTCTAAAGGAACTTGATGCCAAAAAAAAAAACCCCAAATCCTCAACCATTTCCTGGGGTGGAACTAGCAGAGATGAGGTCTCTTTGCAGAGGCAGAGGTGACCGCCCCAGCTGAGGAAGAGGGGCAGCTGCTGGTACCCAGGCAGGGTGGCAGCATGAGCAGAGCTGGCTGAGGTAGTCTTCATCAGGCAGCTGAGGAGCCACTTTAACTGCTGATGGCACTGAAGCAGCCTGGACATCTCCCGTCCAGCCCCTGCATCAGGGACTGAAATGCAACTACCTGGAAGATAAACTGCAGTTACTGTCTAAAAATGCGCAGATGGTTTAGTACAAGAAAGTGAAGAAGAGTCCAATGAATATCAAACTGAAAATTGACGTGTGGATTTTAAATAGACAGAATGCAATTACCTAAATAGGAACTTGGCTTGGGCTCCAAGCCATCAAGGGTTTTATATCTGTATTTTGGAAGTTTAATGGGCTTACATAGCCATGCCGTGGAAATATCAGAAACAAAATAAAAGCTGTACTAAAAGAGCTGCTCAGACTGTGCTTTTGTGTAGTGACACAATGATGAAATCTCCCTAGTTTAAAACTGTGCTGCCATAGCATAGAGACTGAAACATTCAACGTGCTTTTTGCTGATTTTAAAAAAACCCAAACAAAACCGAAAAAACCTCAACACAACAACTGAATGCACTGACAGTTCACATTCATCAAGACGTGAGGTATCTAACTAATATTGAAAAACTGATATATAACTGTAGACCCTTAGCGCAGTCCTTGTTAAAGATCAGTGCACGTATCAGGCGGACACAGTATGTGTTCTTTATAAATCCAGAGCAACCTAACAAGCTATAGTACTGTATCACAACCTTCTGCAGATACCCGAGGTTCAGCTGCCTTAGGGAGCTCCTGGCTTTCCCCACCGCTGCTTTGAGCAGAGTCACCTGAGAATGCTGATAAGAGAAATAACTACACGCAACTAGGGCCGCTTAGTCCTGTTCTGCATCACTTGGTGGTAAATGGTCACTTTTGGCACAAAGAACATGCTGAATCAGTGATTTGGTTCCTACAAAAAAATTTTAAAATATTCCGCAGTGGTCCTCTTGTAAAAAGTTAGAAACACACTGATGTGGTTCAAACTTATTTTCTAAGCTCAAACAAGTATACAATGCAAGATAGCATATTTAAAGAGTTGCATTTTGTCTTTATAGTTTCATTTCTCCCCCTTGCAGTGCCTTCACAGCACTCCTGTCAGTCTAGTATCCTGTGAAGGATGCATTTTAAAGTAGGAACAGCAATGTGATGCTGTCAGATTTTGGCACCGATGCAGAATGGTTTAGCTGTGTGCATGGGAGGAGTTTAGTTAAGAAATGACACAATTCCCAAGATTATCTGATAGAGCTGTCTGAATTATTAGCTCCTCTTTTCTGTCTTTATTTAGAGAAAAATGCACAAAAAATTGAAATTAGTTCTATTATGGTCTTCCTGACTAACTACCTTCAGCAGCGTCGTTGCCTCACCTGCCTAAAGTTTTAAGCCACTAAGTACATAAGTGAATTTTTCATTACACAACAATTTCTTATTAATTTTATTTAATTAATCTTAATAATTTTCAGTAATCCTATGGAGAGATCCATTTCTCACTCACATAAGATCTGCCTCAGATGCTAATTCTAATTCTCACAAAAGCTAAGCACCGTCTGTTTTCTCTTCTGCCTTTCCTCCATTGTAGCTTTTTCCTCTGTTCCCAGCAGTGTTCCCACATTGGGGTTTCTCCCCTTCTTCTTTAATGGGGTTTAAGTACAGAAGGATTAGACAGGTTGACGTCTTAAGATAATAACCTTTGAAGGTACCCAGAAGAAAACACCTATGTTAATATACTCAAGTTCCACTGTCCCGCTGTAATTCCAGTTTATAAGGGTAGTGTTTTTAATTCCACAACATGCCTTCCAATATAGCATAAAACAAGTAAACACCCTTTTATGGTGATATATATCTATATATCTATATATCTATCTTCATTTCAGGACAGAAGTTGGAAACTAAATATTGGTTGAAATTCAGAAGTGACATTTGCTACTTTATTGTATGGTACTGAGCCGAAGCGATTTGCAAGCTGTGCTGTTTTAGAGGTACAGTTTGGCTGTTCTTGACTTCTAGGTTGGTACTTGGAAGCTGTGCCTGGGAAACCACTCATAGTTACTAAGCAACTCCGGGGGCCAGGGTTAGTTGAAATTTCAGCAGTTTTCCTGCCTACAGAAGGGGGGGGCTGAAGTGTTCTCCTAAATATAAAAAAGCATGTGTAGAGCACTGCACAATCCAGCTCACAAATCAGTTTTTTCTTGTGTTTATATGTCATTTGTAAATTCTGTGAAGAGCTCAAAGCAAGCTAAATGTCATAAATCTTGAAAGAAGCTAGTACTGCTTATAACTTATATATCAGGAGAGGTATTGAGTAGTGCCACTGAGTTTTAAGAGGCTGAAAAGAAAGGGGAAGCAGCCTGGAGCCTAAAACCAGAAATGGACTAATTAAAGGGGATGATAGATGTTTCTCCATGAGCAGAGGTTGTTCACTGACTGCCCCAGTCAGATGGGATGGGCAAGGTAAGAGGCAGAGGGCAAGTGAAGAAGGCTGAGACGTGCCATCCTGGGCAACTGGAGGAGCAGGTCACACCAGCCCCTCGAACAGGGGGTGCAGGAAAGAGTCGCAAGATCAGGCATGGTAAAACTAGGCAAGTTTTACAGGCTTATGAATACCAGATCAAGAGGGTCCCTGATGCATTTTTGCTTTGTATAACGTTATTCTTTACTGCAAATCCATGGTTTTAAGCAATTGTTAAGTAAAGTCTTAAAAAACTTTATCCGTACATTCTCCCTAGTGTACCATTATTTTCTTACTTTGTTTTTCTATCAAATATACACAAGTGGTTAATGAATCCATTATTCAAAGGTGGATGGTAAATGTCATCTTATGAGCCTTGGATTCCCAAGAGTGCTCAGGATAATAGCGATTATAGATGAGTAACATAAACTGCCGATTTTGGAGATGTCTTTTTTGACAAGCAGAAAACCTGTGGTGGAGGAGTGTGAGACTGGGTGACCTACAAGGTAACCCAATACACGCGCTCACAAGCTAGTGCTAGTCCCAATTCTGTGCCAAAACAGAAATACTAAAAATTATCTAGAAAACTCTGATAGAACAGGAAGAGGGCTAAAAAAAAAAAAAAGAAATCTCACCAATGAAATCTACTCCATGCCAGTCATTACAATCAGGAATAATAACAAAGAACAGACCCTGCTTCATGGAGATCATAAGTGTTTTGGCAAGTTTCAGGCTGCATAAGCATAGTCCTAATAGCCTAATTATAGGTGGTTACTAGATGATGCTACAGCAGTGGGAGTAGTAGGAGAGAGACACTTAAATAAATAAATAAAATCTGCTCATTTTTGATAGTGTTGCAGAAGTCATCAGAAATAAGGGTATTGTTGTACCCAAGAGAAGTTCAACACCAGCTGTTTCTGTATCAGACATAATCAAACGAATATACCTATGATATGATTTACCCCACAGTATTCCAGTATATAAGCATAGGTGTTGGTCAGAGCGAGCAGCAAGAAGAAAACACCTGTTATGAGAGTCCCTCTAGAACGACTGTATAGGTAATGTCTTGCTTCTTTTTAAATTAATTTTGTAATAATAAATCTATCCGAACTCTCAGAAGGTTCTTCTCAAAATAACTGAAGTATAGCAGGAGTTCCCTATACTAATTAATACTTTACTAGTAGAAGGAAGATTCACCACATAAATCCTTCTGTATTGATACTTAAAGATCAAGATTTGTTTGCATACAATGAGATAATAGTTCCTTATCAAGGATTCAGATATATAAGACAGTAGTATCAAACCTCTGCAAGTCCCAGGACTGAAGCAGTCCTTACCAACCATGAGTTGAAGACAAAACAGGAAAAAAAGCCAAGTAGAACATCTGTGGACTGTGTAGATATTCAAAATTTATATCAAAATGGAGGCAGTGATCCCTCTTTAAAGTATCACAAATCTAAACCTAAGCCTGGTGGGTGTCAGAACACACCATCTGTTAAATTAATACAGTTTAATTAATCAAAGTTAAATGTTCTTACATTTTTTCACTTCTGTGTCTGAATACACATTAATTCTACAGAACAGCATATATCCTGCAACTGGATGCGGGAAGAATTCAGGATGATTAATGTGTTTACAGTGAACATCCAGCCAATGGAAATGTTGCATTGTAAGATATATGGGGAAATTTACAAAAAATGCCAAATATACTGCAAAAGATTTTTAACGTACCATGTAAGGTAATGGACAAGAATAAGGCCTGGATATGGCTGCTGCCATCCAGGTGACCAACAGGTGGAAAACATCTACATGACTTATCCATATTCCCTGAACAATCTGCTGTGAAAGATTTTTTCACATGGAGAACCTGTGTCCCCATAGTATGGCCAGGTAATATGACCCATAACTGTCTTCACCTCCTAGGTAATTTTCTGGGTTTGGGTAAAGAGAAGATATCCTGACAGTGCCTTTGAAAAAGGTACAAGGGAGAAGACCTGCACTGAATTAGATCCCCTGCAGATCTAGTGACATTGGGCCAACTGGCCTTGAATTCTCAATCCTGTAACTGTGTTATTTGCCTTGTACCAGCACATAGAGCGCCTCATGGTGTGACATGGACAGTATAGATGCCTATCCTCATTGTTCCATCCCCACAACAAAGGTTTTCTAGATAACTTCATAAATGGTTGATAATGTTTTGATTTTATCCATCACTGTACTTACATGGCTACTCAAGCAAAACACCTATGCTACAAGTTATCATAGAAAATCTATCTGATGGAGTTACTAGTAGTTCATACTATAGTATGTCACTATATTTAGAAAAATATAGATACATACAATCTAGTTTCTGCGCATGGAGGTTTTTTGCATGGTAGGAAAATCTGGATAATACTTCTGAAATGAAACACAATGCTAGATTGAAGCAGAGGATTAATCTTGTCAATTAAACCAGATATCAATATTTCATAGCTACCCCTCTGGTAGCACACAGGGCCACTGAGCTGGAGAGTTGGGTTGGACATCCCTGCACTGGAATCGTGCTATTTGTACAGAGGATTGTGATGTGAACAAAGCTTTTTTTGCTTCATCTTCATTGCAAACTATCCTGAAGGACTACTCCAGGGGACAGAAATAGATTAAATAAAAGGAGGAAACAGCCATAACCATGTTAGTAATAAACAAAACTATGAGCTGAGGTTGAAAGTAAAATTTTAAAAGAAAGCAGATTAAAGCCCCAGAGGATCACAACAGAGTATTCCTGGATTTGCAGTTAAAAACAAATGCAGACACCATGCACAACCCTGAGCAAGGGTTCACCTCAGGGCTTCACAGCTCCTCGCGTGAATGCAGTCACCACCCCCGCTACTGAATTTGGAAGTTACTGGGTGGGGGCCTTCTGCTCAAGCAAAAGAGAGTTCAGGATTGAACAGAAGGTGAAGAGGAGAAAGGGAGAAAAAAAGAGAAAGGGAATAGTATAGCTCTGCATGTGTCAATGCCTCACTCATGTCCTCCAAATATTGCAACTCTTTTCTATGAGACAGATAGTTTGCATGCTTTCTGCTGTCATGCCACCTGCAATGGCAGTGTAATAACCTTTTTTTAAGCCTACATGATACATAAAAATGGGTAAGATGACAGAATTTACTGAATAGCTGAGCACCACAGAACTAGACTTTAAAAAAACTCTTTTTTTTTTTTTTAAGATAATATCTGATAATGCAACTTAGGCTATTTTTCAGGAGATAATTAGCTCTCCTCCCCAGTGGCACCTTCCAGGGGACATGTGGGAAGCATTCCTGCTGGACAGAAACTTCACAGCTTCTGCTTTCTGTGACCAGTCCTTCCTACCCCACTGTGACACAGCAAAGTAGGGCTTATCTTACTTTTACCAGAGAGCTGGGAAAAAACCTGATACTAAACAACTGATTTTTGCTTTGCTGTGTCTCTCTTTACATCTTGTGCTCATAAGATCAGAGTTCACAGTCACCATAGAGAGATCTCAGTGTGATTCAACAGACAGATTTACATAGACAGTACCAGAAATATCAAAAAGAAGTGCTAATTAAAATTCTCCTCAGCTTAGCAGAAGTCATCCACCTGTGCTTCTGGAAGCCCTCTGAGTGCTATCATTGCTCAAAACCTTTCACCGTGGTCAAGGCAGGCATAAAGGTTATACAAAATGAGAAGGCATAATAGTATAAGAGCTGTAAGACAAACCCAAAACATTGAACATCTTCCACCTTCCAGAGCATGAGGAAAGATGCCAAACACGCCTGCGTTAGCTCCCACCTCCACGTGCCCCAGACACGGCTCACAGCTGCACAGATGTTTCTCCAGGTGCTCTCCAGCAGCCTGCATGCAGCACTGCTGAGCACGTTTCCTTCCACACACGCTAGGCCAGGCTTGCATTTACACCAATTACATTAGCAGAGATTTAATCTGGTTGCAAATTGTTCCTGAGATCAATGGAGCACACAGTGCAGTTAGGCCAAAACCACAAAAAACCCAGGAGAACTGGACTGCTGCAGTCAGACTCACGGTTTCATAACTGACTCTGCGTTTTGCCAGACATGTGAGTTTATGCAGGTGACCACTTCTTCAAAGGCAGCACAGGTAAATCAGGCTCTTTAACCCAGTACCTTGTTCTGTCTCAATGACTTACATGCCAGGGAGCTGAAGGACACTGTTCATCTACCACAGGGCTCAGCAGGGCCATCACTCACCTTAAAAACAGCTATCCTCAACCCTTAGTTCAGTTCTTTATCTCATTTCCACCTTATCATTCCTCAGTTTCCCTTAATCCTAGGGCATTTCAGCTCCTGCTGCCTGCAATCTCCACCCAAATACACACAGCCTCTGTGTTGAGCCAAGGTATTACCTCCAGAAGGTGAGGATAGACAGTAGGTGAGCAGGGATGGAATAAAGAAGATGGACTATGAGTACTGTCAATAGGAAAGAGAGATTACAGACCTTGCCATTGAAGAAGATGGAGTTGGAGCAGCAGCCCACTTAGATGGTATTAGAAAAAACAAACCACAAACCAAAAATTCTCTCTTGACCAGATAAAGCAGTGGCCAGATAGAAGTGCCTAGTAGACTAGTGGTCAGACTCTCTCTTCATCTGTCTAAGAACAACTGGCCTCCCCACTAAAAGTGAAACATCCGGTTCTTATCACTGTTGTGGTGTACATTTGCCTTATCATCAAGAGCAGGGCCAGAGCAGGGAGCAGTGGAGACACACAGATGATGGTGATTAGGGCAGTCTTCTCAGAGATGAGATTGGGTTTAAATTTCTTCAGAGAGGAGAAGAAATTGAAAATTTGCTTCTCATTATTCTGCATAAGGAACTACTGAACTATTGCTTAAGTAGAGACACAGGAGAGGAAAGAAGACCAGTTATTTTTCCTAGAGCAGGACTGCAAATGTTATCCCTCCAAAGCACACACAACTGAATTCATCTGGGTGTTTCACTTTGGTGAGAGAGTGAAGAAAAAAATAAATCAGTTTGACCTGTTCTATTTTTTTCTCTCCTTTGTGTTTTAGTTCACCTGATAAAGCAATTTAGCTAATAAAGTCAAGCAGAAAGCAAGTATTCCCTCCACCTTCTTTGTGCTACAGCAAGCAGGAGCAGATTCATCTGCTCATGCAGCCCCTGCTTTGCACCTTGTATAGTCATTTGCACCTGTGAAAACTGTGTTTATTAATACACCTGCCTCAGAAGGGCAGCATTTTGTACGTACTGCGCACAGGCACAAATGACAACCCACTGCTCAGGGCAGCAAGGTATTTGCTTCTCCATCTGTTTTTCTCTGTGTGTGAAGAGGCTAATTCAGTAATACCCCTGACATGGTCGCACAGATCGCTTGGCCAGCTACACGTCAGAGACGATTAGTGAAAAAGGGAAGAAGACTTTCCTTTGGGGACTCTGAAGGCAAGTAGAGGACAGGCATTAGCTGAACGGTATGAGTCAGTGGGAGTTTGTACTATATCTGAGTTGCAGCTCAGCTTCTTTAGCCATAAAGTTATCAAAAATACAATGTTGATTTTTGTTTGGGTTAGTGGTGTATTCCCAAATGCTTCAGTGATTTATGACCCTAAGACTGAAAAAAAAGAATTGCTTTGTCTTCCTGCTAAAGCTCTGTCCTTCTGAGTCAGAGGGAAGAATAGGTCGTTGGTTAGGATGCAGGTCTGTGACCAGAAAGATCTTGTTTCTCCCCCTGTCATAAGCTTCCCATGTGACTCTAGAAAATTGTTTTCACTTACATCTCCAATGTTATTCAGGTAACTAGTTTAGATTTAGAAGCTAACTAGTCTCTGAAAAAGGTAGAAAAGCACTTGTCCCCTTTGTTGGGGTATGGTGAGAATGAAAATATGGGATTTTGACTAGCTCAGCTATCAGGCTGATCAATAGCTAGACCAGATTCAAGCTATCTGTTGATGGATGACACGGAGGGATATACCAACAGAGTTCAGCAAAAGCTTAATGGAGCTTCTGCACAGCAGGAACTAACAGCTATTATCACCTTGCTACTTTAGGCATTCATCAGTTGATTCTTGAGGTGTGGGGAAGCAGAGGAAAAAACAGATTTTTTTTTTTCTGTTTCAAGCTGATATCCTGATTAAATAACTAATTTGATTGTAATTAAATTGCTGAGATTACGTGCATAGCATTCCCAACAGCTTGTCACAGTGTGCTAGATCACACTGCTGAAGGACCAGAGCAGGTCTCCAAAAGCAGACTATGGTCCCTGAGAACTACAGAGCCTCCTGGATCTTTCTTCCTGAGGGAAAACTGTTTTATCAGGTTTGAGCAGGCTGAGCTAGAAAGCTCTAGAAGTTACTGGTAGCTGAATGCCCAAGAGAGCAAGGCAAGTTTACCCTGCTAAGGGCTGAGCAGGTAAGGTTCCTTGTTCCCTTCTTACCAGAGGTGGTGATGCTCTCATTGCTCAGTTTTCTTTGTTACTGTTCATTTGCACCGTGCTAGAAAATGGAAAACCATTCAACACAGGCAGACACAGGGATGGATTCAGACAAATTTACCAAGGAAGCATGAGACAGTAATGGTCAACATAATAAGTAGCAGAAGGAAATGGCTGTTTTCACTTTGACTCACTTTAATTGCCAGCAGTTCAATAGTTTAAATTGCAAAAGTTCGCATTAGAAGATCTGCAGCAAAGCCTACAAGGCATTGCAGAAGTGGATGCTGCTATCAGTACGTCCTGGGAGCTACGACTGTATTTCAGACACTCCTGTGCTAAGAGAAGTCTGAGCTTCCTGATTTCAGCATCCTATTTCACCCCTGCTGCTCCTTCTCTGGGGTTAAATACCAGGGAATCTTTTCTCACTTCCCAAAATACCAGTACCATTTCCCATACAACTGTTGAAATGTGCGTTGTTGAAGATTATGAGATGATAGCATGGAAACACCTGTATAAATTGCTCTACAAGGCCTGTGATGCCAGCTGAATTTGGAAACCAATTCTGCTAATTTTTGCCAGCTTTGTTAATGTCTTTCTCAATGCTACTGCATGGCTTTGGGTAATTTTCTCCCTGGTGCCTCCTTCTGATTTCTCATTTTCTCTCACCAGAGAAAGCCAGTAAGTCACACTGAAAGTTGCTAAAATCCTTGGGCTTTCACATTTACAGAGGATTGTTGCCAACTCTGCAGAAGTTCAGGATATACATGTATAAGTAATCATAATTAAATATGCATGGATGCATATGGGTCACATGAGCAATGTATACTCACACACATATATGAATACACGTGTCCTTTCAAAAGAAAGTTTTCTTCAGTTTGCTAATGTGTACAGTATTTTGTATTCTCATGAATTTTCCCTTAACTATATTTTTATAATAACCACAGCAAGTTGTCAAGCATAATAATTTTTTATCAGAAAAATAAATCCACAAATGTAATTTCCTTTCAAATACTGAATCAATTTCATTCTGGGTAGTATTTATTCCAGATTTCTCTCTTAGTGACTATAATTTAATTTCAGAATAACTTATTGCTGCTGTGCACTGACTTTGGAGATAATTTTGTAAACTATTTCAAAGAAAATGGACATAAGGTTTTCTTGTTCAAATCTTCACTACTTATCAACTTTTTTCCTGAAATTCCCATATAGATAACATTGCCTGTCCTAGGTGTACATGGCAGTAACTACCGATACAACAGAAATAATTACATTTACAGTTGAGACTATTATTCCTATTATAAATTTGTGAATGACACAAACCCTGATGTTTAGATAGTACTTAGCCCTAATTTTTCTGTTTTTCACTACTGTAGGTAATGGCAACTATGCAGAGCATGTGCATAGTGGGGGAAAAAATAAATATCCAAGCAATAGCCTTTTTACCTGTGCTTTGAAAGTTCAAAGCAAGAAAGATAGGTTTCAATTCAGCTTTAGGGCTTCTGTGTTCAGATGAAAATCCCCATGGCTGGATGACACCAAGTACTGATTTGGTGTATAGTAGAGCTTGTCGCTTCAGATTTGCTTAGAAAATGTTTAGGGCTGACTTCACCGTGAAGAGCTGGTGACATCAGGCATCATCTGCCCCAGCCAGCCTTCAAAAAGCACCACAAACTCAGTCCCTTGTGCCATGGTTATTTGGTTTGTGTGCCTCAGCCAGATTCTACTGGCAGATCCAGACTTAGGGGTTGTAAACCCCAGGTGCCTGCTCTGTTACATTCCTCATGCCCATCACAGCATCCCTTCTCCTGTAAGCCACTTTCTGGGCATATATGGGTAAATTTTTCGGAGTGCATTTGGATCTCCGTGAATTCCACTCTAATCAACAGACTCTGGATGCTTAACATGTTTACTGCTTTAGCTGATATTAAATCCACTTGTACCCCTCATGTAAGGGAAAAGGGATGTATTCAGGCAAGCCTGCTTTGTAGGCTTCAGAGTTGCTCTGAATCTTAGCTACAGTTCTGTCTGACACATGCTCCTTGATTACAAAGTCACCATTAAAATTACATTATACGATGTGAACGGGGTCACCAATACTGGTAAACAAGAGGTAAAAGCAACCATTAAAAGACATTTGCTGGCGGGTAATCTTTGTAGTTTTAGAGGAGGCCAGGTAGGTCACTGAATGTGAAATGGTGAGATCAAGAAATGTAATCAATTATTAATTGTCATAATTTATTATTTATTTCCTCAGTGCTACAGTTTACCTAGAGCTTTATCAGCAAACAAAAGGATCGGGGTATTCAAACCAAACTTATGTTATCATTTATAGCCAGTGTTGTATCATAAATTTAGGGCAGCATTCAAGGGACACTCAAGTCAATGGCAAATCTCCCCTATGATTAAGATAGTAGCCAACTAAGGTTCTCTAATCAGCTTTATTCCTACCATCCCAGCCCATGACTATCTCTACAAACCAGATTAACCTCCTGGCTTCCAAACTGTCTTACGGTCCTGTACTCAGCAGTATTTTTGAAGGATATATTGTATACAGAGGATTTAAAATTATTTTTTACTCTCAAAACATTGTCTGGAAAACTTGTTCCCCATTCCCAGTGGGGACAGAGTGGGTAGGTAAGTGTTAACACAGTAGTTTGGATTGAGATAGTGGAAAATTAAGAGTAAGTCTTGAATAAAAAAAAATTTGAGTTATTTGACCCCATACATTTAAGGTTATGTTCATTTACATGTAGTCCAAATTAACAGTCACCTTGGTCTTACAATGTTGTTCACATGAGGACTTTTAGTCACAAGAGCAATGATCTACAGATCTAGATCTTGTGTCCACTCGGTTTAGGGTGATAGCTTGAAGATGTGTGTACACACAACACACACACCCCCCCCCCCCCTTCCCCCCTTTGCAGATTGGGGTGAATATTAGTCTCAATCAAAGTGAAGGAATATTTCCTTTTGATGGAGACAAGCATTTCATTCCTGGTGAAAACAATTCATTATACAAAGCTAGGAAAGGACAACGTTTTTGCAGGATTGAAACCTTGGAAATTGTTGCTCTATATTGCAGGCTGAATTATAGAGTCATAGTTGTATGTTTTCAGTGAATTTTGAGGAAAAGGGATTTTGTTAAGCTTTGCCTTCTGTAAATGACGACTAACCTATCCTTTTATTAACAGCAAAAACAAATTATGTTGAATTATAAAGACTTTTAAAAAGTCTCCCATTCACTAATGTTCTTCCTTATTCATCCAAAACTGGCGTTTCACCCCATGTATTACATCAAACTAAGGACCAGTTAATTTGTTCAGCCAGTCTGGACTAACATAAATCAGTGTAAGTCTATTAAAAGAGAGGAGCTCAGTGGTCTCACGTCAGCACAGAAAGCACATTGTCTTTAAACACGAGATGCTGACAGAAAGCTGACAGCCACAACTATGAGAGGTAAAACACCGCAGCGGTAGATGTGTATGTTAGTTATCTGTTTAATTAAAGAGTGAATTAATTCCTGCTTGGAGGGCAGGGAACATTTGGCATCCCCAGAATCTGTTGCCTAAACCCCTTGGGAAGTAAAACCCATCCAGATACAGAAAATGAAAGCCAAGTGCTAGGCTTTTTCAGAGCATCACTGAGGATCCAGAAACTGGAGGTGGTTACTCTGAAGAGCATATAGTGCTAATATTCTAGTGCTGTAATACAGAATTAGGGTATTAAGTTGTACAAAGTAGATGACCGAGCATTAAAATGCGTTGCATGGCAAATAAAGAGGGAGCCAATAATTTTATTTCTAAACATTAGTATGGGGGAAAAAAAGTCTAATATTCTTTAGTTATTAATGAGACCTTTGCTTGTTTTTATGAGTCCCCCTGTACTTCAGAAGAGTGTGCTGGTGATGGAGCACACACTGGGTATTTACAAGCAGGGAGAAATGAATAGCCTGTCTGATTCTGACAAATTATCCTTGGAGAGGAAAATAACTCCATAAGAAATATAGTTGGTGTTAAACTTAATAAAAACAGACCCTGATGGACTCCCCTTGGAATTGTGACAGACCTTTCCCATGCACTCTATCCCTGCTCCTGTCAGAGAGCCTCCATGAACTTATAATACGTATGAAAAAAATATTATTTTCAGACATTAAGACATAATTACTTTTCCCTTCCCCCCAGAAAAAAAAAAAAAAAAAGAGAAACTTGCAGGTAAGGCCCTATCTGCTAGTGTAACCACTGGATGAAGAACTTACAATTCTAGCTAAAATATGAGGAGCTTAAGAAACTATGCACTTTTTTCCCAGAGACTCAGCAAGATATGTTAAGAAGAATTTGCTACTCTACTGAGAAATCCGTAGAATTTGCTTACCACAAGGAAGAGCCATGCATACTGTCCAGCGCCATGCAAAAGCATTTGAAAGGGTCATATAGAGATGGTGCATACATTAAACATTTTGAATATCTGCATATGCAGGATACATTGAATGTTAATCTCTGTTGTAAAGAAGATGCATCACCTTTCATTCCTTTTGGTGAGCACTTGTCAAGATTTTGACTATTTTTGCAAGCAGCTGGTGTGTGCAGGGACTCTGAGACCCATTACTTGTCCTTAGGAAATGAATTGCCTTTCCAGAGAGACGCAGGGAAGGATGGAAAAATGAAAGTTACCACAATACACAGAGACATGCAGGGGTGGCAGTGAGAGATGAAATCAAGGCGTCCTGGGTTCAAAAGCCACGGGTTATGTTAAAAATATGCTTACTGGAAAGACCATCAGGAAACAGCCAGGTCTTTCAGCTGGTCTGTTGGGGGCGTAATTCAAACTCAGACTTACCTGCAGTTTCTGATTTTGGGGTTCTGGGGTCACTTTGTAGCAACATTTGTCACTCCGTGGTGGTGGTTTGGGGTCGCCTTCTCCATCAGTGTCCACTTGGTGCACAGGAGGGTGCAGGGTCCTGTTTCTGTGCGGCCAAGACACAACAGTGCCCATCTGCTACAAGTGCTGACTTATTTTGTGGTTATAGCCACCATCATCCATAGATTATATTAAGCCCTGTTAAAACTGTAAATTTAACAGCAAGTGTGTAGTGGTAGAAACCTCTTTTGCATGGTTTATAGGGGTCTGGAAGGATTTATTTCTTCCACCCAGAAAATTTTTTCACTAACACTCAGATTTACAGTCCCCCATATCAGGAAAAAGTCTACTGCCAGCCTTATTTGAATATCTCTTGATGGATCAACAGATCTTTCTGCTATGAAATCATCCCTTTGCCCCTTCCTTGCTTGTCTGAAAAAATGGACTATGAGGGCTCAAAAATACCTAATTCCTATAGCCGTTCTCTTTGGGGGGTAAAAGAAATAAAAGAAAGAAAGAAAAAAAAAGTCAATTTACTTGCTGTATAAGGCATATTCCAGATGCTGAATATTGCATTATGTCCACAGCAAGGATTCCAGGCTTAAGGTGTCTGATATTAACAGACTAATGGCATGTTATGGAATTGATTTTCCATCAGCCTTTTCAGGAATATCACTCCTTCTTTGTTCTTCTAATAGATAACATCACCTTCTATAACCTCTCCTCTCTACATCTATTAACTGACTTGTATTCCTCTCTGTCTCCTTCACTTTTTCCATATGCTATAACTTGATATGAATCTAGTTTTTCAAACGGGTAATATCTTAATAATAAAGAAAGAGGTGAGATCCAGATGTGAGCATTTTTCACAAAGAAGAAAAATTGCTGGGCAGAGACTGATGCTTTCATGATACAGAAAGAATACTGGGCGCAGTACACTATAGCCACCAGCCTTGGGGTTTGATATAAACTTATAGTTTAGTCTTAAGAAATCTGATTTAAGAGACTACCTCAATCCAGGGTTTTGAAATGATATCTAAACTATTAATTCCTATTACTTTGTCTCAAGTGCTTTTGCAGTAGTATTAAAATATGCATATTAAATAATAATAATAGGTTAAGCCCTAATTGATTTACCCCAATGAAATAATTAATATATTTTAAATCATACAAGAAGAAGACTTTTCTGGGACATCTGAATCCTTGCAAGTAAAGAGGCAGCTAAGAATCAGTGGAAGATTTTGAAATGTGTTATTAATATATATTACAGAAAGGGGAGAAACAAGGTCCAGATATTTTTCTGGGAGATTTTTGGTTGCATTTCAATTGCCTCTCCAAACATTACAGAACCTCCAAGTGTTCTACTTATCCCTGAAGTAAACATACTCCCATATATATGGGGAAATATTTTATGTTGAAATTAGCAAGTTGCTGAATTGATATCACCTGGTCTGTCTTTAATGTATTCTACTCTGTTCACAATCTGTAATACCATCCAGAGTTATGCAAAGCTGACTGAAGGTTGTGCCAAGTTCAAATGAAGTGTCTATTTATCAACTGTAGGTTTCCTGCTGGAGCCTGGGATGTTAATATTGAATATGCCTAATAGCATTTTTCAAACTCAAACAGTCCTGGCTTGTTGCTGAGCATTTTGAAACAGAAATCTCAACTGATATGGACATTCTGCATTAGAAAATGCCTACCCAGCTTTCTGTAATTATGGGTTTTCATAATATACAGCTGTCTCCGTAAGACTAACTAGAGAAAGGGACTGAGAAGTCCAGGTTTTCCACAAAACAGACATCAGTTTAGTTTTGTATGACCCAAAGAATACTTGCTAACTGTATAATATCTACATATGATACTTACTGGAGTCCATTAATTATTTAGTTTGCTTACACCTATCTTAGGAGGGATGTGTAAACTACTGATACTGTAATGAAAATTGCTCTTTTCTTCACGTGTGCATTTGTCATCCTAATACACCTTGAAATTGGACAAGAATTTAAAAACTATAATCCTGTTTGCCTAAAACCCCCCAACTCTATTGAAGCTACCTCATCTTGCCGTCCTGTCCTCGTTCATATAACTTCTGAGCTCCATGACCAATTTTAACCCATTTTCAGTGATTGTGTATCTATCTCAAAAATAAGGTATTTCTACAAGTTCCACAAAAATAGAAATGAAAAGTCTGCATTAGAAACACACACTGCTTTTGTACTGAAAACAGGAAAAAAAAGAAAGGCAAAATACCTTCATTTGTCCTGTCCCTTTCCTCCTATACAGGAAGGAGATGTTACAAATGCCTCCTTTGTGTGAAAAACTTCTGATGGAGTTCTCACTTTATTAGGCACCAGAGAATCCAACTACGAGAGACAAAACCATAAGAAAGCAAGCTTCATTAGTTTCATTGCTCATGGAAGTGCTTGTTAATACAGACACTCCATTTTTAAAATGTGTTGCTCTGAGCACAGAGACTGTCTAGTGGAATTAAAGCTACGTAGAAGATGGGCCCCTTGCCAGTTCAAAGGAACACAAATTAAGGCTCTGATGTTGGTAGCGTTTATGCGCGTGCTTAATTTTACAAACCAGTGGGAGTAGTCATAGATCTGACTTGAACGTATTTGTAAGTGTTTGCAGACTGGGGACTATGGAAATAAACATCATTTTGCGATATCATATATTTGTACTATGTAAGCTGAGGATAGCACTTGAAGATGCACATTTGAAGTTAAACTGGAAGTAGGCGTTTAAGGATTCTGCACTGAACATACATAATTCCAATTTTTCTGATGAGTTGGTGCATTCAGGTTTAGCAGTTACAAAGTCTATACAAGTTGCTGTTGTCTTTAAAAAAAAAACATTGGTTATTGTGGAGAGCAATTAGTGGATGCCAAATTAGTTACATTCAGCAACAGCAACATTAGACCTGCTATAATAGGGGGAAAAAGTGGAGAAAAAACAGAAAAAAAAATGGAGGAGAAAAAACAAGGGCGTGTACCTGCAAGATCTGCCCAGATGCAGACTATTCATTTTCAGTATTTTCCCCCACACTTTTTCCTTCTCTTTCAGTCCCATGCTGCATTCAGAAGCGCAGGCTTTGAGAGTGTGCTTTAGTAAGAAATTTAAGGGAGCACCCCATGTTTTGTACATAAGGAAAAAGAGACTTTCCTCATCCTCAAGAAGCCAGTAAAAATAAGCCATCAACTTGAAAGCAGAAAAAGATAACCAAGGAAAGAGAGATTTGAGAAGGGTTCATGGGAGGCTCATCAGAGCAGACAAGATGGCAGCAGAGGTGTGAAAATGGTTGCTGAGACAGTGAGTGAATCCAGGGCAGAAGCAGCGAGAACACAGCACCTAAATCCCGATGCCCCATTTCCAGCGCTCTCTGCCAGTCCAATGGCAATAGCATGACTTTGAGGACTCTTTTAGGCTTGTTCCCTCAGGTGAGAAGGACTGTGCCCCGCTGCAGGCTCAGCAGATGAGATGTCACAGGCCATGGATGCCAAACTGCTCTGTGTACTTATGCAGCCAGGGTCTGCAGCCCTGCAACCACACCAGGCTCTCATTCTTCGTATTTCAAACTCAAACGCTGGGTCTTGAGCTGGCACAAATCACAATAACTATGTGCAGCATGACTGATTTATACCAGATGGAGATTTGGTACTCTAAGTTCTCTTTGGTTTCAGATTGCATTACTCCAAACCATCAACCCTTTCTTCAGAAGCACCTAAGTAGATATCAAAATACCCATTCAAAGATTTAGACAAAATTTGTTAGAAGGCTTAATCCAACCTCCTGTAAAACATGTATACTCGAAGGGATTTAGACTCATCAGAAATTCAGCATAGATGCACTCAGATCAGACCTCAAATGAATCAGAAACACGCTGCGTGTTCCTCCCCATTTAGGACTCCGGGATGTTATAATTTAAGTCTAAATATTGCAGCACACATTTGTCTGTGACATTGAACAACTGCATATTGTTTGAAAATAGAAGGGGACTATTTTTCAAACCCTGAAAAGATGAACAGGTAAGTAAGGCTCCCTAAGAATGTTTTATCACACAAGCTCTTCTTCCAACGGCAATTAATGAAAATGTATATCATAGTTGTAGAAACAATTTACTGAAAAAAACCCAGACTTTTAGCCTGATTCTTCTCTCATTTACATTAATATAGATCAGGAATAGCTCCCTCTGAATCCCAAGGTAAATTATCAGCTGATTTCTGTTAACTCAGTGAGGCAAAACTAATGGAGCAAGAATTAGACCCTTTCCATTAACTGCTATATGTTCTTTCACATTTGAAATGAAGATTATACCTTACTGTGAGGGTAATACAAAATTACAGCCATTCTGCTGAGTTATTTCACTGACCTTAGTTTTTCTATTAAAAATTATTGCCATCAACATCAGCATATCCATTCTGAGTAATTTTTATATACATCTTGCCTGTGGATGCCAGCAAACTTGCCAGTACTTCCTTAACACTCTCAGAAAATGGATGCTGTATGAAAGACCACAAAAATCCCAATACCAGACAAGCTTCTTTCTCTGAGGCTTCTCAGAATACATTCAGCATTATCTAAAAAGAGGAGGAGAAAGCAGAGGTAGGAAGGGGCCGGGGGTGGGGAGGGAAGAAGCTGTAAATCCAGGTGTCATTTTTGCTTGATTAAGAATTCCTTTAGGACCAAAGAACAGAACATTTTGGAAGAAGCCCCACAAAATTCAATCTTAGAGGGTTGAGGAAAAAGCTGCTGACACTCTCCCCATTTGCTGCGAATAAAGTGAAAAGAAATTTCCTTTGCTATATTTTTCATAGACTGCCATTATTATGTTTACATGCTTGTTTTGCTCTACTGTGTATTTTGGAAAACAACCTCAATCTTTTCAATGGCATCTGCAGAATGATGCAGAACTCTCCGTGCACATGTTTTGTAGCTGTTAGTCTAGTTTGTAGTCCGTAGGATTTTCTGTAAGTTTGAACTCTTCATTGTGTTGAAGTACCTGGTTTCCATTAAAGTCTGATTAGATTTTAATGCCGAACTTTCCCAGGCTTAGGAAATCCCAGCTATCAGGCATAAATAATTTCCCAACTTCTTCAAACAGCCATGGCTTGCAATTAAACAGAACTATATTCAGGATAGGAAAGAACTGTTAAATCCTGATTTAAAGTGAAGGTGACCCAAACTTCAGAGACATTTCAGTGAAAGCTGAAAGTTCGATTAGTTCAACTGTTGACAGCCTGTCCTTCTGGCTACAGACTTAATAGAGGATTTTAAATATGCACTATGGACAGTAAAATTTCTAATATCTGCACATACACACAAAAGTGTATAGATCTTGCAGCTATGCTGTTAAAAACAGATATTTGGGTCTGAAAATGAGTTATAACCTAACATTACATTCCCTTTGCATTTTGTACCTGAAAAGATGCCCACTGAATAATAAAAAGAAAGAGATGGAAAGCAATGTTTCTGTCTGGGGACATTAGGAGCAGTAGAGACAGATCCCAGAAGGGAGCGCTGGCTGGTCAACCACTATGTCTCCAAGCAACCTTGATTATTACAGAACTGCTTTACCTCCCCCAGGTATTTCCACCAGTTTGCAGAGGGAAAAAACAGAGGCTTAAATACCGAGTACATGTTAGTGCTAGAGGATGGCACTCACTCTGACTGGAGGAAACATAAGATGATTTCTGTCATGTGTTTTGGACCTCAAAGTAATCTTCCCTACAATATGAGAGATGATGCAGTAGAAGGAAAAGAAAACCCAGAGCCAGACCAGTGACATGAGTTGCATGTATAATGCTTCCAGCAAGCCTAGGGAAAATAAAATTCGATGTGCAAGTTAAAGCAGACAGTAAGTTTTAACTTAGGGGCTAGAACCAGACAGCCAGCAGATTACTCAGTCTTACTCATGCAATCCCGATACTGTATTACAACGTCTATATATTTTATACTGGTGGACTGTTCTTTTTGAATGATATCTCTGAGGTATTAGGCACTGGCAGCAACAGGCAAGCAAGGGCGGTCTTTGTTTTTTTTTGTCCTTAATCATCATCATTATGGTTACCTTCATCAAAATCCCACTTCACCTTCTTGTCTCTCCTGTCTCTATTACAACTTCGTAGGGGGAGCAGGGCAATGTTACCTTTCCCATCTTACAGCTTATTTTAGGGATCTTACTGCAGCACTATTGCAGCGATAAATAATATTTATTAACCATAAAAGCAACAAAAATTATTATAAACTTTGATCCTGCTTCCAGTGAAATCAGTGGTAAAACTGTCATTGATTTCCAGCCAGCAGGAGCTAGAGAGTTTTTCTTCATCCTCTTTACAAAGTAAAGACAGTGGAATTATCCTTCAACATTAATGATGAAATGCAAAACTGAGTTCAGCAACAAAACATTCAAGACTTTTCAGGCATGAAACGACACTAAAATTTAAAATCATTAAACCCAGCAAAATATTCTCTCGTGCTATTGGGCTACCTATTACTGTCTCTTTTCCATTTTCTTTTCATATTTTTCTTCATTCTTCTTCCCAGGAGAAAGCTTCCATCATTTCTCTTACTTAGATCACCGTTTTCTTCTTAACTGTCATGCCTATTCTCTCCAGATACTGAAAATGGGTTAAAAACAGTTCTTAGTCTCTCCTTAACATTTTCAGCATAGGAATAACCAGTTGCTGTTTATTCAGAACACAATATCTGAAAATCTCCAAAACTAATTTCTAAACTATGGAATATACATGAGAATAATAAACACCTCGATTTTTAGATCAAACCACTACAATCACTGTCTATCACATTGGATAATGTGGGCTGAACAGCTTTATTCAGTAATTTGTTCATCAAGCCCATACGCTCTGGCTGTACTTTAAGTTGACTGCTTTTTATTCAAGGGTATCGCAGAGCAGAAAGTCCATTTAATTCCAAGATAAGTTATTTTAATGGCTAGAAATGTTCATTTCAAATCTGAATTAGCCTCACTTCAGCAAAATCTTTTTAATATCTTTTTCTGCTAGATCAAAGACTTGTTTACCATCACAATTTCCTCGTTCATCACTGAAATAGAGCCTGATCTTAGACAGGCATGAGAAATGTGAGCCTGTAAGACAGCATAAGAAGCTCCTACTGACACAGAACCAATATTTACGGTGGAGCTATGATAATATGCCCCAAAAGCAAATCTGTCCTGGGGTATGGATATTATTTAATGGTTCATTATGTCATTCTTGCAGGCATGTGGAAAGAAAGAAAAAATATAAAGGATCCACGTTGATTCATCATCTTTATTAATTACAGCTCTTTGGGAACTCTGCAATTACTCGGTTGGACTCTACAGCCCTTAGTCACTGTATCTGTTGCAGGGCTGCTATCAGCAGTCCATCTCTCCACATTTAATCCCCCCTGCCTTTTAACTCCAATAGCATACTTTGTGTGGTAAAGAAGGGCTGTCCAAATGCATGAGAGGTGACAGAAGGTGCTCCTCTTGTCACACCATCCCAAATTCACCTTGCTATTGAGTCCCACCTGCAGAGCTCCAAGGGAAATAGCTACCACTGGGGGACATAAATAACAGATCCAAACGCTGGCTTTCGTGATTCATATTCTTTCTTCAAGAACCATGAATTTCTCTCCATAACAACTGACATCTGTCTTGTCATCCAGGACCCAAGCAAACAGCTGGGGAGAAGCCATTCATGAAGCTTTGGGTCAAACATACAATGTTTTTCTCACAAATCCAGATCCCAGTTGCTGTGATTCATTGGTCAGAAGGGAAGGCACAGAAAAGCATGGCACTATCTTTCTCAGTGAGGGTCTCCAAACACTTCTCTACATCAGTTTACTATCTGTCTCAGGATTTAAGGTGGCTTTTCTATTGTTCAAGCCAAGGAAACTATAATACTCTTTTTCAAATAAAGTCTTAAATTAAAATAAAATGTTCTTGTCTGTGATTGCAGAGAAGTAATACTAGCCCAATAGCATAAAGTCGTACCCTGCAAGGCATGGAAGGGAGGAACTGAGGTGGTGATTCAGGAGTTGTGGACAGGGTGAGCAGGGATCAGTGGTCCAACTGACCTTACTGGCTTGCTCATCCAGCTAGGACTTCATTTGCCTTCCAAAGAGGAGGGGGAAAAAAAACCAGCTATAAAGAAAAACAACACCTCTTTTTTTCTTCAGCAGCACAGATAAAAATCATCTGTGCTTGAAATTTCAGGGACTGCATTTCAATGCATTTTAGAAAGGAAAGAAAACTACTCTTTTTTTCTTTTAAATGGGTGAGCCTACTGAAACGAAGGTGGAACTTTAAGTCAAAGATACGCTGCTAAGTACTGTGCTGGACCAGGGTCCCAGCCTGCAGGTATTTTGAGGCCTGTTCCTATGAAGAATTCATATGCAGTTATTTTCAGGGAAGGGAGTTCTGCTGCATCTTTACCATTATCAGCTCTGTCTTCTGGTCGGTTGACAGGCAAACTCAAACCCTGGGGAAAGGAATGCGGATAGAACATTTTCTTATTTTGACATACAAAATATTGCACTGCACCACTATCTAGTAATGGAAAAAGAAAAGAAAAAAAGATTGTTGTGATATATGTGTGAATAAATCAGCATGCTGCTTCATCTCTTTGCAAACACAGTAACTTTGACTGACATGGAGACACCCATTTTACTCAAGTGTTTGCCTCAGACTGCTCTCAACCTTGCTTAAGTAGTACTTAAAAGAAATAATGGGTATTAATTTAGACACTTATACACAGTCTTTAAAACTAGATCAAGAAAAGTGACTGCAGATTTGTACTGGAAGAATTTAAGACATCAGCATTTGAGATAAAGATGAGAGCTGAATTTTTAAAATAGCATCTTCTCTTTTGTGCCTATACTAATTGCAAAAGCATTTTATATTTGGAATAATTGTCCTACACTTTTTTCTGCTGTGCACAAATCTGCAGAAAAAGAAAAGTAGAACAAATAGAGATTTCTAAGAACTACCTTAAACACCAAAATACAATTTATAGATATTTTCATGAATGAAACTCAGTTCATGGCCGAGAAGTCATTTCCTTCTTTCTTTCTTTTCTATGTTACACCTTTTTCCTCTTATGCTGCAGCTATGCTTATGTGCTTCACATGCAAAACAGTCTGACTAAACAAGTGACATAGAACCAAATCCTAATCAAGGAATACATCAATTTAGAAGGGTTCTTCTTTGACAATGCTGTCTTACTATGCCCCAAACGCTGTATCTGATGTAAGTAAGACTTTGCTTTTAAATTTTGCAGTGCAAAATTGTCTTTTGTAAAGAAATTTATGGCAATGCACTGTCTAGAACTCTGGCTTCACGGTGATGTACCTGATTTAATGTGTCATGTTTTAATAGGCAAGCCATTTACCTATTTCAATATGAACTCTGTCTACCATGTAATGTATTTATTTCAGCATAGTGTAAGACATCTCTTGCCCAGGATATATGTTTCAATTACATTTCAGTGCAAAACACATCCGCTGCAAGAATCTTCATACTCCAGGATCCTGAGTAATGAAACATTTTAAGTGCTGGAGAGTCCAGTACTGAAATCTTTATTCAGGCAATCTCCCACAAAGGCAACCATTTCTCTCAGCAACTTTGATCAATACCCCAATATGCCAGTCCAAAAGGCTTTAAGAGGAATGTGGTTTCCTTCTGTTCCTATCAATAAAATATGTAATTAATTGAAAATTGAAAACTTGATTAATTTAGTTTTGATTTTTTTTCGTTCGAATTCTATCAGCCATATTTTCAGATACGTATGGATCTGGCCCTCATCTGGCATGAAGCAGTGAAGCTCCAGTAAGCCTTATAAAAACAGATTGAGTCTAAGATCTAGAAGACAGAAATGGCTGGAAAATTAAATAGTTCATGTATGCTGGCTGGTGAATTTACTTTATATATATCAAGTACCTCTGGTGCAAGTACTAGGTTAGCATGTTTATTAAATCAGAAGCATCTAACATCCATCTACCCCAAGTGAAAAAGTGATGGTACCATGCAGCCTTGCCTTGCTTGGACACCGAGGACTTGTGAGGTCTCCCTGCAGCAGGAGCTGTGCAAGCTGGTCCCAGCTCTATCCCAGCACTGCTCCCAGTGCCAGGAGGAGCCAAGGAAATGCAAAAACGGAGGACTCCAGACACAAAACAAAGGCCTGATTTTCTACCCTCTTACACCAGTTTTATGCCAGTGTAAATCCATGGATGGTTCTACAGTAGCAAAAGTTGTGGTTGAAAAAAAGGCATGAAAAAGACTTAAGGATTCAAACAACTTATACTGTGTCACGTCCTGAGCTGGCTTTAGAGACTCATGTTGAGACAGGGTACTGCATTAACGTCAGGAAGAAACCCTTTATCACCGTAACCTATTAGTGAAGCTGCTAAATCTGAAGCCTCACAGAACTGAGAATAAACATGTGTTTTAATCTGACTTTTCCCTGCAGCTGCAATTAATCTGAAGGGTTTTTTGAGTTACTGTTTAACAAAGTTGCAAATTGCGGTGCTGCATTTCTGGTATGGCCATTGGATTTTTGTTCACAAAAGTTGTTCCCTACTAGAGTTAAATCCTGAACCAAGTGAAAATAATCTAGTAAAGGCGGGTAATAGATACAGATATATGAGATTTATATGCTTTCCACATTAACAGAGCTTCTATTATAAATCCCTATTAATCAGACATTCCATCAATATAAAGTTTTCCATTAAATTCAGAGGAACTCTAGCGAGGGTAATCATAGAGCTTGTTTAATACAGTGCAATGATGCCAACATTGCCATCTCATCTATCTAGCTGCAGAGATTTTTTCCTACTGAGCTCATCACTGGAGTAGCTGAAAAACTCAGTGACAGAGTGGAAAATTCTCCCAAATATCTACAGGGAAAAAAAAATTTAAAAATCCTCCTCCCTGACTTTCATCAGTTTTAAAGCAAAGCCAGAAATAGTAGAATGGTGAATTACAAGTTTCAGTACAGATGTCTGCAGTTTTTCTGGGGCCACAGTTCACCACTTTAAAAAATGCCTCAAACGTAGCTGTACAGCTTCTTCTTCATACTTTAGATTTTTCAGGTGACATCTGGACACTTCACAGGAGCAGAAGTGAAAAGCCACAGTTCCTGGGGTGAGGCACAAATGGAAAAAGTGGGGGTTTTAAAAGTATTTGTATGCTTTGTATGTTTTTTTATTGTCCAGTATCAATATAGGAGAGGAGGGAAGAGGCTAAACTAAGCAAAATAAACAAAAGGAAGGGATTGAGTAATTCAGATCTCGTAATGAAGCACTGTGAAAGAAAACAACATTTTTTAAAGGAAATATTATACATTCTTGTTAAAATTAAATAGTAGACATTGAGTTGGATTAGACATGAGAGAGAAGAAAATAAAATGGAAAGCATAGGGAGGATGGATGTTTAACTCACCCAGCTTCATTGACGAGAAGACAATGGGAAGGAGAAGGGCGCCTCAGGGATCATTAGGGTCGGGTTTTTGTTCCCTTGATCATAGGGGGATGTTAAGTGAGATGTGGAAGTGGGATGGAACCTTCTCCACCTCGGGAGGTTCCTGAGGCTGGCAACTTCTGCAAGTCTCCAAGGATTCCCATTACACTTTTTTTTTTTCCCCCCAAAAAACCAGCACTGATATTTTTCATTTCTTTATCATCTCAAGCCATTTTGTTGGTGTGTCCCTGATGGAGTTTTGTCCTGTTCAATCTTGTTTGCTCCAGGCAAAACATCCAGGGCTTGACTCTCTCCTCTGCCTTGGCATCTTCAGCTTCCTGTGACAAAGGGCATTTCCAAAGGAGCTGGATTTGTCTTTCTTTCATCTCAGAAAGAAATGAAAGCAAACAGTGAAACATTGCATCTTTGAAAAATGAAACAATAGCTTGTGTTCTAGTTGGTCTTCAGTGAGATTTATAGTGTATTTTCAGTATCACTGATATTACAGCACAGTCCAGGAAGGCTCTTTTACACACTAAATATAATATTCCCGGTATAACTGGTGCCCTAACCCAGTACAGTGCCAGGGTTGCAATGTATGTTACCAGTTATAAACATCTCCCATGTCAGCCCATCACACTTTGTCTGGATTGTGTCAGATGCCTTTTTCACTCCTGCTTCCCAGCCCTAGGTCACCAGCTTCCCTGCTGGGACTGGTGACAGTGACACAGGCCAGAAGACTTAACACAAAGTGCAGACCTTGCAGGTGAAGTGGAGAACAAAAGCCTCCTGGGGGTTTCCTGGGGTTGGAGGAACATCTGAGGCAGCAGATGAATTTGCTTACAGGTCACCATACTTTGATGTGATCCAGAGCTAGAGCTCGAGGACTGTTGCACAGTCCCAAGAGAAGTGAAGGTCCCCACTGTTAGATGAAATATAAACAGTCAGATAGATGAAGCAGAAAATACAGCAGACACAGTGAAAGGTTCAGAATGAATTTATTTTCCACTGCTGAAGATAATCACACATGCCTGGTTCATCTCGGTGCTGTGCTCCACCACTCCTGAGTTGCATGCTCACCCTTCAGTAGTGAAAGCTATTTATTTGGTCCGCATTGAGTTTATGCCTTCTGTCTGTGTCCAAGTGTGGACAGACAAGAAGAGATACTGGGAGACACATATATGTCCTCTCTGTTAATGTTTTAGCATGGCTGATCTTGACTGTCAGATCTATACCATCATTTTCCCCATCAAGCATAACTGCAGTAATGCAAATGGATTTTGAGAGAAAGGAGGAGACAGGGTTGAATGGCAAAGGAAGAGCCTAACATTTTCATACAAGGGTAGAATAAAATCTTTACCCCTTCCTTACATTTATCTTTTCCTCCTGTGCCAGTTCCATGTCTTTCTGCAGACTGACATGCAGACAATGAGGTTTCTTTTCAGGAAAGTATAATATTTCTTCCCAAGAACGACTCATGCACTTCAAGTTAGATATGTTCTTAAAGGCATCCTTGACTCATGACCCAAGATATCATTTGTCAATGAAAATCTCTCTCCTTCTATTTCTCTTTTGGAGCTAATAAGGCTGTGCATTTACACAGCAAATTCAATACATCTCAAAAATCCAGTTCTGTGAGCAGTACATTATTTCCTGTCTTTCAAAGGCTTTTTAGACTAGAATATAATAGATTGTCTTTTAACAAGTAATCCCCCAAAAGTAAGAAAAGTCAGTATAGTGTAGACTTTGCTATCAATGTGTTAAGCAACTGAGCTGAAACCCAAGTTCCTCTCATGAGCTGTATTTTCAGCAGGGAAAAGGTGTATTCTTAAATCATGAGGCAATGAAGAGAAGTTAAATCACAGTGACAGCAAAATGTAGTTTAATTCAAAGTTAGCAGGTCAAGAAGGGTTATGAAGGATCCTTGCATTTACCCCAAGCTATTAATTCATATAAAAACTACTAGCTGCTTCAGTCCTCAAGGATTTTATTTTTCATGTTTCTGCTTGTTAGCTCACACAAATGAAGAAAGGAGTTTTTTCTCTGAGACATAAGTTTCAATTGACTTGTCTAACATAATGGCTTGAACTGTATTAGAAAATGTCCATGTTTGAGTGCCCCAGCCAGAAGTCTAGGAAAAAAGTCTCCATTTATGTACATATATATCTCCCATTCCTTCTTTTTCTCTATGTACCTCTTTCCATTCCCACACAAGTGGTGCAAAGAGTTTTGCCTGGCTGCAACTTCATTGCTGCACCGTACGGGTACTGTAAGCCCTCGGTGACACACTGCCTTCAGCATCCATGAAGATACATAGCAGCTGTCAGCATTGGTCCCTTGAGCTCCCCAGAGAACAATGAAGCAAATAATTTCTTTAATTATTTATCAAGGGCTGCTTTCTCAGTCAATAAATTTGTTTTGCTGTCTCTTGGAGGCCTGGCTTTCTACTTTATTAGGTTTTTCTTCCACATGCATTTGAAATATGTTTTATTATTCATATTAATATCTACTGCAAGCTTCCTTTTTTCCCACTTTTCATCAATTTTATGCTATTATTTTATTTTTTAAGCTTTTTGTTGCTTTTCTTTTTCTGTGCCTGATGTTTTATGAGACATGACTTGACCTTTAATTAACCTTTTAACCACTCGTTTTGCTTGCTTCCTTCCCACATCTTTACATTGGAAAAAACTTTACATATGTATTATTTTAATTGACCACTGAGTCATTTAATTCCCTATCTATTGTCAGGATTTGACTTGGGGGGAAAACTGGACTGTTCTTTCGAGTAAAACTCCTCCAAATAAATGCATTTGCAGTTTTGTAATGAACTATTTTAATCAACAGCTATGAAATGGCGAATAAAGCAAATTTGTATTCAGGGCTTATTCAGTGGGAGAGAAGATTCATGAATTAAAAAAGAAACCCAAATAAAAATCCTTCTTGCCTTACTGAAGTGGTGCCTGGTTTTGGATAAACTCTCCAACTGCCAGTAGGCAAAATGACCTTTTATTTTTTTTTTTCCCTCCATTTTGGCAACCATACCAAAAAGGAATAAAGCCAGCCCCAAACAAATGCCTTGCAAATTGCTTGGCTACTTTAAAAAGTATGTGAGGGTTAATTATTCTTGTTAAAAATTAGGAATAGAACCAAGGCAGGAGTCAGGAGTGGGAGGAGGAGGGTGCAGGGGGAAGAGAGAGGGGAGGAGCAGAAGGTGCTTAAGTCATCATTGCTTTTTCACCCATTCACAGTCTGGTCCAAAGTAATCACTAATCACTGACTTTGTGTTCTTCATTTAAAGACTTGCTATTTTCAGGTGCAGTGATGTAATCTTGCACTTAACCATATTTAACTGGGAAAGAAGTCTGAAAAGTGTCACACGTATCCCCATCCCTCCATGCAACATTATGGTGCTTTCCACATATTTCATCCCAGCAGAGTCTGCCTTTCTAATCAAAGGTATATAGTGATAATTCAGCAGGGATTATTCTCTGCAAACAGCATGCTTATTTTTTATCACTACTTCCATATGCAGTTTATAGACTTTGTTTGCCTCAAAATTGTACACTGAAATATGAAAGCAGCTGAATCCAAGAAAAACAGACACAAGAGAAAAATGAAATTAAGTAAATCTTACAGAGAGAATACAGGCTTCTCTTTTGTGCCTGTACAAAAAAAACCAGTGGAATATTAATTGCATCTTGAAAAATAATGCCATTTGCTCTAATCAGATGACAGTTTCAATCATACTGATGTCAGATGTTGTTAACACAATTTTGACATTGTTCAGTTGGTGAAATTTTGTCTTTCATACCTAATACCCTGCTAGGAGTGCCATGTATCTATGCTAGCATACCTCAGTGGTCTTTTAAGACAAAAAAAGGTCTGTTTAATCTATAATTATGTAAAAAGTATGTACTAATCTAGGCTAAATATATTCAAACAGGTTAATACACTAACTTGTCTAACTAGGACGGCATCTGAAAACATCATCAGCAGGACAGACTATATAGAGTATTTCCTTGCAAATCTTTGGGTCTGGTTATAGTCGCAGGTATACGTTATTATTTGGTAAGGTATGGACTCAGTGCACTGTTGAAATAATCACCACTTTCTCTCACTTCCATAAATTTTAGAAATAGTTTGCCCATTTTGAAAGTGGAAAAAAATAGAAACAAGCCACATCCATACCAGCTACCCAGATAACTCACTCACTTTTCCCCTTAAAAGCAAACAAAACCACTTCAAAGATTATGACCTTCCTAAGGGAATCCTCAAAAGAAAAAAGCCACTTTTTATTTCTCTGGTACATTGTACCTCTCTGATCAGTAATAATCAAATTCACAATAGAAAAAGACAGAGGGGAGATGGGATACACTAAGGAAACTAAAAATTAGTTGGTTCAAATATACATAAATCTTATTTTCAAACATAAAGGTGAGAAAGAAAATGAACTAGCTGGGATTCTGAATGGTGAACAATTATCACTAGGAAAAGAAAACAAGAGGAAATAAGACAGTTTTGTATTAGGGCAGACAAATTATACTCTGTGGGTGCAGGACGTAACCTTCATGAATGTAGCAATCTGTGGCTGATTTATTTTTTTCATGTTTAATCATAAACTTTAAATATCTTTAAAGACATAATAAGTTAAGGACAGTTTAAATTTCCCTTTGGTTTGTTTCACAGTGTTGTGGGAGGCGTAGAAAGTTTTTTAGTGTGAATTAGCAAATCACTGTGCTAGATTATTTTAATTTACCTTTTTTTTTACCAGATAAACCATGTCTTAGGAGAGACTGTCTATGAACAAGCTTTGTTCAGCCACAATATTTTCTGGAGCACATTTATCACTGCCTTTATGGAAAAGCAGGAAAAGTAGGCAAGAAACTCTTCACAATTCTTCATTATTTCCACAGATTTGCAGACTACCTACATTTAAAGAGTTTATGTGCACTGTTACAGAAGATTCATAATGTATGCTTTAAGGCATTTTATTTATAGTGAGTAGAAAAATTTGCTTTTACTTAGAATACCTCAAGACATCATTTAATTTCCTATCCACAGCTGAGACTCACCAACCGGTTTGGAAAGAACTGCATCCTGTGTTGCCGTGCTTGCTGCCAAAGAAGTCATACATATTCCAAACTTAATACAAATGTTTTATGCAACAGTAAGGGTTCTTACACATTATTTTGAATCATTATTTCACAATCCTTTTCTTTCTGTCTGCCCCCCGCTCCCCCCCCCCCCCCCCGCCCCCCGCCCCCCAAAGGACTCACCATTAATTCATAAACAAGTACTGGGGAGGAGAGCTGTTACCAAGGCACAGTGTTGCCCAGCCAACATCATGTATCTTCTCCAGTGATCTTTATCAAGCCTGGAAGGATCTGTGTATAAATACCGACGAAACTGCATTGAATCTTCCAGAAAGTTCACCTTTCCCACACTACTAACAAAACTCAAAAGACTGTGCACTTTTGCAACCATTTACTCTAATTACCTCACTGGTATCTTGTGCTTCCCCATCTATTTGAAAACATAGGATATTGTAACAGCTGCTCCTCTACTTAGTGCATTGCTTGCTTATCTTCTTGTCCAATTCAAGTCAAAATTTCTCTAATTAGAGTACAAAGCAGAAATACCTTGGCAGATAAAATGTTTTACTTGGTACAAAGGAGCAGTACTAATTATTTTATGTTAATTTCTAAAAAATAATTAAGCAACAGATAAATACACGGAATTCTTTTGATTATTGGCAAAAGGTAACATATGAAAGATATCAACTAAATAGATAAAATGGCATATTGTTTGCTATCATAACGGTCATGTAATTGAACCTTTTTGAAGTATAAAGGATAAAATAGATTTGAAAACAGCATTTGAGCCTTTTTTCTCCCCTAAAATATGTTTCAACTTGGCATGACAACAAATTAGGAAGTCTAACTGGCTGCATTTCAAACTCACATCTTGGGCCTTTTCATTCTAGATTGAAAGTTGATGCTGATGGAAAGCCTTTTACTGAATTAAAACATTTTGGATCCGGTAGTTGGTTAGGAATTAAGATAATCAAAACACGGATCTCAGTATGACTTTACAGCTCCACAGCAAAGGTTTTATCATGAGGTGAAACAACAATAAGAGTTTCCACTCTCAGTTCTCATTATGTACAAGTTTCAGTTTTTATGATTTTACCTATGTTATGTATGTTGCATTTTATTATATAGTCTATGTCCATATTTTCCACCACAAATTATGTTTTTACATGTTTGCAACTTCATCTTAGTAGGAAACTCAAGTCCAAAACACCACAATTGTTGAAGATGCATGCAATTATTAAAAATTGGTCTAAAAATTTGGGAGATTTAAAAACCTTAATTTTTTATTTCATCTTGTGGAACATTTCTTTATAGGGTTAATAGGTAACAGTTACTTTTGTAAGTGAAATACACTTAAATACAGTGTTTTTCAAGGAGACTCACCAAGACTTTTGTGGAAATTCATGTAACATCCTTCATTCAGCTATGCTGCTTACTCAGTCTCTGTGCACTTTATTCCTTTTCATTACTTATAAACAGACCTTAATAACAAGATCTGTTTCCCTAAGAAGTCTTTCATTTTTCTAATTCCTTCTGAATCACATCCCTAAGTGTTCTGCTGAATGGAGAACAGATACTGCTGAGATCAGAAGTTAAATGACACCTTGCCAGTCTTCACTGGGAGCAGGGGGATCTGCATTTTAACACACTTTCTGCACTCCCACATTAGAGACTAGAAGCTCTATGCTTAAGAATTGATCACGCGGGCACTATCTAGCCCAAGATTTAAAGACTGGTAACAGTTTAAGGAGCACACAGCTTTTTATGTGTGTTAAGCTGTTCATGTTAAAGTACCTCGTGCCCAGGAGACGTTTCCAGTAGGTTTGCTTCACATATTCTACTGCAACCTTTTGCCCTAGTTTACACAAGACTTTAACAGGGATATAATTCTTGAACGTTGCATGTGAAACTGTTCTTCCCTTAGCACTACTTGCTTTATTTTCCCATATATTTCGCCTTGCTAAAGATGCTCAAAATAGGCCTAAATAGCTCCAATTATACGAAACACAATGCAATACGTCAGTATAGCACAGCAAGGGCAAGCAGAAGACTGGCACATAGGAGTAACAGATCAGAGTTTTACAAGCTAACAAAAAAAAAGTTTGCAGTTGCCTCAACATGTAAAAGAACAGACAAATTTTCTAAATGTTTTTACTGTCTCCTGCTATATTCTAGTAACAGATTCTTATTTCCACTCCCCAGATTTCCTCAGGGACACATCTTTCCCATCAACTGACCAACTGAGGTCTGACTCTCTTGTGGTTTTTTTTTTTTTATTTGACTCTTTTACTTTACCATCACCATTTTAAGGACTTGATTCCAGTCCTTAGCTGTCAAAGGATTTGCCTTTTATGCCCAGCCCTTCATAATAACTTTCAGTGTTTAAGTGCTTACTTCTAATAGACTGACAGTACATGAACTGTTACATGGGAGCCAGATCAAGATGAGTTTTTCCCCTACAATCGCTTTTCTATCTCGCATTTCATCTGTGTTTTTTTGTTTGCTTGTTTTCAGTGGGGCTATGCACAATGGATGAAGCATATGTCAAGTAGTTTGTGGATGTTTGATTTAGAAACCACAGTTAACCCACAAATTGTAAAATATACTGTGCACTGAAATGTTCATTAGCCATCTCTGGTTTGGAATTTCATATTTTAAACTTCTCAGTAATCCATAAATGACAGTTCTATACTTTTGGGAAGTTATTAGGTAACTGGAATCGTTAGGTTACTTTCAGAATGAACTGCCTGCTTGTCTTGCTAGCAATTGCAACAAGATGTGATTTCAGGAGACGCTAAAGCAATTTGGGTTACTCACCATAACACAAAATGCACACAGTGAACTTTTCCAGGCTATCTCGGCAAAAAGACATGTTGTTCCTTCTCCTCCTTTACAGCACATTAAACAAGTGCTGTTTTGCCACCCATTTTCCATGGAGACAGATCCTTCCTGGCCCTTGCTCTCCACATGGCTCTTCCGATCAAGGAGTTAGCATAGCAAAGGACTCAGCAGCCATTCAGACATGTAATCCTGAATTCTCTTTTGCTTGCATTAAAGTCATAACAAATCATATCAGCTATTAAAATATTCTGCAGAACAACATGGATTGAACTAACGACAAAGCAGTTGCAGTCATTTGCTTCCTTGCAATCAGTCTGAGCCATGGCCGGTTGCTCATAATGTTACGGTGTATTGAAGGCTATAACTTTCTCTCCCTCTCTCTATATCAAACACAAGCTCCTTTTCCTTTTGAGTGTCCTTCTGTAAAACCTTTATGCTTTTCAAATGGGCAAGACTCCTGGATTACATTTTTTGACAAGATAGATGAGACTACTTTTCACATGAGACCAAGGAAAGTAATGAGCTGTAATCTTTGAGCTGGAAGATATCTATCTTTTTTAATTACAGGTAGATTATTTCTATATTAGCCCCCATGGCAAAAAGCAGTGCTGCACAGGTTTCTCAGAGCAGTGCTGCATCACAAGGAAGGGATTATAAGAGTTTGGGACCTTGGCAGAAAAAAAAAAGGATTTTCAGACTCCAGTCTATTTTGCATTTTATAAGTGCATGCTATTTATGTTATTCAGCAAGCAGGTATTTTGACACTGTTATTCACTACAAGTAATAAGATGTTGCCATCACATTGGTAAACTGGTTATTAGATGGTTGCTACCGACATTTCTGCCTTAGTTGACATGTCTCCACTGTCCTTGCCAAAGGAAGCTGCAGCCTCTCATCAGTTACAACAATTTAAACCATTTTAACCAAAATACATGTTTGCATACATATTTTTAAATATAGATATCCTTTACCTCATGCCTGAAGGAAGGAAATGTTGTCTTACTTTCTGAACGTTAGGCTTTTTAATCATCCCTGATTTATTCTTCAACTCATGGCCTGAAAATAATCCCTTAACTTGTCATACTTCCTGAGACAGTCCTGTCTTATCTAGCTAGTTTATACATGAAAAAACAGAAGTGGTTTTCTTGTTGAGCCTTGCCTCCTCATGTCCAGCTCCCATTTAACCACTTTCACAGCTATGGCTTTGCTAGGGAGAACAGTAGCTTGTGGAAAAAGATTGTTTTCCAACAAGGATTTTAGAAGCTTATCACAAGGAGACATTATTCACATGGTCCCATTCTGTTTTGCTCTCAGAGATCATGATGCTCCCTCAAGATACATTTTTTATTTTGTACTAACAATTTTTGGTTTTCCACTTGTGTGTGCCAAGAATTTTATCAAGGCCAAGGTATTTATCAATACCTTCTAGGCATGCTGTCAGAGGCAGGACAGCTTGACCTATTACAGACATGGGCATATTGAGTGTTCCAAATCCTTGTGATCAGCCTAGTGACTTAAAAAGGGGGGCAAGACCAAGTGCCTCATCTACAACCTCCAAGAGTGATGCTGTTCTTGTAGCACAGCTACTTTTCTCAGTCCTGCTCCTAATAAGAGGAGAATTCCATGAGAAATCTTGAGTGAAATCCTGATGCTACCAATATCCCAGTTGAACCATAGAGAATAAAACTAAGATCTGGGAAAACTGTAGCTTAAAAGTTATTGGAGAACATCTATATCAAAATATTTATTGTTTGGCGCCAAATTATGTCCCAATTCTGTTAATGGCATTTCTTTTTTACTTTTAAATGGAAGTTTATGTCATGTGAATGGTACTTTTTTTGTGTGGAAAACAATTAGGAAAACTTAGGGGTTCCATGGGAAGCAGCACTGATAGTGAAATGTCACACAACCCTACTCTTTTTTAAGTTAATTTCTCAGTGCTCTGTTGAAAACACTTCCAGGACTGAGTCCGTGCTGAAACCCGCTGAACCAAAAGAGTATGACTGCTTATAAGGGATGAAGAATGACATAGACACTTCTACATCTTGAGAAAATAGGAAAATATAACAACATAGAGAGAAGGGAAGGGGAAGACTTCAAAACAAAAGCAAGAGAGTAAAGGGGAATCAGATAAAGAGACAGAGAAATCTAAAAGAAACTTAAAAATTAATTTAGGAAGGAAGTGCATGATGGAAGATGGCTTTGGCATGCCACCTGGAAATTATTATTATGTGAGCATTCAAAAATAAAGCTGAAAAGCAGAACGCTATAACAAAGTAAACTCATACTAAAGGAAGCCCTTAACCAGTTTTACTTCCCGTATTGCACCTCACAGGTTATATAACTTTACATTTAATGGATATTCTCAACTGGAGTCCTATTTGTGAACTGGAGGGAATGCTATTACTATGCTAATCAGTTCTACAGAGTAAATTGGTTATAAGGGTGGGGTTCTAGGGAAAGGTACAATAGGGGAATATTTTTTAATTAGCACACTATGAAGTCTATTCTCCCCTTGATGCCTGTGCATATCCCCTATTGACATTAATTTCAGCTACACAACTTCTATTGAAATCAAGGGGGGTTGAATGACTCTGCTCCAATGCAGTCTGAACATATTCACAGGAAGGGATGATGGCCACTCTCTAATCTGCAGCTATTGACATGTTGGCAGGTTCCAGCATTGCTTATGTCCCATCAGGCACACCTGTTTGAAGGTACGTGGATTCTCACATACAGAGTGTTTAGAAAGGAGAGTTCAGCCTTAGTTTCAGTCAACTGTCAGTTTTTATAGCAAATTCCAGATGGGCTTAGTGCTTATCCTGGACTCAGGCTAAATTCACATTTGCTGCAGATGGACTTGAAGAGTTTATCACTGGTTTTTGCAATACCTGAGAGAATCAGTCCTGCAAAACAATCTTGCTCTCTGATTATTTTTTTTTATTAAAAAAGTTTCTTAGGTTCACAAGCCTCAAATGAACCTTTAGAAGAGTTGATGGAGAAAATAATTAAAGCACCAAGAAAAATGGTGTTTTGGGAATCATAATGTGAATAATGAAAACAGGCAATAATTTGCAGTTTGGTATATGGATTTTATCACTTGAACCACATTCTTTTAAATTCTTTTCCTTCAATATCAGCCACCCTCAGGAGAGATACAGCGTTTTCAAAGTCATCTTGCAATGCCCAAGCTTCCATTTCCTATATAATGTCTCACTGACCTTATGCTAGAGCTTTTCTACTTGATCCCTCAAACTCTTAAACTATATCAAAGGTTGGCTTTTTATTCTAATACTTCTGGTCTGCTAAATTTTAATTGCAATGTTAATATAAAGTACTTTGGAATCAGTTCTTTTTATCAAGAACTTTGAGGCCTACCTGTTTATAAAGAGTCCTGCTTGAGAGCTGGATATCATGTAGCCATGAGACAGAGGACATTGCTGAAGGAAAGTCAGCAGCCATAGGATTTCTGCAAAAACTAACACCCCTGCAAGCTCCAAAGTTTTCTAGGTGCCTCTTACACATGGCCCCCCACTGGATGGGTGGTAAAATACTGCTGAACATACTGAAGCTCCTATTTACTATAACAAGGCCAGATTTTCATCCCATACATCCATTTATTTGTATTTTATTAGGGAATAATTCAATATAATCCAAGATTTAAATCCTTGAGAGAAAATTAATCTGCTTCTTTAATATTCTTGACCAAAGTTTCAAAAGAGTTCCAGCATTACTGTAAAATCCTCTGGGAAGTCAGCTTTAATTTCCTCTCTTGCAGGTAAACGATAAGTGACAGTTCTGTTGTATTAATTTCTGAGTAAATTTATTTCACTGAATTAAAAGATTTTAACATTATTAGAACACAATATTGCATAATAAAAAGTAAAAGATCGTTGGGGGTTTCAGGGACCTCAGTCTTAATCTCATTGCAATAACGACCTCAAACATATGTCTAAAGATTATTAAAATACTGAAGAAATGTTGTATTAGAACGTATGAATGTAAAACTATCGCTTAATTGGTCTACACATCAGGTGTCCTAACAGCTTTATCTCAGGCTCAGAGATATTTATAAAGACAACTCTCCGTTTGCTGCCTTTTTAAAAATATTTTTTAAATACAGGCTAGTAATTAATCTTTTGGAGTAAATGAGAAGATAGTTAGGATGATCTGGAACTGTTCGCTACTGAACCTAAGTCTTGGAGGTAAAAGAATTCAAGGCTATAGATGAGAACAGTAAATATAAACATAGCATATACAGCCCCAACATCCTAAAGCCCCACTGAAACCAATAAACAGGATGCATCACAAATATAGCTTCTCTAATTGGTATGGATTTTCTTCTGCAATCTGATTCAGACCCAGATTGAAAGGCTGAAGGGCATTTGCAGTGCTTTGGCTAACACAGACCATGAGACTCTCCTGAATTAATTCTTCAGAGAACTAGAGCAGATCATCCGGGAAAACTTGCAGTCTCAAGTTTGACAGAGAATCAGCCATGACCTATTCTCCAACAGTTAATCACCTTAACTACAAGCACTGACAATATTTCTAGAGTGATTTAAACTCCTAACCACTACTAAACTAGAAGAATGTGCTTCTTATATCTGTGTTCCCTGTTCACAGTGAGTGATTAAAACTTTAACGATTTTTTGCATGACGCTCCAAACTTTTCCATTTTAAGGACTACATATTTCTTTTTATAGAGCTTCCACTGGCCAAACATGAAGTTAAAATGCTCACAATCCACTGTTCCTATAAGGGCTGTCATCAACTTGCAGAGCAGACTAAGAGATTTACAGTCACAATAAATCATAGACAAGACGGGTCTGACAGACATTCTGGATTTTGGCTAACGGTTTAACTCCTCCAATTCTGAGATTATAGGAGTTTAATCTAATTCAGACAATTTATCCCAAATCTTTTAACTAGTCATCCTTGAGGTCCTTTCACCCCTCCCATTCTTCCCATCTGTGAATTCAAGAACTAGGTAGGACACTATTAGCTGTTTTAGTGCCCCTTAGGGCAGACCAATTCCTTAAGTCCCATTTCAGATTTCCTGGTCCATACACCACTGATGTCATAGTAGAAATCCGTCTCCTCTCCCCAGAATATTAACTCCTACCATTCTCCCAGCAGTAATGCAATCATGAACTCTGATACAAGGGATTCAGCAGAACCATGTGAGCAGACATGGAGGCAGAGCCCCAGGTTAGATCAGACCAAGTGTGCTGTGAACGTATAACCCAAGCTGGAGCGCTGGCAAGCATCTGGCATTCATTAACCAGTGTGGAATGCAATGCTGATGGGGTTTGCTAGTATATTAATGTAATTTATACCAGTAACATGGTGTGGTCATCTATATTAAACTGAAAAAAAATCTATAGAGCATAATCTTACCCATTACTATGTCAGAAGGTCACGTTCAGCATGGTTAGCCACGATGACCCCTAAGGGATTTCTTAGAATAACTGTTTCCCAGAGCCAAGCCCAAATCAGTGAAGATTCATTGTTCCTAGGTATGATTTTACATATGGTTGTAGTAAAATGACTGTTTCTTAATCTGGATGCAAACAGGTGGTCCATATAGTTTTGTGTCAGTGATTCATCCTCCTCTTTTTAAGCAGTCTTCCAAACCCAGAGTAATCTGCAAACTTGCTCAGTAACAACTATTTTTTCTTTGAAATCGTAAATAAAATGCCTAAAACAATAAAGGGATAAGAAATTAATGGAGTCCATCAGAAAAAGAAATACAGGCTAGTTAATATATCTTCTTAGAGTTAGTTTGAGCCCAATCAGCCAATTTTTAATCCATGTTATGTGAACTGTTTATTTTGTATCTCTATTTTTTTAATCAGTGTCATGCAATACCAAGTCAAATGCTTTATAGAAGGCTATTATGTGAACATTATCATGGTTATCAACAAAATTTGTAATCTCATTCACAAAAAAGTTATTTTGACACGATCTGCTTTCCCTAAGCCCACGCTGATTAGCATTAATTAGATTTCTACTGTTAATCCTTTATTAATCGAATTCTACATCAGCCATCCCAGGACCAGTATCAATCTGACAAACCTGTAATTATCAGGGTCATCTCATTTTACTCTTTTAAATACTGGAACAACATTTGCTTTTCCCAGCCTCCTGGAGCTCCCCCACCATTCCTAAACTAATTTAAAAATTCACAATAGCAGCTGGAGGAACTCAAGTGCAGCGCACACTCTTATCAGTCACTCCAAGATTTGGCAAACTTGTAGTAGCACTGGGCTGCTCAGGGCATTGCTTTCAGCTGTCTCACTGGTCACAGGCTCACAGCAGTGTAGCAGAAGATGCAGTCTTGGTTGATTAAACCAAGCTCTTACTAAACAGAAGGTAAAGAAAAGGAGATAAGATAGAAGAAGTAAGACAAAAAAGAAAAGGACACATGAAGCAGAGCTGACAGCAAAACCCATGTTTCATACTCCATGCCCTGCAGAAGGCGTCCTCATGAGCTCCCTCTGCAGGTCCTCTCTCCAGCCCAGCTGAGGAACCATATGGCCATGCCAAGGCCTGGGGACAATCTACTCATCCCTGGTTCTTGCCCTGTGATACCCAAATCTTGCTGAAGAAGGGTCAAGAGTTTCACCTCAGCTCTCACCCAGAACAGCTTTAATCTTGACAATCAGAGTCTGGAAGCAAGTTGTCCCAAGCAAATCTTCAGCTGACTTACTTGAAGTTTTTAAAATATCTTGAAGTTATTGATGTCTTTGAAGTGCAGTTCTGGATGGTTCTTCTTTCATAGTAGAGTGGAGATAGGATGGGGGCAATAGTGGTGTTTTCCCTCTTTACACATTATCCCTTGACCAATCTCTCCCTCTGGTATTAGGGATGCACTGGACATTAACATCTGTATTTTCAAAGGCTCCTAAACATGAAGCTTGTTTTCTCTATCTATAACCATTAGGTACCCAAAATAAAATGGCTACAAATTCTGTATGGCTAGAAATACCTAGAGCAGAAAGCTGGTTTTAAAGTACAGTTCTGCAGCTGGTGTTTCCTGGTGGCCAGCTGTGGCTGCTCCAGAGGTAGGCTTAGGTGCCTGCATCTCCCACATGCTGCAGAAGGCAGCCTAGGGACCACCTTGGTGTTTGACGCCAAAGGCAGAAGTTACTGATGTCCAGGTCTTCTTTTTAAAAGCAGCTTTTTTCTTTCAATTCACCTTTCTAATCCTTGACCAAAAGCCTCACTTCTAAGGAAGCTCCAAGGATGCAACTTGTGGAAATGTCAATATTGCCTTTATTTTGTCACCTAATGAGTCCTGGTGTCCAACCCACTAATTTGATCCCATTCTTTTCCGACCCTCTTCTCTTTTCCACGAGTTATTATCTTAAGCTGGTCTTAGGGTGGTCTGGATAGCCCCATTTCTTTGGGCTAATTTTCTCCATCTCATTTTGTCCTCTATCAAGCTATACCATTCCAGAAGGCTGGAGGATTTATTAAATTTTCAGCCATTTTCCAACAAGTAAGCATATGGTCTACATAATTCTGCTAGACAAGATTTTTTCAAGAAATCCTTTTTGTTTTAACGGTAGGAACTTATCTTAGAATAAGATTAATATTAATCTATAGAAAAGAACAAGATAAAGATAGATTTTGCCTATTAAATTTATGAATGACAATCAGTTAAGTGTCTGCTAAGTACGGCTAAATTAAAATGAAACACCAAGTGAAGTACATATGACAGGCTATAGTGTATTAAATGGTTTCATTATCCTCTGATATAATGAATAACAAATGGATTTAGAAATTGATGCAATGTTTTGAAAAAAGTATTCCTGTAGAATTACAATAAAATTAGGCTGAATTTATGTTTCCACCATTACAATTTTCACTGCCATCTCACAATGTTAGCTGTGGTTTTTAATGTCTGTTTATGTCCCTTTCTCGAGTAGAATTTGAAATTAGTTGATCAGTTATCATGTAAGAACTGCTTAAGAATAAATCCATATTAAATTAGAAAAAGTAGGTAAGATAAGAATGTAGCATTTGTAACATCAGTAGGGAGAAAAGTAAAGACAGAAATATGTTTAAATTAGAAATGAACTAATTTAATTAAGTATTAAAGTAGCCAGTAGTCACAGAGATTGTGCTGCTTCTGTATATTCTAAATAAGTTTTCTTGCAGCACAGCCTTGTTATCACGTTAAACAATTTTTAGTGTGTTATACCTGAAAGATCACAACAGATTAAATTTTGTTCAATAGATTTTATTACTGAACCAGACTATTTAAAATTCTCCATGAAATGTAAAGATGGATTTAAAATTTATGAATAAGAGCATACAATGACATAGGGCAGATAAAAAAAAAAGTGCAATTTAACATAAAGTATTATTAGTAATAGCACTGCAATCAATCACCCTTCTTATCTACTCATATGTCTTTAGATTATATCTTTTAAAAAGCCCTAGTGAAGACAAATCATACAGTGCTGAGCTGAGCACTGCAGCTGGGGTTTTCAAAGGACCACGGTGGAATTCATTACTTCAGTGCCCAGCTCCTCGCTGGAGATTCACACAAGCTACTCCTTCTGTGTTTAGAAAAATTAAACTAGCTTTTGTTCAGGAAAGAGAAAGAAGAAATTGAAGATTCCTTTTTTTGAAGAAAAACTTCAGAACCTCTCTGCTCCCCCCTGCATTTTAGTATAACATGAATTATTATAAAAACTGTTAAATACTTGAAATCTACAATGTTATTTTGCAGAGATTTTTAGCCCTCTTCTAATAGATTATTAGGCAGAAGAGGTTTTTGTAACTCTAGCTATTGTTCCCAGTACTGCCTGCTGAGTAATTCCAAGGTCACAGAAAGGAAATACAACTAGAAAAACTGGGGTGGAGGAAAGGCATCAAGTGGGAATAAGGCTGTTCTCCTTTGCCAAGAGCACTAGGTGCTGAAGAGGAAGACAACAGACAAATGTAGTTTCAGCATAATTCTCTGTTGTTTTCTCTATTGCTTTATTCTTTCTAACATGTCAACAAGAAATAAACAATGTGTCAGAAATTCAGGAAATTAAGAGGTCACAACAAAAACAACCAGCAAAAGAAATTGCAATCTGAATTATCCAGGGGAAAGACATTTAGAAGGGAAGTGGAGCTGGTGCCAGTGATGTGGAAGAGAAAAGAAAAGCAGCAGAAAGGAAAAAAAGTCTCAGCATATAAACAAACACAGACATTTACTGTAATTAAGCCGATAACAGCAGATAGCATGCAGCCTAGTCCCTGGCTGCCATCAGCTCTCCTGCTGCTGCCAGCCCACAAGATTTCTGCAGCAAAGGTTGGGCATGTCACCAGCCCCTTGACGAGAGGCAGTGTGCTGTCAGGGAGGTCTTGTTTGCTGTGAAAAATAGTCAGAAGTTTACCTTGAAACCGAGTTTTCTAGCCCGCCTAGTGTTGCAGTTTAATCAATACTTCACTTTGATGGCTCTGTTACATTAGGACTAAAATGAAGTTTATAGTCAGCTCAAAAGATCTTAAATCCTAGCAATCACTCCCGAACCATCTCTTCCATTGTTTTTCCCTGGTCACCTAGGTGTTAATAAGCACCAGGATTAAGGAGGTAGTACTAAAACACTCCTAATCCATGGCAACCCAGGAGGAACAAGAGGCTACTTGCTATTGGTTGAGACTGTATGAAAAGCTCCAAATACGTTAGACACTTTGAAATTCTCAATTGCTTTACTCTACCTTTCGTCTCTGCCATTCTCTTCTGAAAGAGACAGCAAACCATGCCGGAAAGATAATACATTCCAGGCATACAAATACGGCGACGCTAATTCATGCACAGCCAGTACTTTTCCAAACCTATGTGAATGTTACATGGAAAAAGCTGTGGGAGTTAAAGGACAGAATGGTTAGCTGCATTGCTGTCCTATGACCAGCCCAAAGCTTCTTACCTGATAGATTAAATGAAAATTTTGTAGTGTGTGTGCAGATATGCAAGGTGTGCAGGCCAAGGTACCTATCACAGGGTATTTGAGTGGCGAAGAAACAGTGAAGCTGAGAGTGGTTGTCTCCCGAGACAGCTCCCTGCTAGGGAAGAGGCTTACACAACTGCAAAATATTCTTCTTTTCCACTTCCATATTAAAACAACACTGTAGGGGCTACAGTCTTGCTGCATATCTGCTGTCTGCGAGGACTAACTTGTCGGTGGTTTAACTGGGAAGTGTTCAACCAAAGCCACAGGGAGACGTCTTCTCCCACATGAAAGGTATTAAATTAATCCATGCAGTTGCTTTTTTCTGTCTTTTAGGTTTATCTTCAGAAATGTGCCTCTCTGGCCCAAGCATGGGTTCTTTTGATATTTGTGTGGTCTCATCTAATCAGCTAAACACTCCTTTTGCTAGAAACTGGTCTCTGTTAGGTTGAGGTACTGGTGAGCAAAAGGGTATCTCCTCCTACCCACCACAGTCCATGAGCAGGGGCAAGGGGATTGCAAAGAGCATCTGCAGCATCAAGCTTTGTCTGTCTTAGTGGAAAGATTTCAACACAGCATTGAGAGTACAGTACACATCAAATGAGTGATATAATTTGTTATTTAGGAGAATGGCCCTGAGAAAAAATCTGGAGTCTTACCAGAAATTAATAAAAGGCAATATTGTACATCTCTTTCCTTATCTTGTTTCAAATAAGCTTTCTGCATAGTTTTTCCTTATTATGTTTCAAATTATGCAGCATTTTTAAAGATACTACTAGTAGTCCCTATTCCATTTCCTAGCTAGTGTTTTTGATGGTAATCATATATGATTATCTCTTGTATGACTATGAGTAGTAGTCTGGGTTGTGTTTTTTGCAGATTCACTGTCCTGAAGCAAATTTGATTGATGACAATCACCTAAACAGATATAGGATCAGCAAATTTCCGCAGCAAAGACAACGGTATAGGGTACATTTATAGTATTCTTGTTTATTAGTTTAGAGACCAGAGTTCTTGTAGGTCAGCTAATCTAGTAGGTGGTGAGGTGGGAGGTTGGCTGCTCTGTTGGCGTAAGCAGTCGCGGGCAGAGCAGGCATCAGGAATGCAGATGCAGGAAGAGCCAGAGTGACCTTGGGGTTTGAAGCTCCAGGAAGCTGCTCCAGGTGATTTTCCACACAACTGTGGATATTCTGGCTTACTTTGCTGAGGTATTTTGGCCTTCCCATGTGCAGTGTGAAGAGTCTGGACACACATGTCTGGATTATGGCTTCCCCTCAGGGTCAGGAACCTAAACCACAAGGGTTGCAGAGCCAAAGCTGGAACTGTCCCAAAGGACCCAAATACCCTTAAAAATGAAAGAGCAGGGGTGAAAGCTGTTACTCCAAGGGCTGTGGAAGATATCACCACTACCATGCCAGCAGGAGACCCTCCCGAGTTCACAGCTCCTTCTCACACACTGAAAACTGAGAAGAGATATGCCTCTTTTCCCCCAGTGAAACTTTGGGGATTTCAGATGCCTTACCCTTCTGTAAGGCATTTTCTGAAATTATGGAGTCTGTGAAAGTGCACTCTCCATTTTGTTATTCATTAACTGCCTTCAGCTCTTTAGTATGCCACAGTATCCTCCTCCTCCTGAGAGCCAGGGAGAGAGATGACAGAGCAAAGGGCAGCACAGACAACATCAAGAAGCCACAAAAGCAGGGAAATATTGTTTCATCCTTTTCTTACAGCCACTTATTTCCATGCTGAAAGGCAGCATGTGAGCTGAGATGCTTTACTTTGCATTTTACACTGAAACTATGGGAACTATTCTCCACTTATCACTGAAGAGGAATGGCCCAGTGCAGTTCTAGTCTGACGGTATTAAACCATGACCATTAAACCAACCTACCACTGGAAAGCAAGGAGAAGAGCTGTTGAAATATTCAGATTTCTATTATAATGTGTCATCTACTGCCTCAGATTATTTATCTGGGAAAGAAGGGACTGTAGCTTTCTCTCTGTTAGACTAGCTTCTGCTCTTCAAGGATGCTCATCAAGATCATACTTAAGTGGCATAAAATACTTGAGATGACTTTCTTCTTTTCAATTGCTTCCACTATTTATTTTCTTACTTTATAAACCTGAGCTTTGATGGCCTACTCTGTTTTGCCACCTTCCCCCAACTTTTGGCTACTGAATTTATTAATAGCTGTAAGTGGGTTGCTGACATACCCAGGAATTACCCATGTGCTCAGAGCTCTTTTAAGATGCAGTGAGACTAGTGAAGAAAGATTGCTAAGTGCCTGAAGTATCAAGCTGGGATTCAGGAAGGCCAGATTAGACTCTCCTCAGCAGGTTCCCTTAAGACCCTTGGGGAATGTCCTTTTCCCCTGGGTTTCAATCCCTGTCCAGAAAGCATGGGTCCCTTTCCTTCTCCCTGAGCTGCATTGTAGTGATGGCATTCAAACACTGCAACAGATTGGAAATAGCTATATTAGCTTGCAATAGAGCATTACTACCTATCTTCCTGAAAGTACCATAGTTCTCTTTCTGTAAAATAGGTTTTTCTCTAAAATGAATTAACTGAGTATAAGCTAGTCAGTAGCAGCCCTGTATCCATCACTACTGGAGGTCATCTCCCTTACACCCTTCAGAGGGAACTCCTCTGCACAGACAGACTACATGGCATGAGCCATGCAGTCACAGCCTGGCACATCCAGCTCCATCAGCACTTCAGCCTCAGTGCCACCAAAGTGCTAAAATCAGCTATGTTTACAGTCCAGGAATTTTCACAAGGAAACTCGTTGCTCTGTAAGATGCTCCATGAAAGAAAGCAAGAGTGGCAGAGTGGTCCATGCAGACAAGGAAACAGCACTTAAAAAAGAGTAATTGTGATTAATATATTCCATTTCTACAGTGAGAATTATTATTCACAAATAGGTCTTGCAAACACCATGTAACAGGGCTAAGAAAGCATACAGGAATGTTCACCTGTTCTCAGCTCAGCGTAAAACAAAGTTCTGTTTTGAGGCAAGGACTCATTTTACAGATCACATTTGAACATTTTTAGGATAATTGAGGCAGCTGTTGGTAAAAAAACTGCTGTAGCTTGAAAATCACTTGATTGTTTATACTGTAAGTAAACTGCTATTCCTGGGTACTTGGTGAAGCAGAAAGGAGAAACCACTTGACTTCTTACCTTGGTATAAGTTTCATGAGTGTTGGCTGAGAAGTTGCTTGATATTGCCAAGTGAAGAGACCAGTTTTATGGTAAAGGAACTGGGAAAGCATTTAACACATTTCAGTTCCTGTACCCCTAGGGTGGTGAAGAAAAGACCTCAAGCCTTTACATCATCGAGTCAAGCATTTTTTGCTTCTTCCTCATCATATGCATATTTATGAACACAGCTTACACACAGAGCAAAATCACTGGGGTTGAACAAGATGCACGTGGTGCAAGAAGTCAGGCACATCTCTGAATCTTAAACAAATCAGTACTACGTAGGTAGACTACAAAGCCTATAGGCAGGACGTGCCCCTGATGGTATATTTACATATTACCATGCAAAATAGGGCTATTTTGTGTTTGTGTAATTCATAGCAGCCAATGGCTCTACTGGCTACATCATAAAGCAAGTAAATCCAAGTTGTAACTTTTTTTTTTTCCCCAGAAGTATGTAGACATCAGACAAGCACCTTTCTTAAGATCAACGCACACAAACAAGAACACACAGCTGACCTGCAGCAACTATCCACATGTCTTCTCTCAGCTTCTGGCAAATGAGGTATTTCAAATTAGCTTGACCTTTTATACAGAAAGATTACATGAACTTGTATGACTCTGCATTATGGTGGGGCTTAGAGCCTGCCCACCAACACTGCTAGAAGGTAGATGGTACAAGGTAACTTTTTTGTGTGCCTAAGCCCTGAGCATGATACCTTAATTAACAGGAGAATCAGAGAATGGCAAATCAGAACTGTTGATTCAAAAACTTATTCAAAAAATTTTGACCAAACTCTACTATAACATGCACCTGGAGCAAATTTAATACTGCAGTGTAGAATTAGTCCTAGTACAGAGGAGAAACAACATTATATTTCCTAGTTAGATAACATCCATGTCTCATAACATCTGTGTTATTCCAAAACAGAAATAGCAAGTTTTGGTCTGTTCTAGGGTGAAAGAATTTTCCTCTTCGGACAGTTGTCCATCACCAGTTAAACAGACTTTCAAACTGTTTTGTATTCTATGCTACCTTTTCCATGCCTATGGGTTCAATACAAGGCAGAACACCTGTACAGAACATGGTACACATCAGGGCATTCATTTTCCTGTGCCTGTAACACACCAACAATCTCTGCCACAAACTAGACCAAGTCAAACGGGAGATTCCCTTTAGAAATTACATGTGAGATTGAGACTGAACCAGCTCATGATGAGGCAGGTTCATGCAAAGTTAATGAACACTGAGTTTATGTTTCTGTATTGCACACATGATTAACAAAGTTTACAGATTGGTACTTGTCTGTCAAGCCCCAGTGCTGTCACTTGAAGAGTTTTTAACAATAATATTACTATTGAGTAATTGACGTTTTCTTCTGCCTGTCAGAATATATAGAAGCTGCTTTTTTTGCAGCTAAATTTCTCTTGAAATGTATGCAGGCATGTATTTCCTACTTCCAAACTGAAAATCAGATTACTGTCTTGAGTACTAGCTGGAGTTCTGATGAATGTTTAGTTGGCACCATATTCATACTGTTATGCACAAGTGCATAGAATTAAAATAATAATTTCTACTTGATTTCATGCTTCTCTGGCTTAATGGTCTCTGATGTTTTTTAGCAGATCCATTATACATACTTAAATATAGAAAAGACGTACTGCAAGGAAAAAAAAGAAGAATAAACTGGTGACCAAATTTACTCCAAAGTGAAGTTGGAAAGAAAATGGCAAATATGACTCTTGCTAGGATTTGGCACTGCGTCTTTCCTGGATAATATGACACTGAGGTATTCATAACAATCAGTGTGTATCCAAACCAATTTTGTGCTTGTCTCTACAAAATCCTGGAAACTCCTGTTTTTCCTTTAAGTGCAGTTGAATGTAATTAGCAAATTGCTCAAGGCTTGATTAAAATGTCATTTTGTGGATCTGTGGTATCTCTGCCCCTTTTCTAAAGCCACTCATTACCTGCTTAGCTTAACCCTATGCCAGTCAAATATCTTGTCACCAAGTAAAGGGAAATTATTATTTTACTATGCAGCTTGACAGCATCCACTGCTTTCCATCCAACACAGATGGTGTGTACCCAGAGTGGCAGGAAGAGGTACCAAAAGGCTGCTGAAACTTCCAAGTGGAACAGGGGTTGTCATTTTGGATACCACTGTCAAAAGGCATGCCTTGGAAAAGCATCCCTTTGGGGAGTGACAGTGCAGTGCCACAGTGTTGACAGGCTGAGAGTGCTCAGGCAGTCTTATCTGTGCAGGGACTCGAGAGAGATTTCAAGGAAAGAGACAGAAGATAATGTAAACACAAGTGATGGTGTGTAACATGTGCAAGCAAACATTCCCACCCCCTGAGCTACACCCGCGCGGTTTAGGACTCACAACTCTGTTGCCCTTCAACTTTCAGACAGTGTCTTTAAATATTTGCTGTTTCATTCAGACTCAGGTTTAAAAGACTGGGGTCAAAGCAGCTTCAGTTTCATTTAGAGTAATTGGGAGTTGCAAAAGTGAAATGCTGCCATTTACATTGCAACAAATGGACTTTCAGTGGAAAGGCTCAGGCATCTGTTCTGGGAAGGCTGAAGCGTTCATGATCTCACCATCAACCTCAGCTTCTTCAGCTGTTGTCATCATCTAAAGAGATTGTTTGGTTTGGGTTTTTTTTAAAAAAAGGTATTAGCTTCCCTCCCTTCTCACAAAACCCAAGTTATTTTTATCTCAGTTCTGCCTGCGGAGAATGCGTTGATATTACTTAACTTTGCAAGACCTATTTATGCCTTATAGTCCTACAGGGTCTCACTCCAGGAGAGCTAATACACTGGTTACACTCTGTAAAAACAGAACTCAGCTCCTCTCTACTACCATACATGAACACACATGTTCACACACTTCAACATGGAAGACATTTCATAACCTCTGTCCTTTTCCTATTGCCCAACTTCTTAGATAGTGTTGTTCCTTCTGTGTAGCTTTTTGTGTTCTTCCAAATTTGGCTACTTTGTGCTGGATTCCAGCAATATTGCATATTAGCTGGTAGAAATAAATCATGGAGGGAAATCTAAGGTTTACCCAAGCAACGGTTAGTACAGCTTGTCAAGTATAACATTTTTAATATGTCCCACTTTTTCCCCCAGTGGAAAGAAGGCGAGAATGTGAGAATTTATTTGGAATTCTCTACCACTGCTGTGTTATAACCAGGGGTATGTTACAATTATGTCTTCATTGTCTCAACACAAATCATGCTTTAAATGATTAAACAAATCTTAGCAAAGACATAGGATTTTCTGCACTGCTGTCTATGAGTGATTTGCATGCAAGTGAAATAGATTTGGACCTGTCCCTGAAAAAATTAATTTTCTAGGAGCTGTGGATTTTGCATATTTAATTATTACATAAGCATTTTTGTTTGGTATTGTTCTGGTATGTCTATATTTTATTAGGCCTCTGATGATTTATAATAATAAATGTTTGTTCAACAATAGCTGGTCTCAGATCATTATCCTATCAAACATACTTTATTTATCCCGCCTTATTTTTAACCCCTCTGCATTTTGTTTTCTTTCTCTAGTCACAACATTTTAGCTGGAAAGAAGTCAATCTGCCTCTGAAAATAATTCATGGCAAGTTAAGGTCACATGTTTCTGGAACAGACATTGGGTAGTACTTGAGCATGCAAGCTCCGCCACCTGCAGACTTTGTGGTGTGCTCATGATGAACACTGACTGCTTTCATAGTAAGGTACCCTCTGACCTTCTCACAGAGTTGTTAGCCTCTTGAAAAACAGACTTACTGCACTGGCAGCAGGCTGGATGCTACTAACTGATATCAGTGGGAGTCCTGCTCTTGATACCGTCAAGGAAGAGAAAACTACAGACTCTTAATGTCATGGTCCTTTGAAGTTTTTGGCATGCTTTACATCTAATGCTCTAATGGACACCTACATCTCTAGAATCATAAGGAATTAAATAATCCCCATCTCAGGTGACTCATCTAAGGGCTCTTAATTTACATCCACAAAAATGAATGCCAGCTTGGCTCTTTCCCACCTCTGGAACTGGCCTCTTGGTGGTATTCTCAGGTCCACCATGCTCTTAGTGTGATGCAGTGATCATGCAGTCCTGAATAAAAGCCAGCCTGCTTACAACACCACCATCTACATCTGCTAGAAGGAAATACTGAGGAATATATTATGGCTTCAGTTTTGCTTTTTGGGAGATGACGTGCTTGTCCCCTGACTGAAGGGGACCTTATGCCGTTCATAACATATAGATCTGAATGTTTTCCTGACCAGATCAAAGCAGAACCAGGAGTGAGAAGAGAGAAATAGAGCCCTTCATTCAGCTGCCCAGGGTTAATCATGGGAATACAGGAGATTTAAGTTCAAATCCATCCTCCTTATTTGAAGCAGAGAATTGAACTTGACACCTCTCCTCATCCCAAATCGGAGTGCATTAACCATGAGACCAGAGAGTCAATCCCTTAGTTTTTCTCTACCTTCATCTCAAACACAATTAAAGTTGACATTATTTAAACACAGAAGTAACTTCAAGGAAATAAAGGAGAGATTGGGTGTAGTAGTGGCTGCAGAATTTTTCTGTAGGAGCGGCAAAAAGGGCACCAAACCTTAACTCAGTTGAAACAGAAAATAGATGAGGCATAATACTGAGACAGATAATATCACAAAGTGTGGGTCTAACTCAAAGTCTACTGAAATAATGAGTTGTATTTTCACTGACATTACATGGCTTGAATCAGCACACAGATATCCAATTTGGATCTTTTAAAAATAATTTCTTCACATTTTTAACTGAGGAAAATGCTGATACAGAATTAAAGATAACAGAGGGATTGGTACAGCAAATATTGATCAAAAGGCAAAATAAATATTCCAGCTGAATAAATAACAAGTAAGGCATGACCTTCAGTAAAAGAGTTTTGAACCACTATTTAATTTGTTGGATATATAATGCTTTTCCAAAAATAGTTTAAGATCTATTCCTGTGGAGTTCCACCTGTTATGAGAAGGTGTAACCTAGTAGTCCAAAAATCGCAGCCTTACATGACATTCAGTTCCCTATGAGGCTAATATTCAAAAGAAATCAGAAAATTATTGCACTTTATTTCTTATGGTCAGAGGTCATCAGATATATACAGAGTGAGCAGCCATACTTCAAGAGGGAAAAATTCTGAAATGCAAATCTCAAATAGAAAGGAAAAAGCATTTTATTTTCCCCTGGTGTTATAGGTTTGTTGTTAAGACTGGCTTCACCATCCTTCACCATGTCTGCTTATCTTATCATGACAAATCCCACACAACTGGTCTCAAGTGATGCATCCTTTACTATCCCAACTTTGATCCCTTTGTCATCATTAGAAGTGCCAGGTTCCTACTAAGACTGAGGAAGAAACTCTTTTATAACCCATAAGAAATGCTTAACAGGTAATGTGTACTATTCAAATTTGCAATTGGTTAAAGCTGGCTTTATGCCCCATCATTCAGAGTCTGTAACTACCTATATGAAGTCTAAGAATTATAAGGTCCTATTACAGTTCATAGTAAGTAAGCAAGCTTATTTCTAGAAGCTTCTGTCATCTTTTTATTTATCTCTGGGCTATTGATTAGTGGAAACCTGCTACAAAATATGACCAATGTATTTATGCAGTATTCAGCTGCACTTAGTTTTTTTATTTTGTCTTAATAAAGCTATGGAAATACATGAGGGGAAGAATAAAGGTGAAAAGCTTTCTCATTTACCCAGACTTGAGTAACTATAGAGTATTTGCACAATGATCATTGAAGAGAAAACCTTGAAAGTGCCCTGAATTGCCACAGTCATCTGAAATCCTTAATGCACGTGCCATAGTATCAGTATATTGTAAATAAGTATTGGCTTTAGATATGCCCAATTTAGATATTCAGTGATCACTGGAAAGTGAATAACCATGCATTAACAGTATTTTGTCTTCTTCTGCTCACGTGGTTTTCTTGTATGATCTTGTGGGAAGGGCACAAACCAGGAATATTTTTAGGAGCTAATAATGCTGAATAGCAACACTAGGACTATGGATTTGTCTATCTATGTGTAAATCCACAAGAAGCTCTACAATGTTGAGCTGGCTTCCTCACTTCCAAAAGGGAACATACAATCTTAAATTCAGCATCTGACCTTTACAGCCTGGTGAGAATTGCAGGTCCCCAGACAGTATTTCCAAGACCCAGCATGCTCAGAGAGGAGCTACCAGCACCAGGGAGCAACCCAGAGGGCCAGATTCATACCTTCAGCTCCTGCCTTGCAAAAGCCTCTCTTACACATGCAACTCCACACACTGCTTTGTGTTGCACTAATTCATGCTATTTCATTCAAAGATGGCAAATGCAAACAGTGGTTCCTGCCAGGTAAAATGTCTACACATGGGTTTTAAGTGAGACTTTTTATGTTTGCGATCATAAATAGAGCAAGTTTACCAAATCTTGCACTGTTCCTCAGATAGTTAGGAGTTCAGGACTAAGTTCTTTGTAAAAAAGATACTATTTGCAACAAACATTGAAGCATGTTACGTTATTTTCCAAGTGGCTGGTCAGTCTCCAGTCTTTTCTTTCATGTCACTCAGTCACAACTCTCATCCATGAACACAGGCTATGGCAGCTGAGGCAGCAAGAACCTGAATTGATGGCATCATGTTGCTTTGGCTTTTCTTGCCAGGTCTTGTTTTCTTTTTTAATCTCTGCTGGCACTGTACTCTCAGCTCTGAGTGCCACCTGCTACAAGGATCCCCACTGAATCATTTCCCAGATATATTGTACAGGTTTCTCTAACAACAGAGAAATCCTCCTTGTGAAGTCTCAGTTATTGCTTTCATACTCCAGGCAGTCCCTAAATCCAATTTATGATGATACTATTTTGATTCACAACATCTTAATTTTGTGTATTATATAACTAAACTGTTTGGCTGAAGACTCCCAGTATGCACAGCATTATTGGTATTGGAAGAACCTTCATATTTCACTGTATGCTTTACAAATATACTGTGACAGTTTCCCCTTAAGATTTTTAGAAGTTAAGAGTAGGGGAAAAAACTGAAAGGGCAGGAGAAACTAAGTCTCAGAGTAGAGATCGGTTGTGTAGAGCTTTTAAATGCATCCTCTGGGAATTGCTGTTCATATTCTTCTATAAAAACCCCAAACTGACAGATTGATTGTCAGGTCTTCTTTTATTGGGCTGATACAAGAACAGCCAAAAGTACTCAGATTTTTTTGCATTTTTTTGGTAAGCATAGTAAGCCACATTCTCTTCTCAGTAACACTTTCTTTAAATGAAGGCAAAGTTTGGAGCTGGTTAATGATATTGATAATTGTGGATTTTATACTTTTTTAAAATAAGGGGTGTAGCAGGGGGAAAAAAACAAGAGACCAATCAGGTAAAGATATGTTTATGCAGAGCTTTGCTGGGCCTGAGAAAGAGCAATAAGCAGAAGAGTATACAGCAAATATGGTGAGACATCTGTAAGTCTGCAATGACAATTGAGATGGTCCTTTGAGAAGCTCCACGACCCAGAAATAGCTTTTGAATGGCCTGAAGAAAGACTGCAGGAAGGCAAGAAAGAAATACTTATCAGATAAGATGTGGAGGGTTGTTTTTTTCGTTTGTTTTATTATGGCTAGATGGGCAGGTGCAAGGGAAAGGTGTTTCAGGGTTTTTGGTAAGAGAGAAATGTGTAATATATACATAATTTGAAACAATAGATGCAAAGGTGACTTGTAGATCAAGAATTCAAGTGACATGGAAAAAAATTAAATGACTTAGGGGAGATTTGGAAAAGAAGGTTAAGATGTTACTGTTTTGGTCATGTTTATATTAATGAAGTGATCTAGGAACAGCAGATCAAAATTTTCAGTTTGAAGTAAATTAACTTGTGCAATATCTTCCACTTTTCTATTTGAAAGTGAAGATGAACTGAATTTAGAATTGCTATAGAAAGGACCAACTTCTGTAAGACAGAAGAATCAAGTAGAATTGTGGCTTATGAAATGGCAACAGATGTGTAAAGTTAGGATGTGCAAACTTCTCTGTAACAGAGAAATATTCCTGTTCCAGCATTCCTCCTTCCCAGGCAGCTCAGATTTATGTACTTGATTTAGTGAAATGCATCTTCAGAAAATTCTGCAGTGTTAGAAGACTGACACATTCATGAGCCAATGCCCTCAGTAATCCACACAGTGCTACTGCATTAAATTTGCTACAATATATTACGATTCACACCTGTAAGAGAAATAGCAATAAACCATATCTGACTTTTCAAGCATTATAAACTGGAAAATGTTAGTGTCTTACATATTTACAATTATTTGCACATAAACAGAGCTTGAGTCATCAACTCCTGATATAACAGGGCCATATTCAATGACAAGGGACTTGGAACAGTGGCTTGGATGGAAAAATATTGGGGGCTGGAATAGATCTTCTCTGTTCATACAGTTTGCAGGCAGTTATTCTGATTCAAATACCACTGAAAGAAATGGAAAGACTCCCCCAGACTTAGGAAAGAAGTGCTTAAAGCAATCTGAGGCTAGTATTTGCAGTGCTCTGGGATGTCCTTGAGAAGGCACAACTTTCAGATTATATGCCTGCATCAGTCTGACATCCAGGTATCTTAGAGTCATGACTACTCCATTTTCTCAATATTTGCAAGGGTGCACAGGATCATCCACATCTGAGACAAGTTAAAAAAAACAAGGTAAGTTATTATGTAAAACCTCACAGTAAAGTCTCAGCTGAGTTAAGAAATAAACATTTCTCAAGACCCAACCCGGTGTCCTAACCAATATTCCTCACTTCATGTCTGTTGCCCATCCAGACGTCCCTACATAGCCAACTGCCACTGACAAATCACGCAACCTAAAATTGTTCTTGATTCCTACTTCTTCAGCACACTCACAAATTAGATTCATTCACATAGGCTTTCTGCTAGTGGCTGAGTACCTCTAAAGCCAGGGGAGTCTCCAGAACGAGGTGCGAGCAAATACCATGGGTGAGATGCACACCTCAGGGCATTTATGTCTCCTAGCAACCACAAAAATCAAATAAGGGAAGATTGAGAATTTACAGTGTCCTATAGACCACACTGAAAAATACAAATTCATCAGCAGGGAGACTAAACCTGGCTGTCATTGCTGCCTGGGTCACAGGAATCGGGAGGTATCTGGCTGGGTTCCTCTTGCTGTTCCACATCTGAAAAATAATGTGAAATAGAGATTACAAGATCTGTGATAGCTCTTTAAGAAGGCGAGGCATCAGTCATACTACTTGCTGATAGCACTGCATTTCCAAAAGGTTTTTGGAGCAGTTACCTAGTCTTTCCAAAGAGTGTGAATACACCTGACTAGTTTGAGCAGAGATATCAGCACACAGTATTATGCCTTTAAATAACGTATAACCTTCACAATCAAAGTGAGCACAAATGTCAAAGCATTTCAGAAGAAATTAATCTGAACAGTTGGCTGAAGATACTAAGAGGAGAAGACAGATTTTGGTACAATTTGACTCACCTTTTTTTCCCTTCTGGCAAATCCATGTTTTGCTTCTGTCTCACATTGTCTTTGCTTTTTCAAGAGCATATCAGATTTTATTTGAAAGTAGAGCAAACAATATATATTTTTAAAAGCCTTCATGTATATTTTATCCTAAAGCGATCTGTATCATTATTGATTGTTCCTGCAATAAGAAAGTTAATAGGATGAATTGCAAGTAGTTGCCATAGTAACTACCATTGGTCTCTTTCTCTTGAAGAGGAAGCATACAATTAATTTGTCTTTTAACCTACTTTATTGCTGGAAAGCCTATATAAATGCAGCAGCACAGGTCCAGATTCATTATACACTTCTGTGTCATTGTACTCTTAAATCATCTTTTCAGATATATTTTTAAAGTGTTTATTGGAAAGAAAGTTTTCCTTCAATGTATTTCTTGATGTCTAGTTTGCCTAGGATGAAAGCAGAGATGTTCAGAGGACTAGGGTTCTTTCTTTTCCTATCATTCATCCAACACTTCACAGCCCATGGCCTACACTATCCCCCTGCTAGCAAAACACTTCGGAGCAGGCCATTACTTTGACAAAACACATCAGCTCTGAAGCCAAGACACCATTGTAGGCTAGACTTGAGTTGTTTTACACTATATTACTGAGTGGATTTTATTTTGTGTTTTGGTACTTGTATCACATCCTTCTGGCATTATTAAGGCAGGTTCTGGCAGTTTTGCCTGAGTAAGGACTTTGGGATTTGGCACATGTTAAACCAGGTTAATTGGAGGAAAACATCTGTTACCTTCTGCAGGAGTTCTGGGGGCTGTTTCCTTAGTACGGGCATTAAGTGACAGAAAAACTGTGGACAAAAGTGTTTCTGATTTGGTTTGCATTCCCTTTATACCAGAGAATCTTAATGTCCATCTTGCAACTTCTACTTTACGACTGTAAAGCAGAACGGTAAACCCTTTGATATTTACCTTTATTTGAAAGAAAACATGTTATATAGGGAAACTGTGTTCTACAGGTTTTCCTAGGTTTCACCTTGATAGTTTCTGTTTCACTTTGGCTAATACAGGACACAGATTAGCATGATGCAAAAGAGATACATAATGGAATAATCTTCAATGTGTGTACTTTCCATTAGAAGAAAAAATTAAATACTAAAACCTTCATGCATTTTAAGCATAACTCTATGCAAGTATTAAGCATAAAGGACTGCCCCTGCACTACTGCACCTTCTCTCTTTTCCCTTCATTGGATCACACCTGCAGAACTGTTGATGACTGCAGCCCCACTGCTAAAACGGTCTGCAGAAAACATGGAAAATGCAATGATCTATACAGCTGCTTTTGAAAAGCAGATCACTATTGGATGGAGAAAGACATACAAACTGGGAGTCACAGGGCCACACAGATTTGCAAGGGGTCATTTGGTCCCTCAGCCTCCTCACTGAGAGGGGAAAAACCCCACAACACGCCACACAGCGAAGGATGTCTGCAAAGAATGAGGAGTACAGATGTGCTTATTGCAAGACACTGCACTCTTATTCATTTATGAAACACCAAACAAGTCCAAGGAGCTTTGGATTGGGTACCAGGGATTAAAAAAAAAAAAAAGTTTCTCTATGCATAGTTCTTCCCTACCTCCTTATGGAGATTGAGGAAATTATTCAAACTAAAATACCACCATATGCTCAGGTATCAGCTGACAAAGACATATTATAGCTTTACTCCACAAAATGGGAGGTCAACACACAGGAAGATTTGCCTGTGGAGTATTAGGGGAAGTCATCCACCACATTTGCATACAAAGAGAGAGGAATAGTGGGGTGGGAAGAGGAGAATAAAGATCCCACAACCTCTGAGATGCATCAGAAAAGAGGGGGTTTGAAAAGGTTGAAGGCACTGAGACAGCAAAAAAGGTGGATAAGTAATAATGCAGAGGTCAGAGAGTGGGATCCTCACAGTCACAGTTGCAAGAGAGAAATTTTAAAGAAATTCCTTTCAGAGAAGAGAGTAGAGGTAAATTCTTGTAGACAGGTCATTCATTTTTACCACCTCCTGCAACTTCAAACCTCAATTTAAACCTTTATTAGATCAGTCTGGACATGAGCACTTGCTGAAATGTGCCTCAAAGGGTATTTTTTTTTCTTTTTTTTTATATTTTATTTTTAGATCAGCTAATAGAATTGTTTGCTGTAAGCATGAGAAGTGAGATCATTCTTCTCTTCTTCCCATGAAATTATTATAGCCAGAGCAGGGAACATATGAGAAGAATGTCTTAACCAAACCAAACCAAACCAAACCAACTTGAAACAAATAACTAAGGATTTTAAAACCTTAACAAATGAAGTGGACCTCACAAATCAGGAAAGTCTGAAGATTAGTACATGAAAGATGAGTTAAGGTAATTCAAATAGTAATACAAAAACAAGACTTCATTAAAAAAAAGGTGGTTTCTTTTTCCCCTTCCCCTCCTTTCTTATGAGCCTGAAGTGAATTTTTGTTTTTCTTTTTAACAGAAAGCAATGGCTGGATCTATTCATGTTTGTTGACAAAAGCACATTGACAGCTCCAAGAAAGAAGAAAGGTTTGAAAGAAAAGAGGTGTCAGACACTTCACCACAGTAAAATTTAGTGGTACGTGTGAGGAAGAAAGACGAGACAAAGAGATTCTTGGTATCAGGACTTGCCTCCTGAAAGGCAGTAACACAGACCCAGTTCTCCCACAGCAAACTGGATTTCTAGCTAATCACAGAAGCATTCAGGTTGGAAAAGACCCTTGGGATCATCGAGTCCAACCATCAGCCCTACTCTACAAAGTTCTCACCTACACCATATCCCCCAACATCTCATCTAAACAACCCTTAAACACATCCAGGGATGGTGACTCCACCACCTCCCTGGGCAGCCTATTCCACTGTCTACCACAGCAAGGCTTGTCCAGCTACTTCTGCTAACCGCAGCAAAGACAGGCCATACAAGGCCAAGCATCCAAAGCATTTTCCTCTCATTTTCAGGTGTTTTAGCTAAACATAGCACAGGTGTACCTATGTGTCAGCTGTGCCACAGCATGACCTTTAATCTCAGGTCTAATTTAAAATTTCTCCACAGCAGGATTAGATATCTCTGCCTCTGCTCCCATCACCCTCTAAGCACACGTGCCCAGCAAAGATGAAGTGAATTAAGTGGGAACATTCTCAGCTTGGTATGGCTTTGTATTGTCAATGCCCTGGTAGCCTGCAGGCCTCATTCATCTCTCTTTTTTCACCCACCCAAAGAATGTAGACACCTTGCCACAAGACAGCAGTTTTATTTCCCCTTTCTGTAGCTGTTTTCCAGAGGACAGAGAAAATGTGTTTTTTTTTCCCTCAGGACTCTGATGTACCTAGAGTGATCACAGCCTATATGTTTAATAGAGGAAGAGGAAGCCTTAACTCTGTGAGGAATACATGAGATATCACCCAAGCCCAGTACCAGCGAAGCGTCCCAGGGTCTCCCTCAGCCTTGTTCTAGAGCTCAGCTGCAGCAGCCTGATAGCTCCCCCATCACTTAAGTAGGATCACCCAAAAGCTAAAGGCAGCCGACTAGTGAAGCCCTTAGAAGCTGGATACATAACACAGGTGTAGACCTCCCACTACACCCCATCCATGAATTCTTTCCCTCCGTCCTTAAATTCTTTACGTGGGTGTGACTTGTGACAGCATGACCCTGTAACAAAAATCCTGCTTTCAAGCTGATAACAGCCATGCCCAGTTTCTGAATGGTTTTGTCCAAGACAGCAACAATCCTGGCTGATTCCTCAAGCCTGCAGGAACATGTACTTCTGCAAGAGAAAACAGGGGTTTGTATTATCACTGCTATTTCTTCCTTTATTTAGACAATAAATGCTCCAATCAAATATGCAGATTATCATTACATCTTCAATCTATAGCTGCATTTTAGCTGCTACAGACCTTTCGGTTATGAACTTTTTGTATGTTATCAAAACAGCTTCCAATTTAGAAAAAAAATCCTTGCTCAAGCATTTTCTTAATTACGAGGATATTTATTCAGGTCTCCCCTCATGATTCTTTTGCATACCCCAGTCAGATTATTTTATGAATATCAAGGGATTGATTCTATTTTTTCTTGCCCCAGTGTGTTGTGATGTCAGTGGAGTTATTTTGAATAACCTTATTATAAAATAGGTCAAAATCAGGTTCTTTTAGTAGATGAGTGTTATTACCTCTTATTAAAATTTCCCATTGAGCTTTATAAACTTTCTTAATGCATCAGCAGAACTTGTGATGAAAGCTCTAAAAACCAAAACTTTATTCATTACTATTATTTGTATATTCAATGTTTCAGTGTTATCCATTGTTCTGTTAGCTCCACCACCCTGGAAGTCTAATTTTGTGGTCTTTCTGAAGGGTTAGTGGGCAGGTTGATATCGTTGTATGGTTTTGTTCCTTCACTGGACTGTCGCAATATCTCCTCCATTGTAACCATGCATCACTAACTTCATTATAACATGATACATATATATATATAACTTGAAACATATATATAATGTGCTGTCTGAAAATAGCACTGAATTGGGCCTTGTGTTAGGCACTGTAAAACTGTGAAAAAGAGACCTGAAGCACATCAACAAGCCAAGAAGAGGTAATGGCAGAAAGGTCTAAATATGAACTGGATGGACAATATCAAGGCTGGAACAGGGAAAGACATACAGAGGCAGCAATGTGAGCCTGCAGACAACCCATTATTCCTGTAGTTTCGTTTATAATTTCAGTCCTTTCTGAAAAGATGGCAGGGCATTATTCTAGCAGGATTTAACCACTTGCAAAGCTAAACAAACAAAGGAGGGGAGGGCTGTTGCAAGCGTGAAAAAATATTCAATATAAAGCCTGCACAGATTTTTAGATAGGTCCAGTTTGATAAATAACTCAAGCCCCAAGGGCTGCAGTATTGCCTTAAATTGCTGTTTCCCCCAGCTACACTGGCACCCTTCACCATTTCAGTTTGCCTTCTCCTGATTCAATTCAGCAGTTCCTTTCCTCATCTTTTTAAAGATGTTCCAAACTGTAGGCTGTTGGTGGACAATAAGCATGCAGTTTTACACCCAGACAGCATTTCCCATCCAGATTCCACATATGGGGACAGAGTTGTGTGCACAGAAACATCCAACTTTGTTGGCAACATGGACAGTAGGATTGAGTGCACCCTCAGCAAGTTCCCCAACGACACCATGTTGTGTGGTGCAGTCGACATGCTGGAGGGAAGGGATGTGCCATCCAGAGGGACCTGGACAGGCTGGAGAGGTGGGCCTGTGTGAACCTCATGAAGTTCAACAAGGCCAAGGGCAAGGTCCTGCCCATGGGTCAGGGCAATCCCAAGCACAAATACAGGCTGAGCAAGGAGTGGATTGAGAGCAGCCCTGAGGAGGACTTGGGGGTGTTGGTCGATGAGAAGCACAACATGACCCAGCAGCAGCATGCATTTGCAGCCCAGAAAGCCAACCATGTCCTGGGCTGCATCAAGAGAAGCGTGGCCAGCAGGTCGAGGGAGGGGATTCTCCCCCTCTGCTCTGCTCTCGTGAAACCCCCCCTGCAGTGCTGTGTCCAGCTCTGGGGGCACCAACATCAGAAGGACACGGACCTGCTCAAGTGGGTCCAGAGGAGGCCACAAAGATGATGGGGGGGCTGGAATACCTCCCTTGTGAGGACAGGCTGAGAGAGAGTTGGGAGTGTTCAGCCTGGAGAAGAGAAGGCTCTGGGGAGACCTTAGAGCAGCCTCCCAGTACTTAAAGGAAAGGTGGGGAGTGACTCTTTATCAGGGGTGCAGGGATAGGATGAGGGGTAACTGAAAGAGAGTAGATTTAGATTAGATACAAGGAAGAAATTCTTCCCTGTGAGGGTGGTGAGGCACTGGCACAGGTTGCCCAGAGAAGCTGTGGCTGCCCCCTCCCTGGAAGGGTTCAAGGCCAGGTTGGATGGGGCTTTGAGCAACCTGGTCCAGTGGAAGGTATCCCTGCCCATGGCAGGGGGTTTGGAACTAGATGATCTTTAAGGTCCCTTCTAACCCAAACTATTCAATGATTCAATGTTTTTGCTGCTTTAGGGCTCCACAACAAGTGTGAAAATGCTTCAAATGGGCCCTGGGCAGTAAGGAGGAACGCAGCAGCATTTGTTGGACCACCCTCCACATCAGACACAGCAGATGCCAGCTAGGAAGCGTAAGTGACACAGAGCCTTCTTTCACCCTTAACCATGCTTTGGAGGAGCTGTGGGTCTGACTCAGACTGTCTAATATGTGGAGGAAGAAACATCTGGCTTGCTCATCTCCATGGCTGATTTCTTTAAGAAAGACTAATATGTAAGCTCAGCAGAGTGTTCCTATTTAAAACTTCTAGAGGGCAATGGAAACTGGTTGATTGCCAACTCGAGCCTTGATATCTGAAATTATGAGGAGAGCATGTCCAGGAACATGGCACATATAGCTTTTTTAAGACCTTATATTTCTTGCAGTGGGGATGACAAAGCTTTGTGTTCACATTATGGCAGAAGTGGAATGCTGGAAGACTCTCAGTAAAAGTGTAGTGTTACTGCCTGTGCTGACACACATGTTTGAAATCATTATTTCGCTAATGTCATTAATGAATTTGTACAGCCTGCTGCAGCAGTTCAGTTCTATCGTCACTCTATTTTACAGGAAAATGTTAAAAGGATAAGCTGAGGAAAAAAAATCCAACTGATTTCCCAGCCAGAGAAAACTATTGCATCTAAATTGTACATTAACTGGGCTGTGTTCCACACAAAGGAACATGAACTTCTGCTGCACCATTTTTTTCCACATTCAAGATAATTATGTATTTGTCCTTGCCTTACCTTGTTCCTTTTTTGCAGCTCTAGTTACTTTTTTCTAGCAAGAACTCATTTAAATGCTCAGATTAATAAAAGGACTGGTCAATGTGATGGGTTATATGAAGAAAATCATGTGCTAAATCCTCCACTGCTGTTAACTGACACAGCTCCCAGTGATACACAGCAGCTGAGGGTCCAGCCCCACAGCCTTTCTGAATTGAGTGCAAAAGTATGAAAAAATACCTTTGTGTCTCAACAGTGTGTCCTCATTGGATGATTTTAAAATATTGATTATTGAGTTTGAATACAAAACAGGAAATAGTAAAGGAGTGGTGGGGCCCCAAGGCCCCTCAGAGGCCTTGATAGCCCTAAGCAGCCTCACCTGGGGCTTCCACCTGCCCCACCCATGGGCCAGGGTCCCTATTTAAGCTCATCCCTGGGTTTGCAATCTGGTTTGAACTGTGCTGAAACAATGTTGGTCTCTGTCTTGGCTATGACTCTAGTTCATCTGGATCCTGACCTGGAGCTGGCATTCCTGACCTTGGATCTGCATTATTACCACAAGTTTGTTTGGTGATCTTAGCTCTTGGTTGCAGCTGCCTCTTACTCCTGGACCTGCCCTGCTTTTTGCACTCAGGTACTGTGGGGCTGGGTTCTGGGTGGTGAGCTCCAGCCTGTGCTTGGCTCCCTGTCAGGAGTTACCACCACCAGTGTGTAGGGAAGAACCTAGAGGTGTGTTGGGATGTGCTGCTAAGGTGTCTGGGATGTTGTGGAGGAATCTTCTATCAATGGGCTCTGAATGGCCTCTTGTAGGACAGAGACCTGCTCTGAGACAGAAATATCTCTAGCAGAGACAGCTTGTGTCACATCTGTGCTGTCCATCCCACCCTACATACTCCTGGAAGCCTCAACAGCTGTGGCACAGGCTTGAGTAAAATCCCTGTACCTGCTGGGTGGAGAAAGGGGGCATACATAGATCTACACTCATTGGAAAATCAAAGGTTGGGGGGAACTTGGGGAAAGCAAGATCTTGGCTAGCTAGCAGCAGACTTGAGAGCCCTTCTTTCTTGCTGACATATATATTCATTGCCTATAGGGCTGTAAGGAAAAGGCTCACTGCAAGCCTGAGAAACACTGACTTCAGAGAACACAATATATATCCTATGGGGAGGAAAATTTAAAAAAGGCTTGAGAAGCACTGCTCTGAGCAATGGAAAGAAGTAGGAAGCAGTTGTTACAGAGCAATGTTTACAACTCATGTCGAGTGCCCAACTCCCTAGGGTACCTATATTAGATTTTAAAATTCTTATACCTATATCTTAAAGTATATATATGAAATAGCATGGGTGCTACTGGTTGCTCATACCTTCTTTCACAAGTACACCACAGCTTTTAGAGACTCTTTAATACCTGAAGGTTGCTCAGATGGTGACTGTACACCACTCGCCTACCTGTTGACAGTAACTTCATCTGTGAAAGGCTTTCCCCTTTCAAAGACAGCATTTGACATTAGCTTTCCTTGGCATCTTCTTATTCTACCTGTGACAGGCTTCACCAGGTGGCATGGCATCTCCTATGCTTCTCTTACTAAATCCCTTGTTGGAATATGGTCTCATTCCACTAGTGCTCTTGGTTAGCAGTCAGTGGGGCTCTTGTATCTCCAACAATAGCTAACACGGAACCATGGTGAACACAGTTTTGCATGAAAGTGCACAAAAGACTTGGTGAAAAGCAGATTATAAGTATAAAGTACAAAACCCATAATAATCTTAGTCATATTCCACAAGGTAAATTTGCTTTCATCTCTGAAGGACAATAGGATTGTCATGGCATAGGGGGAAAATAAAAGCAACTCTAATATTGCATAAACTTTCTTCCTTTTTTCTTCTGCTGATTTGTCTCAAGACTGCTGCAACAAATCCTGTGTTTGAGAAAATCATCCAATGTGACTAGACCTTGGATTCCTACTTGTAGATGAGCCTAGAGGAGAATGTCCAAGATCTTTGAAGCTGAAAATTGAAAAATGAATAGCAGTGAGAAGCTAGATCTCTTGAAGCTCATGTATAGCATTTCAGAATGCTTCACAAAGCTTATATATAATTCCAGTTAGCATATAAGCTGCTCATATGGTAATATGTTGGCTTCCTTTGCTGTTTCCTTGCAGCTGGTGAAGCAGGGAGAAAAATCAAGTCATAAGCATGTTTTAACCTCTAAATTTCACTGTGCCTGTAAAACAAGAGGTTGCATCAACCTTTGCAGGAGGGAGTAATAGCTGATAATTTATATGTGCAATTTGAGGAAAGCACAGTTCCATGGGGTGATTACTGCAATAAATAACTGCAGTAGAACACCCTTGTCCTAACATAAACCCAACTTCCTTTTTCCCAATACTCTGCATGAAGAACCTGATCTGGGGCTGGGAGGGTGTGAGGGAGGGAAGGAAGCTAGAGGAGAAGCATATGTAACCTTCCCATGGAAGTCAAAGAGATCAGAAAGTAAGACTTTAAGATCCAATAGATGAGATCCCAGTTTATTCTGCAGTAACATCAGTGATGTTCTCACTGTGTTATGACAAGTAAAAATAGAGAGGCAGTAGAAAAGGCGATATATGCTATTGTATAGGTAAACTGTTTAGGGCAAGAACTGTCCTTTTGTTTTATTGGAAACCTGACACAACCTTCTTCAAACCAATGCACAGGATTTCAGTGAGCTGCAGGCCAAAATGATGACAACACTATTACACAGATAATAAGTTGATGACCTTTGATAAATAGTTTTGGCTTAGCTTCATTTAAATTTAAGAATGTGTATATGTAGCAGAAACATCCATCAAGTTAAAAACTCCTTTCTAAAACAACTGTTAGTTCCAGCTGCCAGCCCCACAATGCGTTTTGCTGCAGGAACCTGAGCAGTACTTGTTTTATCTCTTTACTGTGGCTTTTGCAATTTATATTTTTTCCCCACCCCTGCTAAGCTTAATAAATAAAATATGGGACAGACCAGTAAGGAGACACATTCCAGAAAAGAATATACTGGGCATGGGGAGAAACAGTTGCAAGGTTGCTCCACAGCATAGTGGAGTGAAGGACCTGACAGAGGATGTCTCTTTACCCCCTCTTCTCTATTCCCCACCACATCTGCATTCAGCTGTGCCCATTCCAGGGTCGTTGTCATGCTCTCACTTCAGCCGTATACACTCAGGGACTTCCTGGCTAAATATCTCGGCTGGCACTAGCTGCTGCAGTGTGGCAGGAGAAGGGATGAAAGAAGATAGTCTCTCTGGTGAGAATCAAGCCTACCATGAAAAGCTTCAAAGGTCAACAACAGCTTGAGTCCCACCTGGAAGCCCAGAGGCAGCCAGCTCATCTGGCTGAGCAGCAGTGGGACATGCTCTGAACAAAAAGTTCTGCATCCCAGGCAGGCGGCCACTGTCTCACCTTCCAAACCGCCTCCGAGGGCAGCCTTGAGTGGGGCTTGCTGCTGTACTCTGAAGTGGCAGTCAGAGAAGGAATTATATCATGTTTCTCATCCAAAACTGCCTGGCCCAGCAAACACATATGAAAGTCTTCTCTTTGGTTTTGCTGCCAACAGAGCATCCAGCAAATTCCCTGAACTCTGAGCTCAATCTACAAACCCATGGCTTCACACTCCCAGCCCCTTGATTTGCAACTGCTACCCTGCTCTATTGCCTTCACCAGCAGTGACCCAGCCAGGCTGCCCTCACCCAGACAGACCTTGTTATTTTTGTTGCTGTTATGGTAGAGTCTAGGTGACTGTAATTACCGTGATTTTTTTTTTTTAAATGTTTAAAATCTAGCAATAGATACCTAGCAGACTTGTTCCACTGCACTAGTGCCTGTAGACATAATGAATATCTCTAGCAGGGAATTACTACACACTGCAGATGAGGTAGCCTATAGCTTAGTCCTCATCATGCTCCTGGGTGTATAATCAAGGAGAAGTTGACATAGAAATTAGAATTGAATGCAGAAATGATTTATTGGGGTTTTGCCCACAGTGAAGATTCTTTTTTTAACCTAAAATATTTTCTATGGAAATCAAAATGTCTTGCTCATTTTTAGTTTCTAGCCCCTTTTAAAACTGCAGTAAAATTCTGGAAATATCCTAAATTAAGAAACTTAGAATAAAACTCTTGTGTTATTTTTTATTTTTGTCAAGTCAGACATGATCCACCTGACAAATACTTCATGATTTTGTTTCCCCAAACTGTATTTTTCAGTACATAAGCTCTTCAGAAAAAAAAAATTCAAAACCAAACCCACCTCAAAAGCTCACAGCCTTCTCCATCTCTCAAAACAGTAACACTTAACTCTGATGTGTGAAAAAGAAGAAACATATCAGTCCTCAGGGTGGAGCTTCATATAGCTTTTACCAGTCAAATCAGTCTGAGAGATCCCATTACTGTCTGGCTTTTCCCTCCTCCTTAGCGTGTTCACTGCACCGCCAATTGTTCTGGTACACTCACAATGCTGCACTTGAAACTGCATTGGTGAAATAACAAAGTTTAATGATATCTGTTTTTTCCTCCTTTTCCATCTTCCCACTGTATTTCATTCACTATTTATTGACCATGGTTGAGACTGGAGGTATCTGTTACAGAACTATATGTTATACCTGCATTTTTTTGTACCTCAAATTACAGAATTCTATGCTAAAACAAGGTACTGTGCACAGATGTTAACTATCAGTGTTTGCGTTCAGCACTTTATCATGTTAAATGAAGTAACAAAGATTAAGTCAGTAAGAATACAGAATGGTAGGAAAAGATGTTACCATCTGGTCCTTTCAAGGATTTTTTTTAGACTGAAGTTTAGATTCATATGGAGACCAGCACAGAGACTGAATGGCCTATGTAGTGATGTTCAAGCTTTGAGTAGATCTCTGTGTTAAAACAAGTGGGTGAAATAAAATGTAAAGGTGGTGTTTGAGGCAGATGCTAGCTAAACTTCTGAAATCTATTGTGACTATAGCATGTGACACAGAAGATTTAAATCACTAACAGAATTGGGTCTTCAGGCCATAAAGACGATCTATGCTCTGTTTTCCTGTCCAGTGTACCTGATGGAGTGCATGAGCCACAGTGTCTGTTATGAGGAAAAAATAGCTGGTGACAGGTGATTTTAGTGGAGCTGACAGTAATGTATGAAAAAAAAAAAAATTATCTGACCTGCTTAGAAGTTTCTGTCTGTGCCTACTTTCACAAGTTAGGCAGTTTGCTCTCTTACCATGCTTGCTGGTTCTGCAGTTCATATTACAGCAATCCCAAACTGCATCCTCTAATTATTCATTTTCTGCATGCACCTGCCTAGCTATATTTATTCCATCTGTTTGCTGCAGGAATTGGATTGGACCAGAGAACAGGCATCGGTGCAGGAGTCAGGGGCTTTAGGTCATGAACGATGATGTGTAGGAATATGAACAACTTCACAAGCTAATTCCAGATCCAGAAATGAGCTCTGGACTAGGAAGCAGTCAATGCAGCTATTGAAGGGTAGTGCAAGGTCCAGGTTAATGAACTCTTCTGAGAAATAGGTTAATTTCTCTGAATTTTGAGAGATCTTGCACAGACCTGGGAACCTTCAGAGTCTGCATGATGTAGCTGGGAGGCCAAATGTCAACCTAGATACTTGGAAGGTTTTCCTCTCAATGTTTTTATATTCTAGCAGCTCATAAATGAAGAGCAAAGTACTTTGTTGTTATTGCTGATTAGCTTCTGTAAACAGCAGCTAGGAAATAAGCAGCAGAAGCCGTAGATGAGATCAATACAAATGCCTTGGTCACCCTCTACTATGGGAATGTTGTGTAATGAACAGCTAGATAAGCAAAGGTCTTTATTAGGACTGAAGAAAGATAGCAATGCACCAATTTTTCAGCTAAAATATATTAAAAATTCTTTATATTTACATGATCCCGCCATCTAAGTAAATCTTATTTCTCCACTCTTCTTGTTAATGAAGACACAAAACCATTAGAAGATATCACCTATGTAAGTAATAAGATCGCAGAGGACTTCCTGGGTGAGAAGCTGACCCACTGGAGGAAAGCACGTTTGTGTTCTTGTTAACAACACCTCCAGGTTCCTATCCCAGGTGATAGGAAACACAGTGAAATTGGTTAAATTACATCAGACTTATGGCTTAAGGCTTTTACTTACCTCTGTTACATGCAGAGTTGTGACTTTTTCTTTCAGGAAGCCTTTTCTTGTTGTCTGTATCACTATGAAGATGGCTTGACATATGCTGCTCACAAACCCCTGTAAGGACATGTTGTCAGTCATTTTACCTTCTCTCTGCAGGCATACTTCAAGATGATAAAAAGCTTCATCAAAGCCAATAGGACTTGCATTAAAAACTATGATAATGACATAATTTACTACATAAAACTACTTTTACTCCTATATTTTTCCAAGGTCTTGTATTATCTCTCCAGAATTACCAATTATGTTTTCCAATAAGAAAGGCATGTTCAGTACCACAATAATATTCTATAGCAGGGATTCACATTAAAGCATCAGCTCCATTTGTTTCTCCTTAGTTTCCTAATAAAAGGAAAATAATCAGGATACCAAATATTTCCTGGAAAGTTATTTTTTAGCATTTGTTTCTTGCTTTCTCTGGAGAGGTAAAACAGCCTTGTTTCCAATTGTGGGATAATTTGTGTAATATAACAGGATTTCTAGATTTATTGTCTTGTGTTTTGTTTAGCTCATGACAAAAACATTTTGTTGTGAGGAGAAATAAATGCATGGTGATATAGGCTTGAAAGGGATATGGGTTGTTTTGGGGATTTTTTGCTTGCTGAATTTACATTTTGTGCACAGTAGAAGATTTGCTCTTGAAGGATTTAAAATTGAGGTATTTGAATCATTGAGAAATGAGAGGGAGGGGTACTAGGGCACATGGGAATTTAACAATCAGGTTTACACTGTTGAGAAGAAAAGATTGGCTATTTTTTATTAAAAAGGTTTGTCCAGGTGGCAGGCTGTGTGTGTTCAGATACTGAATATTTCCTTCTGTTCGCTTGACACAACCCTGACTTTCACAACTGTTTGGGTTTTTTTCTCAATCCCATAAATACTGCATGTTTTTTTTAATGGAAGTTGTTACATAAAGCTAAAATTAGTTTAGATACTGTCATACTTTTGGAAGGAAATCTGAATGCTATTCAGTACAAGTGACATTGGGTTATATTGGAGTGAATGAATAGATGATGGTTTAAATGCCCCTCTGGAACATGAATACCGACATTTTGATTAATGTCTTTGTCATGGGCGAAGATTATTTAGTTAATGATTTGCAGTATCCTTTGCCTGGCTCTAGGAAAAGCATGCCAAATCCCAGGGTGAAAAGGAGGAACCAAGCAGCTTGAAGTCATTGGGTTATTCATGTGTTTTCAGCACATGCCCAAAAGCTTTTCTGGATCAGGCTTGAAGCTTACAGGGGAATAAAGCTCATGAAATACTGGAAATAAAAATATCTCTTATTCATACTCTTTGATTTACAGGGCTCAAAAGCTTAAAAGAACCGTGAGGGTGTGTGGACATGCCACAACTCTGTGCCTTCTGCCAGGAACCCTGCTAGCTCATGCTCCTTCCAGGCTAATACACCCTGTGCCACTGCATGGCAGTGATCTCTGGACAATAAAATGGCCCTCTGTGCTTTGCCTAGAGGCATGACGCAGTGCCCAAGTTAATTTTTTTGCAAGTCTGTGCTGGCTTGTGAGAGCACCTCAAGCATTTCTGCTCCGTGCAATGAGAACAGGAGGTGTTGGAGGGCATGATGCAGTGTCATCCTGGCTGCCGCCTTTGCCAGTGGGGCTGCAGAGCTCAGAGCATCTAAGCCGGCAGCCGAGGCAGTGGATCGAAGCAGCGGTGGCCTTGTGATGGGGTAAAGAAGCGGCAGTGTTTCCAGGCTACCTGGGGCAGCAGTCCCAGTGGAGAGGGGGGAATGTGCTCAGATGACAGACCAGCATCCTGCTGGTTTACCCGAAAGGCTCAGAAAGAATGATAAAAAGTTTGGGAGCGTTATGCTAAATGCCTTTATTGGTAGGGATCTTAATGCTCACTTTTATCAGTAAAACCAGCTGTGATAATTCTGTACATGTGAAAGAGCAGCCCTGTTCATGGTGCCATTTTTAGTTTCAAAGTTAATTTTGAACAAAACATTTCAATGTTTACATGTGAAGTTCTTTGCCAGCAAATTTATTTTCAAGTCCTGTTGTGTACAACCTGTCCCCTTCTGTTCTACATGCACATTATATTTTTCCTCTCCTCCCTCTTCCATTCATAGCTTTCACAAAGACTGTAATGGAAGAAGCCATTAAAGGTTTAAACAACTTAAGCAGTTACTTTTAAATTATCTTAACATGTTCAAAAACCTTGCCAGATTTACCCTTTGGAAGGTAGTAAAATAATTTTGAATAGAATGTGACCAGATAAAATGAATATGATTTTATTATTCATGAATACTTTAACCTGAATGCTTTAGTGCCTACATCTCTCTATTATATTAAATTATGGTGAAACATAAAACTGTCACACTGGGGTTTGTAGATTGATATTCCCTATGGATTCCCCTTATGTTTTTCTATAGCTATCCCTGCTGCTGCTAATGGAACCAGTCCTTTGATACCTTTTCCCTTCTAGTTATGTTCTACCTCTCTATTGACTGCTTCAAAGCACCTTCCTGTCTGGTTGGGAGGTTAGCTACCTCTTTTCAGAGCAAACACGCAAATAACCCTTATGTATTCCCACCCACACGTGTACTTTTGTGTCTGACTTGCTCTTTCATATTTCTCCTCTTTTTTCATATGTTCTCTCTGGGCAATTTTTTTCCCCAGACATCACACTTTAGGGTATACTTTCGGAGTGATATTCAGATATTTAGGTGAGACTCCCATTAAAGTTAATGAGACATGTGGCTAAATGCCTGTGCACTGCATTAACAATACCCTTTACTGTTTATTGTCTGTCTTAGAGAAAAGGTCACATTGGCTCCTTACTCTTAGTCCTGAATCTTTACCTTCTCCTCTACATTTCAGAGGTCACTGAAAAAGAAGAATGTAAGGCACAGGGCCTTGCAATGCTTATTTTTTTAGCTGGCAACATTGTTCCTTTAGCTCCATTTTATTTTTATATGGAGCTATAGAAATTACAGTCCTAAAAGGAGCTTTTATCCCAAATTGTCAAAAGCACAGTGATGACAAGTTATTGCTGAAGCACCACAAGTTTCACTACAGTGTTTTGTGCAGAAAATTCCACTGGAACCAGGAAGAAATACCAGATCTTCGGAGAAGGATCTTTTATCACGCTGTGCGTTTACTGAGTCTAGCACAATAGGATTCTGGCTCTTGGCTGGGGGATAGCATGCTTATCCCAATATAGACAATACATATTAACAATAAATATTTGCTGAGGCACACTGATGATAAGGCAGTACACATTTTCACCTATGTCCTTGCCTGAGAATTTTTGCCTGCCTCCGTAGCAGGAGAAGGGGATGAGAGTGAACACAGGTCTGATCTAAGATGGGAGCAGACAGAAAAAGGGAAAGAACTGCAACTTCGCAGCTGTGTCCTGTGAAGTGAGAGTGCGTACAATTCCAGCCCTTTCATCTGGGCCTGGATTAGAGTAGCATCTGATTGATCAGGAAATTGATATTTCTAAACAATGTTACTACATGTTCTAAATAATAAATGTTATTTAATTTCCTTGTGCCTTAGTCTGCTCATGGGGATTATGACATTTAAGTCTTGGTAAACATGAGCAGAGAGCCTAAGGTGAAACATGAAGTAAATATAATCTTTGTAATGTGAGCAAGAGTCCAGCTTTAGATCCTGTTTCCATTCATCTTATTAGCCCAAAGGTAATCTCTGTACTCATTATACCAGAGAAGTTCTATTATAATAGAGAAGTTAGCTATTCAATAAAGTCCTAATCAGCATTGTATTTTTTTCATGTTTCTAAAGCTCAGTAGAAAATGGCATTAACCATTGTATTGAATCAAGGAGCTGAAGTACAGCAAGGTTAAACAGAGATTTTTCACTAAAAAGGAAAATGAGACTTAGATTAAAATTCTGAACTAAACAAAAATTAGATAAATACATTGGATGAAATGAAACATTTAAATGACTAGCATGGGTGGGTGAAGTTCATATAAGTAGGAGTGTTTAAGATGAGAAAGTTTTTATCCAACAGTGAATTGGCTAATGATGTTGCTAATGTGGGATCCTACAGTTGACAGTTTTTCTGAAGGCAGATACTGTCCTAATGTTGCAGCTTTGAGAGCTACAATTATACAAAAAGAACACGCCATTCATCAGTGTGTATCATCAATCATTATACAGTCCTTTTTGTACTTCTCATCTTTATGTTGTGAGCAATCTATGAGAATGGAAATGAGGACTGTATTTGTATGGAAGACAGGCTCAGAGATGCATGCTGCTCAGAATCTGACCAATGTTTTCCTTTAAATGTTCCTTTGAGGAAAGAAATCTAAAAGCTGATAAATAAAACCAAGTATCTGATCAAAAGGTTTTCCAGAGAGCAATGCTTGCTAACGTTCTCTGGCAGCAAGGTGAATGTGGATACTAGTCTGTATGGACACAAGTATTATTTTGACTATTTTGCTCTTTATGCAGGGTAAGTGCAAATATTCCTTTGCAGAAGGCAGGAAATAATTAATTGGTTAATTAATAATGGTGTCATTAATATGCTTATTACTCATTTCCTCTGCAGTATCGCACAGGTGTTCTAGTCGTAGAGTAAATAGTTGATGTGCTAGGCTCTGTACATGCACTGAATGAAATGGTTTTTTGCAAGAAAACAGTGTTCACTAAATGCAGTGCCCTCAAAGGGCTCTGATCTTTCCTTCCCAGAGGCTCTCCTAGGGAAGCTGCCCTTTCTGTGGAAAGGGCTGTCCTGCACATTCTCACAAAGTTGTCGTCTTCCTCACATTGTTCAACATCTGTGTGAAATATTGTGTAAATTAAATTAGTATCTAGCTCTAGGTTTTTGATATAAAATAAAGCATCTGTTTTCTGTTTCCAGCCACGATGAGCCCCTGTTTTAAGACTGGTTGGTTAACTTGCACACTGGGTGGTACAATTCCCTGATGTTTGCTTATATAGTAGCACATCCAGAGGAGTGCAATTCTTTCAGATCCATCAAGGTGACTTGGGAACCTAAGTCCTGATGTAAAAAGGGATATGGGAATTACAGCTGGGCAGGTAATGAATTGTGAGCAAAATACTTCTCTTCAACACTTATGAAGTTTCACTCAATTGTAGTAGTGTTTTATTAGAATTTATATTTTTGACCATTATGAAACTGAAGTCCAGAGTGTAAGAAGTCATTTCAAATGATCTTAACATGTAAGAAGCTTTGAATTACCTGCAAGAAGCTGAGAATCAATAATTTTAGAGAGGGTGAAGATGGAAATAGGGATTCAAGAAAAAATTTTGAATCAGCTGTATTAGGAATGTAAAAGACTAGACTCACTGAAAAATGATGGAAATTAGGAACTTGGTTATCTATTTGTGTCTCTGTGTAATTCTGATCAGAAGCAAAAAAGGAGGTGCAGTCCTCCATTGTGTATGAATGAAATTCAGAGAGAAGACTGTGATCTGAAAAGCTGACTTGGGTTTTGGCTATTTCATTGACTTTGCCTTCACATATGCAGTCTTGTCTGAGGTCAACTGTGAGACTAGAGCTAAGAGATGTAACCTGTAAAGGGCTTGAGAATTGCTGGAAATGGGTCTACTGGCTGGTTTTCTTAATTACTTTCTCACTTACTGGTTTTCTTAATTTCCTTGGTCCACCTCTTTTCTCAAGTAGTGAAAAGGAGATTGTTTTGCCCTTTCCTCTTTACTTCTTAATGAATGTAAACTTGCTGTGTTGGAAACTTTTATATGTCCTGAAATGTAAAAGGTAGGATGCACCTGCTACACAAGAATAAGTAATAATAATAATCGCATGACTTATACAAAAGAATGTTAGTGGAGCTAACAAGTGATGAGGATGCTCAGATGAACTGCTCTATTTGCTTACAGTTCATTGTGCTCCTAATTCTGCATTTTAGCAGCTTTTGGAGTGTAACATGAGAGTTCAGGAAGCATTTTTGTACTCATAAATGATAGGCAAAATGTCAGGTATGTTGAAAGATATCCTAGTTTTTTGAGAAAACTCAGTATTGATTTATATAAGACTGCATCACATCCATTTAGATAGGTATTCTGCATGTTGTATATTTTTTCCAGTTGATACTTTTTCCAATTTGCTGCCCATGATCAAACTGTAGCCCTAAATTCCCATATTAACACAGAAGTATAGCCTTTAACTTCAATTGTAAAGAGCACCTGGCCCTCTTTACCTTCTGCTTGCCCCATCTGAGCTACTTGCCCCATTCCTCAGGTGGTGATAGGGAGCAGCCTTAAATTTGATAAAAAAAGTTGTCTACAATGCAGTCCTGTAGTTTAAATGCCATGACATTTTCTAGTTATTAACATAAGAACATTAAATTAAAATTATGTTCCATGGGGACTGTAGCTTCGTATGGCTTGGGAGAATTCACATGCTTATTCAATGAGACTCAAAAAGTTTAAGCTGATTACATTTACAGTTAATACATTCTTTCCGGGGGTAACACTCTGAGACAGAACCAGGAGTCAAATTTTGCTCCAAGATGCTCTGACACAGCTCCTCAGTGCTCTTCCTAGCTCTTGCAAACATAGCTAACCCTTATTGACTGTGAGTCAGAGAAATCACCTGAGTAAGCCTTCAATGGCTGATTGCTTAAATAGCTAAATACTTGGACCCATCCTCAGCTGGTGTAAATTTGCATTGGCCTCATTGACTTTCATGCAGCTATGATAATTTACATCAGCTTGGATCTGCCTGATTGAGTTCTGAATGGCTTCAAAATGAATGCAAATGACAGCTTTGCTGAAGGTGGATATTTAAATGTATATATGCCACTCACTACCCTATGATTAAAACTCATTGCAATTAAACAAACATACTCCTAGCTTTCATGCCCCAAAAACTGGAGCATTGGTTTTTAGTTATTTGTTACCATCAGATAATCTAAAAATTCTGCTAAACTGGTATATTGTTTCTGTAGTTATTATGAAATAGGATCTGTTGTTTTGCAGTAAATTGGAAACTATAACTTGTGCTTTGATTAATCTCTTTCTCTGAAACATGGAGGTCATCCCTAACTTCCAGATATTTCTATTCTCCATGTGTATTAATTTCTAGTAGCCTGGGGTTTAAAACACATTTCTGTTTCATTTCCACAATTAATGGTTATAAGACAACACAGATAAAAATGCAAATGAACAACTTATCTTTATGTTTTTCAACTGGGTGTTTACAATTGCAGTTACAGTGAGCTTTTAAAACTGCCCGAATAGCTTTTCCTGCAGATATGAAAATTATAAAAATACCTTTATAAATTACAGATTTTAAAAACTACTGTCATTTTAAATGGCTATTTTTTTTTCTTTACTGAAACTATTTTGAGTATAAATGCAACACAGTTTTTGTTCTTTTTTGTAATTCTGGAATAATACATGATATTAGCATAAAGAGAAGCCCTAGACATATAAATATGTCTATATTTTTTTTCTTTTCCTCTGCAAAGATTTTAGAGATGAGACCTGTAAGAATGAGCATTTCTTCCAATAGTTGCCTCTAAGTTCTCCTCCCGGATGCACTGCTATGACAACATCCTGGAATCAAATATGAAAAAGTACAAGAAAATTGTGGATCTTGACAAAAACATGGGGCTGTTACAGCTGCAGCATAATAGGGGCACTGGGAAATTAAAACTTTTCAGTTTTCCCTGAGCTGCATTTCTACAGCTGGTAGTGAGAACTTAATTTCTGATTATGTGTTAGTTAAAAAATAGCTAATACAGTTGGGAAGAGTATGTTCAAACAAGCAGATAAACCTTCACCTTTTCGCAACTAAACCAAGAATTGAACTAGGGCAAATCTAATAAGGACCCATGAACATTGTAAATCTGCTGCCTTAAATGAACTATGTTTAAATGTTTTTTCCTATTCCAGAGACAGGCCAGTATTCAGGAAAAATGAGATTTTCCTGTCTTTTCTGACAAAGAACCTTCTATTGCCAAGATGGGTCTTCATTTAAGAAGTAACTTATTACTTCTTAAAATAGACCTTCTTGCTAAATCTGTAGTACATGCAAAATGTGAGCCCTCAATTCATCCAAACTGGTTTCATGCTCACAGTTTTTGATGTGGCCTCTGAATGTGTGTTGGTAGTACAGCTTGAGTTTATGCTCTGCATTAATATGGGCCAAAGGCTATGGCGCTATGCCAGAGGCTCCAGGACAAAATCAGCCTGGTACTAGAATCTACAAGTAGACCATATTAACAGCCTGAATCCTTCATAGTCCATTCTGCTTTGTAATTTTTCACATCCTCAGTGCAAGGCAAACTAACCTGAGTGGCAATGATGACTTACACTCCAGTGGGGGCTAGAACACTAGGCAGTGATAAGAGAGAACTTTGTGAATGACGTCTACAAGTGAGTTCTGGAAGTAAGGGATCTCTGCATGCGGCATGTTTGCAGGTAGGCTCTGCATATTTGAAGACTTCTGGTAGAATAAATTCCTCACTCACTATACTGTATGGCTGTGCTGGTTTTGGCTGGGGTAGAGTTAAAAAAAAAAAAATTAGCTCTATCCCAGCCAAAACCAGGACAATGGTGTAGGTATAGCAGCCAAACTTCTCATGTTTTTTATCAAAATGGGTTTCATAGGAAATCATATTGTTACCATCAGTCTTTCCATGTGATTGATTATCCTGTTATGTATTCCTGAATGTTTATATATTTGCTCATCTTATCTGTCAATCCAAGGTTTTTTTGCTTGCTTAGCTTGTCAGTGCAGTATTTGGAAATAGTAATGTCCAAAGCTGCATGCTGGGCAACTTGTAGCTGTGAGTCTAAATTGAGAAGCTAGATATTAATATACTTATTTCACATCAGGGAAAACAAGATGGCTATATCCATGAGTGTGACATGCACACAGAGGAGCATCTCTGACACCACATAACCTCACAGTCTACTTACACCTCCCTGACTTGAATCTAGGCTCATTGTTGGTGTTCTAATTCCAACGGTAATGTTAAAAGTTGAGCTGGAGGTAGAAGGAAATGAAAGCATACTAGGAGCATTTTCTCTAGGCAATTAAGGGGCAAGAAAAGTAATAAACTGTACACAGAAGGAAATGTTGGCTGGGGCAAGCAGAATCTCATGACAGCTCTCAGCAGGCCGATTTATGTAAAGAGAAACAGGCAGTGAATGCCTTTGGGGTGCTGTACGTTTGTGTATGGAGCAGTGTATCCAGCACCTTAATCCAGGAAATCAAATCCAATATTGCATCCTTTTTTATTTGTCTTCAGGTATCAGCAGCAAATGCTATTAGAACTGGCATCAAGACCACAGGTAGGCTGGCCTGCCTTTTAGGTTGTTTCCTGTCATTTCAGGTCGATATTTCTTTGCAGGCTTCCACTGTGTTTATGCTGGCAAGCATAATAGCCCAGAGTTGAGCTGGCACCAAGTTGTTAACTCCATTTGCCTGTGATTCCGCTTTTGTTGCAAGATGTATGTTAGAGCTCTGTATGATAATAAACAGAGTTCTGCAGAATTTTTGGTACAGATTTCTCATCACCTTTTGTGGCAACTTCAGCTGAGCACTGAAAGCTGCATTAAGCACATGGCTTACAGCCACGGTGAAAGGAGTCTAAATCTCTTTTCTGATCATATCTTCATAACTGTAATTATATTTTTAAGTTATGTCCTACTGTTAACTCCTACCTACCTGCCTAGAAAAGGCTATTTTTTTCATCTTTTGTGTTTAGCAATTTTATATGGTGGGGAATGCAGTGGCCTCTGATGTTCTATCTCATATTCAAGATTTGATAATGATTAATAAAATACTTGCTGTTTCTTTCCTACCTCACTTTTTTTCTTTCCTCTTGTTTGCACAGAGGATAATACATGTGTTCCAAACTCTTACTGGCCTCCTCATATTTGTTCTAAAAATAAACAAAATACACTCAAGCCACATTTGCCTATGGAAAACAGGGTTGTCTTTGTCAGCATGACTACTTCTGAGTGAACACTGAATGGATTTGTGGCAAATTTCACTCTGCACTAGCAGTGCTGTAAGAAGAAACACTATTGTCTGCTGGGAAGATAATGCCATGGTAGTAGAGCTCTTCGGCCACCAATCAAAGCTAAGATAATTTAGTCTCTTGGCATGGTTGATTTTCAAGGTTTATCCTTTGTCTGGTCTTTATTGCTCAGGTACCAGGTTTCCTATCGAAGACCTGGACAGGCTCTAGACTGCTCTTTTGCTGAGATAAAGCATATTCATCTTGCTACGACTAAACTTATGTCCTGCTAAAATGCAGGCTTTCTACTATTAATCTTTAACTCAAAACCTTGAAGATCCCTTTTCTATATCGGTATCGAGGGATCCACATTGAAACTGTAACTCTTACTTTTTCTGAGTTTGGCAAAACCCTAGTCTTGAGGAATTCGGTTATGAAGTTCCTGCTTGTTGGGGAGTGGGGAAGAAGGGGAAAGACACTAAGCTTAAAATTTGCAGCAATTCACCTCCATGTTTATAGATATGCAGTGACCTTTTGAGAGGTGGGAGAGAAAGGAAACAGAAGGAATAGAAACAGACTGTTTTTTTGAAGGAAGGCTTTATCAATAAAGGAATCTAAATTCTTTTATTTTGGAAGAATGGTTAGAGATCCTGAAAATGGTACCTTATTGTATTTACTATAGCATTTACTACAATATTATGTTTTCCTTTCTATCTTTGAGTTTAACAGTACCATCTGTCAAAAATATTAGTAATGGAGAAATACACTGGGTAAGGCCAAAGTAATTACTCACTTTCCTTCAGTCCAATTTACAACAGCTTAAGTAAAATAAAAGAGCAAATAATAAAGTTCCCAGACAAAATCTGAGCTTTTTTGTATCACCTTTCCTCTAGTATTCTCTGTAGAATATAATTAAATCTGCCCTTGGTGGATAAGAAGTAACACTGCTTTTTCATCTCATGTACATATGTGAGCGTTTTGCTTTTCTAATGTTGTTTTTCAGAGTTTGTAAGAGAGATCACTGCTTCTTGTCTTCCTAACAACCTTTGGGTTAATGTTAACACCAGAACTCCATCTATAGATAGCTGCACAGCCTTCTCAAGCTGTCACTGCATTCTTCCCACCATCTGTTTGCCATCCCAAAAGACTGGCAAGGTTCTACGGGCCTTCGGGATGGGAGGATTATGTACTACTTGCTCATCAGCTCTGAAACAAGCTTCCAAGTTTGTTTGTTATTGCTGGGTTTTTCTCTGTAATGCTTTTGAGAATGGGAGGTAATTCTATTTGTTCCTCAATCCTGCTGCAAGCTTCCAGGTCTTTCTGGTATTTTGTACTGTGTTGTTACAAACAGCATGTTCCTATTCAGTGCAGTGATTGCAGAAGTTTACAGGGATGCCCAGATTCTGGAGTAAGAAGAGTTTGCTGGGAGCAAACAGTGAAGCAAAAAAAAAAAAAATATACCAGCTTCCCAGTCTGCTTTTTGCTTTGGCTGCGAGTTGCTTGGCAATGAGCTTTCCTGAAGCTGGGAAAGATGTCACTGCAGCAACCAAATTCTAAAGCCCAGTTAATGGCGCTAACGCAGGAATGCGATTCTCCCTTAATAGGAAAGGGAGCTTGTGATGGTTTAGATTTTTAAACTTGCACACTAAATAAACTATGAGTAAATGCTGTCTTCTTGGCTTGACTGTTGGAGAGATGAGTTCTGGAATTAAATCCAATAGAATTTATGCTTGGATACTGCTTCCAGCTTCTGCTTCTTGCTGGATGTAAATATTTAGGATGTATTTTGCACACCAAATTTGACGTACTGGAGAATATAATGTAACTACTAAAATATATGCTTTCCTTATTATTCTACATATGCCATCGTTTATATCACTTGTAATAATACCCTAGTTACATAAATATTTAACAACAAATAGTCTCTATGCATTAAGCAGGAAAATTCAAAGCCACTGAAACAATGTGAGGTATTTCTATTTAGTGTTTGTTTTCTGTCAGTAGAAAATGGTGGATAGCATTTTAATGATCTTTCTTTGCAAGTAACCTAATTATCTCAACAAACTGACTTTCTGAGCAGAACTACTTTTGTCTGGGGGAGTGGAAGGGAAATCAGAACAACAGGAAAGAGAACATTGAGTTCATTTTAGGTACACATGTCTCTCTGCAATGTTATTGGTCCCCCCAACCAATTTTTTTCTTTGATTTTGTGCAGCATTGGGTCTCTCATGCTTCTCCAACTACTCTGTTTGCTTCTGTCCTTTTCTTCCCTGACTTGAAATGGCAAAATAAGATTTTTCTATTTCTAGTGAAGGTTTTTAATTTACAAATTTGTAAAATATAATTACAATTTGGTATAGGAAGCAAGATCATCTCCATTGTTTCTTTCTAAGCAGTCTTTAACCTCAAAAAGAAACATAATTCTCATCTTTCCTGAAGCCTGCTGGGGACATAGTGGCTGTTATACATATTATGTGGTTATCAGTGGCTTGAATCTTCAATAATGTCATGGTGTGCTGGGGAATGTTTTTCTTTCATGTACACTGAGTTTCATTTTCTTCAGTTAAGCTGGATGTGACAGAATGCAGTCTCTCTGTTGATAAAATGGGCAGTTTATGGTGGTGTACAGTGATCTGACACTGTCAATGTTTTCTGTATGAACATGCTGGATAGTTTCTCAGTCAAGGACTGTAACAACAATGAAAAAGAAAAATGTATCATTCAAGGTAGGGCACCGCAGAAATATCTTGAAGTTTATGCCCACTGTTTTTTAACCTTTCTAAATGAAATAACAGATGAGGAGCTACTGCATATTGGTGTATTTGAGAAAGTTGGCCCTGCTTAGGCAGCCATTGCAGAACGGTAGGCTTTAACTGATACAGTAATGCAGGTAGACATTCTTAGTTTTAAAATAATTTTCATTTAAATGCTTTATTCCCCTGGTAGAAACAAATAACACCTGTTATGCTCCACATCTACTCCTAAACTGGCCAAGAGGCATGATATCTACAGGAATTCACTTAAAGATGAGGAGGTGGTAGGCTGAGATATAACTAGCCTTAAACCATAAGATTAATGCCAACTTTCTCAGAAAAAAACCCAACAAACAACAAAAGCTCACAAGAGATCCATCTAAAGTACTTTTTATCAACAAAAAGTCCCCATATAAAAACAGCTACTGCCACTACTTCAGCAAAATAAACCATCTAGGCACAAACACATACCCATCTGCTAGGCATAAAGAACTTAATAATGCAAAATCACATCCAAAATTATAGTAGTATACTTGCAAAAAAGTCATGTCAAGAAAAAGAAAATTAAAATATTCTGAATATCTTGTATTGACTTGGCATTGGATCTCAGGAGAAGGTTTATAACTATTCAAACACATGTCTTAGAAATCAGATTATGGTGATAAAACATTGTTATCTCATTATGGTAGAAGTCATATGAAGTAGTCTAAAATATTTCATTATCAGTAGTTAATTTAATATTTAAAGATAAATTGTATCATTTGAAAATATTTTTCAACAAATTTAATCCAGAGGCTTAACCAGTTTTTCTGCCTGTATTTCTACTGTTTAAATACTGCACTATTCCTATAGTGCTTAAATATAAGTCATGAATTATTCCTATAGTGCTTAAATATAAGTGGGAATAGTTTCTGAGAACAGCCAGGTCTAGGTTCACTCCTCTGGTTTCAAAGATTGACACTCATTCTCCATGTGTCACAGGGACATGGGACAATGTTCTGTTACCTGCTGAATATCTCCCGTGTTGTCTGTGACAATAAAATTTTCTTTCATGATGAAAATCTTCTTTAAAAAAAAAAAGACAGCTAAAGAAAACAAAAATGACTCCATCATGAAAGCAGCAAAAGATCATCTGCAGCAAGCTGTTCACTAGTGAGTCAAACCAGTCTGAAAAAAAATCACTTTTTATGCCCACATCTAGCTCTTTTTAATTATACTATTACTTTAATCACACCTGCTGTCTGACATCCCATTATGTGCATTCCAGCATTGCCAGAGAGGAAAGTTTTTGACTTGAGGAAATAAAATCTGATTTCTGAGTACTCTGGTGTTACCTATCGTCCTTGTGATACTGAGACTCTTTCGAGCTGTCCCTGGGGAAAAAAAAAAATAAAAGAAAATCAATCTTTGCTATTCTTGATGGGAGCTAGGTATACTTTAAAGTGACAGGTCCAAAATCTAAAGAGAGACTTTTTCTTACTGAGCCAAGAAGAGATAGCTACTCAAATTAAACAACTGGGGGTTTTGGTTTTGTGTTTTTTGTTGTTTTTTTTTTTTTTCCACTACAACTATAATCCAGCAAATTCTCTCTAAAACATATTCAATTTCACCTAAATCCCAAACACATCAGATCACTTCAGGCTATAGGGACTTGACTTGGGGCAAGCTACTTACTCTCTCTGTGTCTGTCTTCATCATTTGGTAAATGGGAATAAGAACATTTCTAGGATTTCTATTTTCTTGAGGGGAGGTGGAAGCGGTGATGTCGTATGTTGCTATCTTAACCTGCTTGCTTTATAAATAATTGTGATCTCTGGGAGGGCTGCTGTAAATGGAATTCAGGCATTCTCACAGCGATTTGATAAAATCAAGCATCATTTATTCATTAAAAGTTGAATGCCAATGACAGAGTTTAGGACAGTGGAGAAACAAACTTCTTTAGTTATTGCCACAGCTCCACAAAAGGATCTGCATTACAAAAACTTATATAATTATTTCTTCCAAGTCTTGGAAAGCCGTCAGACTTAACGTGACTCTTGTGCTTTTGTCTGCTTTTTCAGTGTAGACTGTAAAGTCTTAGAACAGCCTGTAGCCACTGCTTCTGTATAGACCACCTGGTGCAGCTGGGGTTTCAAAGGGCTGCTAGCCACTACAGATCTAAAATAATGAATTTCTACACTCTGAGCTGGTGAATATTAAGTTTTCTGCTGTCTGTGGCTGAGAAGAGGCTATGTAATGTATACCTACCAGTGACTTCCCTAGTATATCCATAGATATGAAAGGTTTAGATAATGATCTTCTCATGGGTTTTGTGCAAATACAGGTAATTTCTTCTCACAGGCATAACCTAAGCGGGAAGATTCTATTACAGTTTTGTGTTTTACCCAAATAATTGTTCAAATTATCTTTGTCAAACATATGATGTTTCTCTGTTATTGGAGTGATGTTTTCACTCATGGACAACTGAATTTCATCTTAATTGATTATTTCTGTTTTGGGCCTGTGGATACATCTCTCTATAGAAGTTTCTGGTGCTTTCAAAGCTCTATGCAGCAATGACAAGAGGAGGAACCAGAAAAACCCAAATATTGGTGTAGTGCAAACTCAGCAGCTACTTTAGCAGTCTGGAAAGTACTCACCAACAAGGCCAGGCAGAAGGATATTTGCTTCTAGAAAATACTGCTTGGTACGATAACTGCTAAATGTGAGATAGAGTCAGAATAACACTCAGATTTGAAAAGAGGGAGTTAGGAGGCTCAGCTGGAACCATGTTTTTTTTTAATGCTCTAATATGATATTCTGTATTCCTTACAACCAGTATTTTTGCTTCAAATATAAATGATATTATACCAAATGTGAATAAAAGAAGTGAAAATCTCCATATAAAGCCAGTCTACCTAATGAAGGCAAATCATTAGGGAATGGGTGGAGAAAGAAGAGTAAATAATTGGAGTAATGGATTCAGAGTGCCAGTTGCAGTCATTTTGCTTAAGTTGTATGAATGTCAAAAAGTTATTCTCTTTTATTTTTTTCTGAATAGTGAAGGATCTATTTTGACTTATTTTTCACTGTAGGGTCTTGCTATGATTAGGGTGGTCAGGAGACAACTGCCTTTTGTTGCAAACTGTAAAAGATAATACCCCCCTTTAAACAAATTAGTGAGAGAACAGAATGAATGTAACACACGTGGTCTGAGATTATAAAGTAAATCAAGTGATTTCTGTGAGTTACATGAATATATATTTTAGCATTGCTATAAAGATAGTTGCAAAGCAGATAATAGTGCCTTAGTTAATATGCATAGATCTTAACTTCACTCTATTAAACAGCCTCAATGATTTCAAACATGCCTGGATGTTTAAAATGGAACAGCTTTATAAAAGGGGAGTATATAGAAGATTAAATGTTACAAACAACATGAAATACTCCTGAATTATTGCTGGTACACACAAGAACAACTGACAAAATCTGTAACTAGAATGTTTCTATACAATGATACCACTGTGGGATACTTCTGAATGCATTTATTTGAACTATTCTGGAAACAAGGTTGCAAGTGTTTTCAGTAAGCAGTCCAAAATCACTTAATTCTTTTCCTCCATTCCTTTGAAATCATAGAGTCATAAAATTGATATTTTATAATTTAAATATTTATGTTAGATCACAGAATGGTTTGGGTTGGAAGGGACCTCAAAGATCCTCTAGTTCCCACCCCCCTGCCAGAGGCAGGGACACCTTCCACTAGCCCACGTTGCTCAAAGCCCCGTCCAACCTGTCCTTGAACCCTTCCAGGGAGGGGGCAGCCACAGCTTCTCTGGGCAACCTGTGCCAGGGCCTCACCACCCTCACAGGGAAGAATTTCTTCCTTGTATCTAATCTAAATCTATTCTCTTCCAGTTTAAAACTGTTACCCCTCATCCTATCCCTATACTCCCTGATAAAGAGTCCCTCCCCAGCTTTCCTGTAGCCCCCTTTAAGTACTGGGAGGCTGCTCTAAGCTCTTAGAACAGGATGCAGAGGCAAATGAAACACAAATTGGAGCATTGTACACCCAATTCCTTCCATGCTGCTAGAACTGGTGTTTTTTGTGCAATCTCATTAGTTTAAAAGAGCCTCCATTTCTTCACACACTCCAATTTCCAAAGTCTACCTTGTGCTCAAGGCTCCATACTGCTCTGCCCTTGCCCACAGCTATCTTGCCCAGCAGCAAGAACAGACTCATGTTAATTCATTGCAGTGAGTGGGACAACACAAAGGAAGCAAAAGCTCCTTGTGTTTCCTGGTCATGCCACCTAACTACCTGCATGCTTGGAGGTCTGTACTTGTGATGCAGAGGGCAGGTCTAAAGGCACCTGAGTTGAATTACCAGGGAGTCCCAAAGTGTTTAGTCCTACCATATTTGCACATTTAATAATTCCATGAATTTAGCATAGTTTGAAATGGAGGAAAGGGAATTAAAAATTACCTCCAAAAATTATGGAGCAAATTAGCTGATCCTCTGAATATCTAGGCATAATTAGAAACCAATAACAGCTAGAAAACAAATGTCAGCCTCAGCTGGAGGTGTCAGGAGGAAGTCATCAGTGAGCACATTTTTTCTTCCCCCAATATAAACAGCAGATGAGGTTATCCCTAAAATAAACATAGCCCATCTGCTGTCCTCAAATTTAGCAAAGAGGGAAGGTGAAAACAGGCACAGATCAGCATTGGGTGGTATGGAAGACACTCAAACTCAGGAAGCTATTAGGAAGAGGTAGAATAAAGAAGCTCTTTGGGACCTGGTGCCTTACATGGTTCTGTTCCCTCCTGCCACTTCTAGCAATGAAATTTTGCTAAAAGCACCATCGTAGGCCACTTTCCTCCATGCATAGCATAAGCTTCACAGCTATGAGGAAAAGTCTCAGAAGGAAGCAAACCTTCTGCAGATACTACAAGGTCTCCCTGGACCTCAAGGGACTCTTGTCCTTTGGGATCTGAAGCCTTGCTATGTCCTTTAAGTAGGAGGTTCCACTGACGCAAGCAAAGGAAATGCTGGAAGTGGAACCTCAGCTCTTATTCTGAAACATCCATGGGATAAACTGATGCATTTCACTATTGGTGAACAACCCAACAGCTCAAACCCTAAACTAAGAGGTAGATTAAATATTAATTTGACACAGAACCGAAGGGGGTGGTTTTTTTTAGTATGGTTAGAATGAAATAAATACTTATTCATAGACTTACATTTTTCAATAAAAAAATAGTTATTTAGAGATAAGTTTTATTTTAAAATTAAATTTCACAGGCAAAAGTTTTGCATTACAGAAAGCCAACCAAATAAAACCCCCTTCAATCCCCCCCAAAAACCCAAAACCAGAGCTGGAGGGAAAAAGGTGAGGTACCAAGTTTCAGGAAACTGAATTAATATAATAAATTTGAGATATTCATAGAGATCTAATGTCTTGGAAAGTTCTACATGATAATCTGTCATTTGTGAATACATGCACAAAATATGCATAGTATCATATTTCAGATTTGTATTACAGCCGCATCAGCAGCCTTAATCAAAACCACAACCCCCTTGTCATGGGTAATGCACAACTATAAGAAACTGTATGCATGTCAAGAATCTCAGTGGGATTATTTATGGCTCTGGAGTTTCTTGTGTGGTTTGGCAGATGCTGAATTCACAAGAATCAGACATGGTCCTTACAAGAGGGTGAAGATGTATGGGCACAAAGTCTGTGGCAGTCTTCTCCAGTGATTACTTTAAATCTAGTGTAGATGTTATTCTGAAAAAATTCCTTCAATTCAGTCATCTAAACCATTTAAATTTTACAACTGCCTAATAATTTTCTAATTGATGCAGACATTTCTGTGGAGAGAATGTAAACCTACTGGCAGTAGACTTGTTTTATTCTCAATTGCCTGTCACAGATTTAGATTCCTGCATCCCCTTTCCCTTGTCTGGTTTCCCTCCAGGAACAATTGGTCCTCAGCAAAATATAATTTAGGGGAAATTATGAAGGACTCGGGAATTATGCAATGGAAACCCATCAGAGGCTCTGTCATGTTTGGCATCTACAGAGATTTGGACTGATATTAGATGACAAAAAGAATCATTGCTCACCTGGGAAACTCTTGACCCAGACTCTGAATTTATAAAAGGAACAGAATATTCTCTAATTTAGAATATGTAACATAGATCATACTGAATGGTTGATAATATAGGAAACAAAACTTCTAAAAGGTTGCAATGTTAAACCAACTTGATTAGGTGGCATTGGTAAAATAGCACATCAGGATTTAATCTTACAAAAATCCTTTAGGTAAAATGTTATGATAGAAATTCTGGACAGAAAGATATTGTTATTCTTAACTTCTGAATAGTTTCAATTTACCATGCTCAATGCTCTTATTCAGTCTTCTAAGCTTTCATTTGAACTGTGCCGCACACTTCTCATTCCACCCACTACTGATTTGCAAGGGTTAGAGCAGGCATTTTTCTTTTTCTAAATTTGTTTCTCATCTCTCAATGCCCATCTCAGACACTGATGATAATGCCATTTAATAGCCTATTCTAACCAGAAGGAAAACTAAGCAAACTTTTCTTCCAAGACTACCAAAACTTCAAAAAGTGCTTCTCCTTTTCCTATAATTTCAACAAGAATCAAGGGAAAAAGAAAAAAGCACTCTCTTACCTCATGAAAGCAGATATTCTTCTTCCTTTCAAATTAAACATACAGATCAGACAGCATCAACCTACTTTATACTACTTAAAAGCTTTCCAAGCCATGAGCAAGTATGTACAGAAGCACATTTACAAAAAGCCTGTCCAGGTCCCTCTGGATGGCACATCCCTTCCCTCCAGCATGTCAGCTGCACCACACAGCTTGGTGTCATTGGCAAAGTCACTGAGGGTGCACTTGATCCCACTGTCCATGTTGCCAACAACAGCGCCGGTCTCAACACCAACCCCCGAGGAATGCTGCTTGTCACTGCTCTTCACTTGGACATCGAGCTGTTGACCACAACTCTTTGAGTGTGACCACCCAGCCAATTCCTTATCCACCGGCTGGTCCATCTGTCAAATCTGTCTCCAATTTAGACACAAGGATGTCATACGGGTCAGTGTCAGTTGCTTTGCACAAGTCTGGGTAGATGACATCAGTTGCTCTCCCGTTGTCCACTAGCACTGTAACCCCACTGTGAGACTGTTTTCACATCTGATTTATCTTAATAATCTTATCAGTTCTGAAAGATCTGGTTTATTTAACTCATCAGTAATTTTTGCAGCTGGGTAACTGTGAAAGTTTTTACACAACCTTATATCTGAAAAAAAATCCCTTTTATTTATTGAATTCTTATTTTTATATATAGCAATTTACTTTCTAAACAAAAAAAAAATCATATGTGTTTCAAGATTTTGAAATAAATAATTTTTTCTCTCTTTACATAAATGTACAGCTCTGTATTTTTTCCCCCAAAGATGTATGCTTTTCATTTGGGCATAGTAAGGACAAATCAATGAGACAAGTGTGCACAATGAATCATCAGGGGTTTAAAATTGCCTAAAGATATATTAACTCAGAGTGAGTTATGTATTAAGATATCCATTCTACTAAATATCTGCCAACATGAATGCTGGATAATGGAAAATTACCAATGCTGTAATCCTTATTCCATATAACAGTATTGGAGCCAAATTTATGAAGTCCAGTTGGGTTTTAATGCAATCCATTAATGAAATCACAAAGTATTCTAATAATTATCAATCAAATTAGAAAGTAAGGTTGTTTTAGGAAAAAAGAAAGGAATGTAAGGCTAATATGATGGATTTGAGATGTTCATTCAACCTTCTAATTTTTTGCCATGATTTTAATATCTCTTTGAGGAACAATACTTACAAAGTTTACTTTTGACAACTAACTGGGGCTGTTATTTGTAAAAAATGTGTCAAATATTCAATCTTGGAAACACTGTCCTATGAGAAACTCTATGGAACTTGCACTGTATACAGTGTTCATGCCTCACTGAAGATATTGCAGAGAAGAAGTTAGTATTTTGGATTTTTTTTAAACACATGCTTCGACTATGAAAAAAATTATCTGACAGTTAGATACCAAGTTACATTAGAACTCTGAGACTTTTTAATGAGATGCTGAACATTTTAGGGTGAGACAGTAAGTTCCCTTAAACACAGTTTTCAAAGTTGAACATTGCTGCTTGTGCTCGCCTATAAAATGAATGTCATATTTGTTCTCATATTAAAAGAATCACAGGATTTTTTTTTATTTTTTAAGATTTTCCATAGGTAAGTATTTTCATTAGGGATTGATGCAATCAAAAAAAAAATAAATTACCGAGCTTCAATAAAAAAAGATGTGCCAAAACTGTGTAGAAGTTTAGAAAACTATCTGCTGGAAAAAGCCTTAGTCTTTGTGTTCTAGAAACCAAAAAGACAACTGTCACATAACTTCACTGCAGCAATGGTGGAAGTAGAGCAAAAAAATTAGCAATATTCCACAAGCCCTGATTCCTATATATCATTTGTTTCTTATATTAATCTCAGTAAAGCCTCATAAGCACACACTTATACATACAAGTAAATCCACTGAGTTATATTTGTTTAATCCACTTTCAATGGATAAAAGAGGAAATAAGTTTCCTCTTATTTTTAGACTACTACACTTTTTGCACAACTGTTTTAACTTGTCTGCAAATGAAAAGAGCTTTTCCACCCCTTTCTGTAATCTTTTTTGCACTTGTCTTCCTCTGCTTTGTACTCAAGATAAAATAATTTTTTTCTCTTATATGCTCTGAGGGTTTTTTTTCAGTGAGCTGCAAGACTAAGCACTATAATTCTTCATTATCATCAGAATTCAAAACCGAGTGTGTTTCCGACAGCTAGTCAGTGAACAGTTCTGGTGTGCCATTGCACAGGGAGGCCCTACACATTTCATTTAACTTAAGGAGTCCAGATTTGACTGCAATTTTTTTTATCCTTGAAGGAAGAGACAGCACCATCTGCTCTGTCTACAAAACTCCTAGTTTAGGAACTCTGAGAGTTCTGAAAATAAGGGTAAAAACGATTAAACTAAGTAGCCACCTAAGGTTAAATTCAAGTCTATGCAAAGAAGTGCAAGAAACATCCCTTGTCTTGAATCCATTTAAAATCCTCAAAATGCAGCTATAGTGGGACTTAATGCATACAGCTTACACAGCTCCTAAATAAAAGTGAATTTCTCTCAACTATTACATATCAATGTGGAGATGAATTTAGTACAAACCCTGAATAGCAATGATACCTGAGAAAAGGACTGAGATGAATGAATGATAGCTTCACCATCAGCCAAGAAAAAGAAAAGGTACCTGGAGGGTGGGTGGTTTTAACCTGGGCACAACACAAGGACTAGGCCCAGCTTCGTGGTGAGGACATCATCTAAAAATGTCCACCACCATCATCTGGAAAAATAGAAATGCTTGCAATATTTAAAAAACCAGCTTATTTCTGTGAAAGTGTCTAGGGTGCCATAGGCGTATGTGGTTTTCTGTGGTGACACAGGAGCCAGGAGCAAGCTCCGATGAGCCTCCAGGCCTGAGGAAGGGTCGCCCTGTCAGGCAGCCAGCAGTGTTGGGGGAAAAGCTCCCCGAAGGCAGCGACAGGAGGGCAGAGCCGCTGAGCACCGGGCAGGTGGGGATCTGCACCAGGGAAAAGGGAGAAAAGGGCTTTTTAGGGTAAGCATGCAGCTGCTGTAGCCATGAGGGGCCAGGTGGCAGGATGGAGCTGCAGGGTAAGTGGAAACTTTTTTATCTCCCCCTCTATTTTCTTATTGTGTCATTCTGGGGTTTTTTTGCAGTTGCTGTTTCTGTTTCAATAAATCTTGACTCTAACATTTAAAAGGATGTTTTGTGGTAAAAATTACAGGTGAATTGACCCAAGACTTTTGGGGGGTGGCCCACACCGCTGCCTGTGCAGAGCTGCCTCCCAACCATGGCCACAGGGTGCTGCCAGGGAAAGAGTATGGCATGGGCACTTGTTAAATTCTAACCAGCGTGCTGGTGTGAGGGCAGCCCCGCTGCCCCCGTCAGCGGGGTCACTCGGGCCTTCAGCCAGGCGCTGCAGGCTCTGGGCCTCTGCGGTGGGGCTGGAGCCTGAGGCGCTGCCAGCCTCACTCTGCGGCCCCTGGCGAAGCCCACTTCAGGCTGAATTGGGAAGCGACCATCAGTGGGGCTCACCTTGTGCCAGGAAGGCATTTGGTTTGATAGCCTACTCCCTTCTAGGTCTCTGTTTCAGCAAGGGTGTCTCACTAATGGAAAATTGACAGAGAGGGTGAAGCAGCATTCGTGTCTGATGGCGATTACTGCACTTCATGGGTCTCTCCTTCGCATGGAAGGAGGGTATAGTTGGTCCTGGCTCTTCTTGGCAGAGATACTCTACTGACAACCCTCTCTGGAGCATAACAGGTGAATGGATAAATTACTTTAATTGCAGTGCATGTATATTGCAAATGTTAACTAACTTTTTGAACATCACACAACTCGGGCCTTGAAGCTTCAAATAAGGAGAGAGGCTGATGTTAATTGTACGTAACAACAAAATTCAGCATAGCGTGTATCATGACAGCAGTGCAAGTCTTAATATTTCCTTAAAAGGCAGGAAATTTGCCATATATTCCCTGACTGAGGTTGAATAAACCCCCAGATTCCTATCAAGATACTTGTTATAATTGCATATATTAAATTATAATTTCAAGGAAAGTATGGTTGATGTAAGTCAAACGAAAACAAACCCTAAAAGAAATCTTACATAGGGCTCAAAAGAACAATTGAAGCATTTCTTAAAAATCAGCTTTTGTGTTCATAACATGATAAAAGAACCTGTTGGTGGCAAAAGCATTTTTTAAAATATGCAGATTTTAAAATATGCAGATTTTAAAATAATATTTTAAGGGCAAGAAGGAGGACTCAATGTGAATGCTGTTCCAGCCCTTTGAAAGCCAAACATTACTCATGAAAGAGAGCAGATAATTTATAATTTTGGAGAAGAAGGGATTTTACATTAAAATAGTGTTTTTAGCTGGACTTTGCATTAGTAGGTTATGTTAAATTATCAAAATCCTTAAAATATTGACAATTTAAAAAGAATATTAGTCTGTGCACTTTGATTTTTCATATATATAAGTCGCACTCATGATTTTTGCCTTTTGTGCACAGAATTTTGAGTAGTTTATGGATTTGTGATTAATACAGGGAGTAACTGTCATTCTTTTTTCTTCCCCAGTGTAAAATATGTAGCTATATTTTAAAAGTATGTTTTCAAAATCTGTTCTACATTTTACCCTAGTTTTGCTCAAAGTGTCTTTTCTCTGCAGTCGCTCAGTCTTTTATTTAAACTCATCTAATAAAGAGCATGGAGTCAAGATTCTCGCACTATAAGAATATTAGACTTTAAACAAATGTCTTTATCACCATTTTGCAGTCGGTGTTCAACTAAATGAATGGGTATTTGATCCAATGTTAAATTAAAAAAATATTTGTAAGAGTCTTTATAATGAATTCCCTTTCCTTTCCCAAGTGCCATGAAAAATAATTCAGATTTCAAGAGAGCCTATCCTATCAGGAAAAAGAGTATGAGAAATATTATGCAAATACATGCATAAATATGAATCTTCTTTAGTGCTTGCAGTTCTGATGCTTGTGATTTTAGCCATTGAGGGAAGAAATACAGCCTGTCTGTAATCTTGGCTGTCTTCATTATTTTAAATCCTGCTATGATAAAGTGATCCAAGAATAAAACCTACGTCTTCCTCTTTTTGTATCTGAATTACAAATAATTATTGTCATTTTATATGATTCAGTTTGTCCTTAAAATAAGGGCGGTTGTCAATGCACTTTCCTGTTAGATTGCGACTTCTGCTGCAGGAGGTGCAGGCCTTTGCTCAGGGGACTGGATGCAGGCAACGGTGTCTGGCATACTCTGAATGTTGTTGAAGCACACAATCTCCTTTTGCAAAATCCTAAACCTTCATATTTCTGGAGCCAGAGGACACTGGGATACCAGGAAGGGAGCTCAGGACAGGCTGTGAGAAATGACACTGTTATTCTGTCTGTGTTAGAAAATCACTGGGGTCTGAAGCTGGCTTTCAGGGCAACCTGTTAATGTTAGCATCAGCAAGTTTTAGCTAACTTGCTTCCTGCCACAGATAAGGATTCTGAATATTCATCAGCCTCGGCATCTTCATCCTTCTGCTGCTGGTTACTTGAATAGCGTATGAGCTGTTTGAAATAGGAGGCATATCTGAGCCCTTGCAAAAGACAAGTGCTCATGAGCTGCAGATCCATAGGTTCCAGAGGTTATCCCAAAGACCCAAATGGTGGGTGGAAGGATTCACTCGTATGCTTCTTATGTAAACCTTACACTTCTGCAGGCATGGGGTTGCATCTTTTCCATGCCTAAAACAAATGCTACTGACAGATAAAGTCTAATGGACTTTGATGTTGAAAGCTCTAGGATACAAACTTTTCTATCTTCATTTTCCTCCTCGTCACAGCTTGAAGTGTTTTCTCAGTCATCAGGAGGAGGTGATCCCACAGGGAACAGCTTCTTGTGAAAGTGTTAATCTGCTGACTGTGACTGTGAATGTGACTTCTTGGAGATGTTATTAAGCATCCGTATGTCATTTACCTCATGCTTCCCAAAGCTCAATGCACAGTGTCTGACACATGCTGCAATTCTGTGGTGAAAGCTGTTATTACCAAAATCCTATTTCTGATTATTGTAGAACATAGAGGTATCTTACGAATCTTTTTGTGTGTATGTTCTTGCGTTAAATGATGATCTGAAATATTGCAGATCACATATCATCTGGATTTCTTGCATTCCAGAGTTACCTTTGTCAAGAATAGCCTGTAAGCTGCCTAAATGATATGGACATTTTAATGTGTATAAAACCCACGGATATTGGGTTGTGTTACTCTCATTTATGTATATATGGATAGATTTGCCTCATCTATGCTTTGAGTTTAGGCTTATGTTACTTACCATATTGCTACAAACAGAAACATGTAACTTTGACTTGATCTATCATCTTGGATTAAGTTTCCTGCCTTTCTCAGGATATAAGTCTGTGTTAGATTTAACACTCCTGGGAAAGCTCTTGTGAGCCTTCTCCTAATGCTTTTGTGAAAGTAGACTGACAGTATCTCCCAATGTCTTCAAAAAGTAGTGAAGCGGTAATATGCATTTAAAACTGTGACACAGTTACCTCGCTTTCTCTCAATTGCTCCCTCTCCAAAAGTCAGCACCTGGAAAAACTGCCATGGAAGTGTTTTATTTCTCCTAGAAACCCTAGTCTCCTTTTAGCAAAGGATGACCCATCATTTGCTTGTGCTCTTTGTGAGAAGAGTCCTTTAAGTCATGACCAATCCACTGTCCCAAGTGAGTCACTTTAAAACAGGTAGAAGGTGCTGCTGTAGTAACAGCTCCACAGCCCAGCTTTGCAAGATGTGTTGTAGTAGTTTATATGAACTGCCTCTGCTTAGTGTGTTCCAGTCCATGCAGAAAAAAATGGTAGTTCATCCCAGGCTTAGACTTCCTTCTAAAATGCTGTTGCTAAGTCTTCACACATCCTCAGTAGAAGTTCTGGCCTTATTTCCCATAAATAAGGATCATAATTCAAATCCTATCTGTGGTCTAGAGCAATTCTTTATTGCCTTTTCTTTGCTTGGCGCATTGCTTTCTGAGTTACTTGATATTTTGCTATCTATAGGCATTACAAAGAATGTCTCATGATCTCTTCTGACTCTTCTTTCAGTGGCCTTGAAAATCAGACCTTGTCGCTCAGAATATTTAAAGTTTTAATCTGTGTTTAAAACCAAAATAGCTTAGCTATAACATCATCTCTGAAATACATTATTCAACTTGAGATGAAGTAGAGGGAAGATCTGTGACAACAAAGAACTGAAAGGAGAAATTAACACTGATTTCCCTTGAAGGCCCAGCTCACACTGTGGTAGCAGTCCTAAATTAGTCACTAAAGAGTAGCATGAGGCAGGGGCTATAAACAACTGCAAGAAAGACTTCCAGCACTTTATGTATGAAATTAACCTTACTATCTGTATACCCGGCTCCATTGGAAATACTGTGGTACCACAGGGGCAGGAGGGAGGAGAGATGTTATGAAAAGCTTTGATATAACTTCAACATACAAAATAATAATTATTTCATTTTACGTGTATGTGAAAATGATTTACTAACACATCTTCAATCAAAAAAAGCTCCTGCCTTTAGTGAACACACTCATCTGTGCTTGCAAACATAATGCTATTTGCCTCATAAGATCACAATGGAAAGAGAACCTGTTACGAATTCAGTCAATGATCCAACAGGAAATTAAACCTTTTAAAAATGGATGAACCAATGGACCAAGAGTAATGGAAGAAAATGCACAAAATGGGAAGAGTGAGTCATTAACTTGATTTAAATACAATTTTTTATTTTTTGGCAGTATGGCACCAAGGTCTGAGATGATTTCCTTTTTCAAAAATGCATCAAGATGAGAACAGAATTAGAATTAAACATTGAGAAGATATATATTTTTGTAATTAGAAAAAAGAACAATGCCATACTGAGCAGGAGAAAAATACCAAAAACCATATATATGTGTGTGAATCTCAGTTTAATGTAAAGTCACCATTTTCTATGACTTTAGAGGAGAAAAGGACTTGCTCTTATTCTATAATATTTAATTATATGAAAGTCTTGGAAAGACAGAAGATCCTTTACTCTGAATCTGAAGAATTCAGAGCTAGCCAAAAATACATTTTACTGTGTGATTCCCACTCACAGACCACACCACTGGCATCTGACTTGCAGAACCTCACTATCATCTTGATTTAAGGACAGTGGTGCTCTTATTACAAATAATATCACATTGTTGAAAGAAAAAAAAAAGTAATTGCTGTTTATAGACAAGATGTCAGGTCCTTCACATTAACACACACAGCTTTCCAGGGTAAAACTCTACTTTGTAGGTGTATGAACACTTTCATAGAAATATATCCAAAATTATTTGATGGGAATTGGTACATTGGTGGCAGTCCTGAATCTCAGGGTATGCTCTATTCCTCTTTGCTATTGCTGCTATAGCAAAGTGAGTTTTGCCAAGCAAAGAGAGTAAAGATTATATCAGAAAACATTAAAGGTCTCTTTTTGTTTTCCTTAACTATCCATTGCTAAATGGCTCAAAAACTAATCAATAAAAAAATAAAAGAACTTCCAAGCACCTTATTCCAGTCATTTTTACAGATTATTGCTGGAACATTTGTTTCATGGTAGTGTATCTCATCCACAAGACCTGCTGATGGGGATGAAAATGATAAAAAAAGACAATTTACTGAGCTGTAGTGGCTAGTAGAAGTGCAGTTAGTGGGAGAAAAGCTCACTTTGTCTATGTTCTATATGCATGTTTTGAGATGTTCTCTTTGGCACTTACTTAGACGGTATATTGTGGAAAACACATTTGTATTAGTGCAGCATTTAACATTTTTTTCACACATACCCAAACTAGTAAGAACATAGTTAGAAGATAGCTAGAATAATAACAATAGAAAACCATCCTCTAGAGGGAGACTTCTTATCCACCTCTTTGCCACTAATGCTGATAAATTCACTGATACAGAGCAATAAGATTAGGGTCATCAGAGTAAAGAGGGAATTAGGGAATCTGTTAGTTGCTTGGAAGTTTAATCCCAAGGTCATGTCCTGCTCAGGAGCTTTTACATCATGGTGCCATATGTGGAGACATACACATGACCAGGTTTGTTTGGAGTTGATCGTGTTGCCAATAGGATTATTCTGTAAATGAGATACAGCGATGCATTTTCAAAGCAATAAACAGAAGGATGCAGACAAATCCTATTAACAAATAACAGGATTTGTGCTTGCACTGTACCTCCTACTCACCACCTTGAAAATTTACCCCATGCTGTCTGAACTGTTCTGCATAAAATCAAGTAAATTATAGTCCATTTAAAAATAAGCTAAAACTCCCCATCAGATTCCACTGAAATGTGAATAATGATTCGACAGTCATCAGCTGTGGTTGCCATAAGAAACAAGATTTCATAAATCTATAAAGTGTAGAAGAGACAGAAATGCCACAAGCAACATTAATCTAGTAAAATGATAACCAAAATGGGATCTTATTTTCAGTGCTGAGTCTCTTTTTTTTCAGCTCCTATGGTTTCTCAACAGAACAGACGCAGCTGTCTGAATTCCAACTGTAAAACTAAACGGTTTTAGGAAGCCTGAAGGCTCAATCTGATTGAGTGTGTTATCCACCCTTTGTTAATAGTCACAAATGATTTGTTTCTTTTAGAGAAAACCAATAAGAAATACAAATAAAGGAATTGTGTCTGAGTCATAAGTCACTTAATAACACATTCTGCTGTTGCACAGTCAAAAATACCATACATAAGACAAAATCTGCTCTGAATATTTGCAGTGTTTAATATTTTAAAAGTCTTAGCATATAATTTTTGGGGAATTGTGTGTAAATCACCATGAACACAGAAAATGTTTATTTTATGTATTAAAAGAAATAAAAAGTAGAGCAAGGAAGGATCTAGCACGGATCCTAAGAACTGGCTTTCTCAATTTAAAGCAGAAATCTCTATTTTCTACACCTTAATCCTTATTTGTATGATCAGTATAAGCTACCACAGCACAAACAGGTCACTGGGTGATCCATGCATGAAGACAAAGTACCATATGACACATTGTCGAGAATAATAAAAAAGTTGACAATCACTGGGAGTTGTAAACTTTGAAACAGGGTATAAATTGTCAGAGAGGAAGCAAGAATAAGGGCGTTTCTCTGCAGTCTTTGATAACTATAGCTTTCAGGAAAACATTGTGTTTAGATCTGCATAATGGTAGGAGCAGAGTAGAGTGTAACGAGTAAGGGGATGTGATGAACTGCTTGGGAGATTTCTTTAGAAGTGTTTGTATAGGGAGAAATATTGTTCTGGAGTAAAGGATAACCCATTGAGCTCTGTTTTCTACATTTAATAAACACCTTTGTAGAGGAAGTATGCTTTTGAAGTTACATTTTTATGTTAGAATACAAATGTGTCTCTTGATGTTTTCTCTCCTTCTAATGGCATTGGACATATGTTTGATGTAGACTTCCAAGAATGATTAGGATAAAATATAACTACCCAAACTTTGCTTTCACTTTAATAGTTAAAAAAGGGTTGCAATTAAGTAAGATTCATCTTCTCTGCATGTACTTGTATAGCACAGTAATAAATCTAAGACACTGAGTGTCTCAAACCCTTATTATTAGGGCTTCAGGTAAATAAATATGGAGACACTTCATCAAATGCAGTAACACACTGAGAGTGAAGAAGTTAGGAATACAATTTTATCTCATTTGTTTTATTTAATTTCCATTACTTTCATATTTGATTTTTTTTTCTTACATAGTTACATGTTTATACACAAAGACCCAGCTCTGGGTATGGCATACAGACTTAAAGTCACTGCGTAAAGTGGGACTTTACACTGTGTACCTGTGTAAAATGGTGTATTTAGAAGTCAAGAATAACATTGCCTGCATGCCCATTTTATAGTGCACTTGAACTTTATTATTGCCTGAATATTGTTTAAGTCTGAAAAGCAATTTGTTAATGTTATATGTATTAATGTAAAGGTGCTTGTTGGTATCACTGTTTCTGATTCAGATCTTGTCTAAGACCTCTTCCTGTGGAATGCATGCACTACTTTCAAATAATTTCTATTTCTGTTAGCTACTAAAATGTCAACAAAAGTCTCTGTTCTCATGACACCTGCACGTTAGTTTTTGTTGAGTAAGAGCTTGCTCACAGCCTACCAAAATCAGAAAATTATCCTTGATTTCCAGAGAGTTGGATGAAGTATATTCAAATGTTTCATTTAGTTAGCTTATGTCTTCCCCCTTCAGTTTCCTTATACACTTTTTGCCTTCTCCACCAGTCCCTCGTAATTCTTCATCTCCCTTCCTCTTGAACCTTGTGTGAAATTAGAGCAAAAATTATTTAGGGATGAGAAGTGTCCTCATCTGACTCTGAATTCCATAGAGTGTGCTTGGTAGAGCGACATAAATAAACATAAGTAAATGTAAGAACACATTATATGGGTTTGATTTTTAATAGTATGCTTTTACAGACACCTGATACATACACCCGTCCTAGTTGTTTTGTAAGATAAATTACATAGTAAGGTCTACCAAGGAACTAATTTTTGTATGAAATGTAAACTTGAGAAGTTTGGGTAGGCTGATGATATTGAAAAAACTTCTAGGCTTTCAGTTGCTAACATCTCTCTTGACTATCTTTTGTTCTTGAGTGTCCAGTTGGAATAATGTGAATCTTCCTACAGTATTTTTCTGTGTCTACTTGACAGAAAATCATGATCCTACTCAGTAACTTGGAAAAACTAATTTATGTATGTTCATTAGATGTTTGTCAAAAAACATAAACATTATTCATGAAGCTTAGCTTTTGTCCATGATTAGTTTAGATGAACAGACTTTCATTATGTTATAAGAAATAAATCCCTTTAAAGACTTAAACCAGTGCTCTTCAGATTCAAAATTATTAATTCTCCTACTTAAGGGAATAGAGCTTTCATTAAGCTAGTATGAATGCCATAGCTAAATTATTAACATTGCCTTTTGCATAATTGCATGGCCAGGTGAAATGCTTATATATATATTTCATTTACATAAAATGTGTATGAATCTATATATTGCATTTTAAAGGAAAAAACAAATGAGAGCTGCAGCAGTCTCTTGCACAGAATGAATTCTACTTTGCATTTTGGAAGTGCTGTAAATCATTGGAGCTATGTAGTCAGAGTTTATGATTTCCATCAAAGAGCACGAGGGACATATTTCACTGTGGTCTATCCATTATTCTGCACATACTTGAAAAGAGAAACTCAAACAAAGCTCTCATTAGGAAACATTGACATAAGACTAGCAGAGAATTCATTTACTTGTACATGGTGATACAGCAAAGAAGTCAGCGAGAGCAATATATTACACTGCCACAGCAGGTGGAGGGGTTGAAAAGGAGATGTGCATCTAGACATGTATTTTTTGTACAGCTCTTCCAAGGTTTGTGTTTGTTCTTATTTCTGGTAGCTTGAAAGCAAATGAAAATTTATAGCTGAAGTGTCAGGGAGCAGGGAGGGCTGGCTGCTCCGTAAGCACCAGGAACTACAGGCTGAGCCCACGTGGTACCATGTCAGGCAGGGCAGGGCCCAGCCCCATGGCACCCATGCAGGGCAGCCCCAAGGGGCAATCAAAGGTCCTGATCTTTAAGTGGGTCCATAGTGATGAGGCAGATCAGAAGGGATTTGGGTCAGGGTCAGGTCCAGCAATGATAACCAGGGTCAGACACAGCCCAGTGGTCACCAGGCAGGTCTGTGGTGACAAAGGGAAGGTCAAGCTGGGATATCAGACCCCTGGGTTGGGCTCTGGATCAGCAAGGTCTGTGGCCAGGCACAAGTGGGTGCTCCTGTGGTACAGCTCAGGCCAAGACTGAGGACCCTGAGCTGAGCTGGCATGGTGGAGCTCCCAGGTGAGCCTGGTCAGGGCAATTAGTGCCCAGGGCCCTGACATAAAGCAGATTTAAAAAAAATTCTAATGAGAACTTCCTGGTTGTACAACAACAGTAACTTTCCTGGTAATAGCATTTTCAAGAGTGCACTACACAAGGGGGTATGGGTGCTTTACAAATGTTGTCTTGATACATCTGTGCCTATTTCATTGCTGCCCTGTCTAGAAGGGGTTAAGGTTAGGGCTTCTGAAGTTCTGTCGAAGTAGCAGAGCAGGAACCACTTAAGGGTGTTTAATGGGCTGGCCAGAATAAACGTAGGGATAGGTGAGAGAAATAGTGTCTCAGCTGTACATATGTTGGTTTGGGTGGTGGTATGGTTTTGGTTTTTATTTTGTAGGTTTGAGAAAACTTCAGAAAATGCTGTGAAAAGAAAAAAGTGATGCATGTTCTGTGTGAGAATATTATTTGTTCTCAAATTTGTCTTGCTGAATAGTTTTCTTTATTCTAGTTCTGCAGATACTGTGCAAAATACATAGAGCCTGAATCACATTTAAACTTTAATTTACACTAAATGAAATTGATTTTGTCAGTCTGTATTCACTGGCTCTTATTGAATCTCTTGCTATTAGGATGATGTGATACATTAATTTGGTTTCTTTGTAGTACTAATCCTTATGTTAGACTCTCACTGGTATCATACCTGTATGACACCTGCAGACATGGAAACATATTAATTGTAGCTTTTTTTTTTTCCAAGGCCTATTAGTACTTTTTCCTCTGCTGCCCATTGAAGTTATCAAGTTCTTCCAACTGGCAAATTTGCCCCCTCCTTGTTGTAGGTGGGTATTCTTTTTTGATTATTTGAACTCAGATAGTTGGGTTTTAGGCATGCTCTTGTTGATATTCAAAACATACCCTCCATCATTAAAAAACATTAAAAGTTGAGAATTCTCTTGAGTAATATTACAGGTAATGCCAAAACTCTTTCAATTCCATGTGTTCCTAATTCATACAATAGCTGTTATAAAGGTTTGCTGAGAAAAGCGCATGGTATATCTATGATTTCCTTAAAAATTGATCCTGAAGTGCTCTGTGGTACTTCATGAGAGTTTTAGTCTGTGAGCCTGGGTTTTTATTCTACCTCATGGCTCTGCCATATCTCATTGTTCTTACTGGAGCCAATGGACTTCATAACCTTCATAGCAATAGGAGTAATTTAATTACCTTTTCTTAATAACTGGAAACTTGAAGTTACACGTGTGTTGTGACAGAAGCATAGTGCCTTGGAAAACCTGCTCTGAAAGGACCTGTGGAAATGTGCAACTTTGAAGTAGACTACACAAAACAGTCTTGATTGAGCCAGTCTGCTTATGTAATGTGAAATAAGTTAATTCTTCCCTGTATTGGAATGATGAGTGAATCGGGGAAGAAGTTACGATAGAAAAAGATACGCCATGAGGCCAAATATGTCATATTTTGTTGTTCAATCTGCAAATGACAGATTTATTGTAATTCAGTTTTGACTGCTGCCATGATTCCAAATCTGCTTTAGAAATGGTTCTGAAAGCTTTTCCATCAAAGTACATGTTGAAAGCAGTTAAAAGCTGTAGTGTGCACATATAAAGAACTCTAAAGGATTTTGTCTGGATCAGCTGTAGCAGTTTCGTTTTAGATCTGTTTTATATGAAAATTATTTTCTGGGCATTTTTTTGCTCCCAGCCAAGCCATGGCTTTCTCTGTGGTTGAAATGATTAGCTCTGTGTCAGAGGTTATGTATAGCAAGATCTCTCCATAGCAGTAGTGTACTGCTACTTGGCATATTAAAAGTGAACCGAGAGCATTAGTTGGCTTTAATTGTGTTATCTGCAAGAAAGTGTAATGCTTATTTCAAGTAGAAGGTCAGTAGAAGCTGAACACCTTTCATATTGTCTGAACTATATCAACTTTCAGGAACCTGGAAAATGTTCCTTTGTCTGACAAACACCAAGAGATCAAGGAGCCAAAAGCACAGGTTAGTGATACTTGTGACTTAGTTTAATATTTTCCTGGTCAACTTTTGTCTTGATGTAGGATTAGATAATGGCTTTGCTGCCAAGTCTGTGGGTATGTTGATGTTATTCTCAGGATTTATGCCATGGAAAATTCAACCACAAAGCTAACCAGGTGTATGAAGGAAAGGAGGAGGAGGTGGACTGGAGCCATTGAGTGTCTGGCTTGTCTGGGCAGAGGAATTAAATTGGAAATGTGATGCGGATCCTGCTAGTATTCTTGGTAATGTGTATAGACCATGCTAGATACATGTGCTCTGGGGGCTAGAGTCTCAAAATTAATAGTCTGCTCAAGGTGAAATGAATCCCAATGGCATCACTGGTGTAATGATTTTGGTGATAGAAAAATACACAGTTCCTTGTCTTGTTTCCATTCCTCTTCATATATAAACACAAACATGAAGAAGCATTATTCTTTTAAACACATGCAATAGAATTAGAAAACAAGATTATGATATACATTGAGTTTAGTGTTTTGATTGTCAATTATTAAATAAGGAATTAACAGTTATGTTAAATGGGAACACTGATCTGCATGTTTAGCATCCCGGTAGATCTTCTTGAAAGAAACTATATTGACTTAACAGAAGACAGCTCTCAAAACTCCTATGGACCAATACATGAATGAGCACAAAGTGCCACTTAGTACACTGCTGGCTGGTTGCTGTTTTCTGAGTGACAGTGGAGGTGGGGGTAAGGGGTTGGAAGAGGAGAATGAGTTATGCTAAGAGTGATTTATGAATTTCATATAGTTGATGTTTCAAACCAGTGTTCAGTTCTTCATCAGTGAGAATCATGGCTTGTTTATCACGTTCTTAAATGGATGAAAGGAAATATATGCATATTAATGTAAAAAAAGCTTGGTAAATGGTTGAGTGAGGACTTCTCGAACAAACCTTAATGAGGATAGATAATAACATGGATATTTTCTAGCTAAATTTAAACTGGTTTTCAATCCTACCCAGAAGGGATCCATGGACCTTCGTAATCTTGCATATGCTTTTTCTCTCGAGGGGCAGTTATATCAAAGAGTAATCTCAAAATCTGTCTGAATTGTGGAGTTAGAAAATTGTCAGCTGAGGCAAGAGTTTAGGTCTGTGTTGACTGCCAGTGACAGCAGTCCTCAGACTTGTGTGGACCCAGACTTACCTGGAAAGGGATATAAGGCTAAAGGAATGACTTCCAGAAATCAGTAGAGGAGCTAAACTGAGTGGGAATGAAGTGCAGCACTGGCTGCTTTATCAGCTGGCTAGTCTAGGACAATTTCATGTCTGGCCTAGTAAATATTTCCATTTACACAGAATACTTACAGTTGGGTAGTTTCCTCATTAGCAGCTCTGGACCGGAACATCCTGAGCTTTAGTTTCATCTAGGGCCAGGGTACAAAGTGACTTTTAGATCGTGTTAGTATTTGAGCTGCTTTGCATGCATCTGCAAATAAAATCATAGGTATATGGGTTTAAGAAGTTATTGACCAGTGGTTTGAGGATGTTTGCAGCATTTAAATAATTAGGTTAGTCTGTATAGTTTTTGTTGGCAGCTAAGGAAAAGAAGCATGGCCCAAGTCAGCCTGGGCAGTAGTTGGTAGTGCTCCTCACAGCTACTGCCCTGAGGAGTGCTCTGGCTCCCTTCACTTGCACCAGGCTCCCTCTATGTTCCAGGTGTTGCCAGAGAGGCAATGTAATTATTTTTGTGTGCTTTTCCTAATAATAATATGTAAATTGCATTGCAGGCTGCTGGTATCTAGTTCAGTTCCCAGCCTGTATGTTAAATGTCCTTCAGCATACGGGAGTCAGCAGTTCCATTGCATCAGAGGTGCAGGGAGTCCAGCTGGGTGCTGCCTGGGTTGGTGCTGTGTGCAAGGGATGGATGTTGGAGGATCTGACTTGCTTGTAGAGGGAACAAGATGTGTCTCTCTTGCAGAGAAACTGGGCATGAACTCATGGTTTTGCAAGTGTGCTTGAAGGACTCTGAGGTGTCTGGGAACAAGCAAGGCAAAACAGGTATAATTTCATTTTACTGAATGTATTGATCCCTGGACTATGTTGGATTAAGGTTTGGATGTTGGAAGGTTCTTAAATTTTAAACTGATCCCAAATTCCAACCTTTTTCTGGATCCTGTAGTTTCTCTAGAGTTAGAGAAATGGTCAGTGTGAAAGAAGACTAATGCTTAATTGCTTAATCTTAGAGTGGCATAGTGAAAGTTAGGGATAGGGAATCTAAATAAGTTAGTAGGCATCAGGAAGAAGAAAGAGACATGTAAATGTATGAACTGGCATGAATTTATGGTGAATTTAGGTGCTTCAGATAACCTTCTGCTTGTTGGCAGTTATGCAGACTGTGGTAACTACACTTTTGTGTTGAAGGAGAGGCTAATACTTGAGAGGTATTCAGTCACCTGTATATTCAAACACTGTTTTCTTAATGTTGGTCCAAAGTGAAGAAAGGGTGGGTATGGATGGAGAAGGACAGATGAGATAGGCTGCATGCTCATCATAAGAGCATGTGGAGAAGAAGAGGGAGCAGGGTCTGAATGCCAGGTTTCTGCCTAATAGATATTAAAGTAGTTGGGGTCTGAAGCACTCAGATACAGTATTTAATATGTGGGCATTAACTGCAGCTGTCATGCTGTATAGTGGCATAGCACTATCATTATTTTATTACCTTTGATTTGTTGAAAATGTATCTTATGGCAAGAAAAAACACTATAAACGCATTTACCAGCAGCTGTATATATGCCCAGCACTGGCATCATCAGGAGATGCTGCATTACAGAGACACCATTCATCACACTTTAGATTTGAGGCAATATCCTCTTTCTAAATTAACGTCATCACCTTGTAACAGCTGTGACCACTAGCTCAGTTATAGTTGATGAGCTTGTCACTGTTTCCAATATAAATTCTCTCTTTAATAGATTTATCTGTAAGTTAGATCTACTTAGCTATAAAAATCTGCTCTGGGTTGGAACTTGACATCTAGGGCTCTCCCTAGATGATTTTCTTCACAGTCCTTCTGTGCTTGATTGAAAACTTTTGCCAAATTTAGTCAACCATAATAAACTTCTGGAAATAGTAATTAGGGATCTTGATGGCTGTGTTTTTAGCCAAATAGTTCCTAATGTGGGGATCAGGCATAATCTATTTATTGATGATATGATGTTCTGTATCCAAAAGGTGCTTGAATGTTATCCTGCCCTAAATGGTTCATTGAGCAATTTCAGCCTCCCTTCTCTCACCAAAATGCCTATCAGCTCTGTTCCTTCTCCTAAGAATATCAGAAATTTGAACAAGAAAATTTCATACTAGATTAAACAAAAATGTAGTCCAATGTGTTTATCTTTGGTTTGATATATAAAACCTTCATATTTAGTAACACTTCAAAAAGAAGCTGAAATGATTTACTATATCCAAACAAAGAAAAGATTTCTCTCTATTTTTTCTACTGTTTTTTGGGTTAAACTATACCTAGAAAATTCAACCCATAAATATGCAGTTTTGTTTAGCTGGAAATGCATTTTTGCTAAAATACTCTTTCTCTGGAAAAAAATAAATTGCCAGTTTTAGTCTTGAGATGATACTCTATCACCTGTTTACAGAAAATTTGTCCAACAATGCTAAAAAAAATAACAGCTGGTAACAGCCACTCACTCAACATGTATTTATCAGCAAAAATTTAAATATGAACATCTGATGACCAGATGTCTCCATTCGTATTGCAAGATAAGACATTTTAGCAATCTTTGTATTTGGGAAACAGGCAATTCATCAGTTACTTTTGCCAGTTTCCATCTCAGTGAATTAAAATTTCATACAGCACTCCCATGACAGGGTACATGTAACTGTACAGAAGGTCTGTGTTTACATGCAGGCTTTTGGGGCCGTGCTATACAGCCCCTATAGAAAAGTGCAGAACTATTTGCTAGCTGATGTTGACGTAGAGTCCAGAGAAATAATACATGGGCTCTCATTTGAGTAGTGCAGTTACTCGTGTGACATCTTTCAGACAGTTCCTGATTCAGCAGTCACCAGACTCATAGAACTTGTATTTGGGCACTTGTATATGTGCACTTCTTGTGGTGCTGCAAAAAGATCGTGTCTTCTACCATATGCAGGGTGATAAACCAGCTTGCTCCAAGTATTGTCTGGGTCCCCCCAGATCCAGCAACAGGTCATCATTTCTATGGCACAATCTCTCTTAAGACAGAATATCCTGACAGTGGATACAAAGCCGAGGTTGTACTCCATGTCCTTCTTTGGGCAAGAGACTTGTATTCCTCTTCCTGGCCATAATCAAATCTTATGGCAGTTTTATCATATGGAAAGTTCACTGCATTAAGTCCTACATATATTAGCTGCCTAAATGATATATTATTAATATTTCATAAAATGAAAATTATTTTGATATTTTATAACTTAAATATTTATGTTAGATCATAGAATAGTTTGGGTTGGAAGGGACCTTAAAGATCATCCAGTTCCAACCCCCCTGCCACAGGCAGGGACACCTTCCACTAACCCAGGTTTCCCAAAGCCCCGTCCAACCTGGCCTTGAACCCTTCCAGGGAGGGGGCAGCCACAACTTCTCTGGGCAACCTGTGTCAGTGTCTCACCATCCTCACAGGGAAGAATTTCTTCCTTTGATCTAATCTAAATCTACCTTCTTTCAGTTTAAAACCATTACCCCTCATCCTATCCCTGCACCCCTGATAAAGAGTCCCTCCCCAGCTTTCCTGTAGCCCCTTTAAGTACTGGGAGGCTGCTCTAAGGTCTCCCTGGAGCCTTCTCTTCTCCAGGCTGAACAACCCCAACTCTCTCAGCCTGTCCTCACTGGGGAGGTGCTCCAGCTCCCTGATCATCTTTATGGCCTCCTCTGGACCCGCTCGAGTAGGTCCGTGTCCTTCTGATGTTGGTGCCTTCGGAGCTGAACACAGCACTGCAAGGGGGAAGTTCTCATGAGAGTGAAGTAGAGGGGAAGAATCCCCTGCCTCGACCTGCTGGCCACGTTTCTCTTAATGCAGCCCAGGACACAGCTGGCTTTCTGGGGTGCGAGTGCACGTTGCTGGCTCATGGTCAGATTTCCATTCACTAACACCCCCAGCTCCTTCTCCTCAGGGCTGCTCTCAATCCACTCCTCGCCCAGCCTGTATTTGTGCCTGGGATTGCCTCGACCCATGTGCAGGATCTTGCCCTTGGCTTTGTTGACCTTCATGAGGTTTTCACAGGCCCACTTCTCCAGCCTGTCCAGGTCCCTCTGAATGGCACACCCCTTCCCTTTTTATCATTGTAGTTGAGGAAAAATTTGTCCTGAAGCTGGGTGCACAAATGCTACCACCAATGTTGATAGCTGACTGCAGTTACAACAGGGCAGTTTTCTTGCCCGTGTTGATTAGTTTGCTGTGTAGTCACAGGATGATCAAGAGATATTTCTGTAGCATTTATTGCCATGTAGGAAGGTCCAGTGGATACCAACCAAGCAAAGTGTGATTGTTGCAGGATGCATGTTCTTCAGATCTTCCTAATTTGTATTTCTACTCTGCAGGTTATTCTGTATCAGAGAAGTGATCACGCTTTCAATGTTATCAGGAAAACCCGCCAAGACAATGTTCAGCTTAGCAGCTCATTCACATATATCTATCTATTCTAATCTGTAATTAGCTACAGTTTACTGAAATGCTCCTGGCACAAATATTTTCACATCTACGCACTGTTCCACTTTAAATTCCATCTCATTAAAACATCATAAAAAGCAGTACCTTGACACGCTTCCCATGTGACTCTATGATTAAAGCTGCTATTTATTCATTCACCAAAATCTCCTCTGCACATACACCTGTGTGTTGGAGACCTGGAGGGATGAACAATACTTGAGGCTTTAGGCTGACCCTCTGAGATCAGTCTGATACAAACGCTGGGTTTTGTAGCAGTGCAAAGCTAGCCTCCCTTCTGCTCTTTAGAGTTGGCTTTAGTGTCTTAAAATATGTCAGCAATGGAAAGAGGCAAAATAAGTGCAGAAGGAAGCATAATTCAAATAGTCTTGGAATATTAGGGGAAAATGAAAAAATGGTGACCTTTTTACAGAGCAGTAATACCATGTGATATAAGCTTTCTCGAAGCCAGGTAAACCTGTCAGAAACATTCTTACTAACAGCTCATAATATCTTGTAACAGAAGAACTAATCAGTGATTTCTAAATCAAACTGGCAATTCAGAAATGAGTCATTTCTTGCATTGGGTTTTTTTTTAATGTGGTCAATATCTGTGTCATGAAATACAGTAGTAGTGTGTTACCATCCCATTGTCACAATTATGATTCAAATTTTAAACAGAGGCATGACTTTAACTTATTCCTATGCAAATTCCTTCCTAATATATTTTGATAGTTTAGTGAAACATATTTTGACTAAGATTTGAAAGGCTACTATTAGAAATCCATAAGCCATTTAGGGCTGAAATGAATAATTTGTTAGAAATTCCTTACCAAAACCTGTTCTTAAAGATTTCTATTAAGAACATAGACTTTGGGACTAAGGGAACCTATATTTTCGGTATACTGACAAGTGTGCACCAATGTTTAATACAGACATGTAAGAACATTACAGGATATATATGTAGCTAGAGATAAGCAATATCCTGATGTGTTTGTTCCCAAGTTTGGAGTGGCATTCAAAGTACTGACAGTTCACCCACTGACTCAGCCATCTCTGCTATCATTTCAATCTTTGGAAAGCTTCAGCCAGCTCTAATATACTGTTTTTCAAGGCTTACAGTGTTTCCTTCTTTCACTGTCAAATAGAAAATTTGAAATTGTACAGCCCCCAACTCTGAGCACTGGCAGTGTTGTGATTGTCAGCTATATTCCAGGTCTAACATTTAATGACTTACGTGGCTAGAAGAGAGAAATAAAAACCATGAAGGAAGCCTCTGGGACATGAGTCCAAAAGAGGCAGTCACTGAGACCATGGGTTATTCTGCACCATGTTGACTCTGCTAGCAGTGAGTGCCATAGGGACAAGAACAAGGATAGGAGGTGTACTATAGTTTTTTTGAAAAAACTTGCCTGTACAGTAGAATAGGTTAAACTCAGGGCATACAAACATCTTCTTGTGAAGGCTTGAAAACGGCTTCATGGCTTCAATAAGGATTTCATGCTCTCCACCACCATTTCTATTGAGAAAATACAGTCTGTGTCAATATTTGCAGAGCTGAGAGTTGACCAGATATCAGACACGGTCGGTAAAATGATTGCAATCTAAAATCAAACAGGAAACTCCCAGACCTAAATCTGTAATGATAAAGGAAAACATTCCTACACATGCATGCCAGGAAACAGGTAAAACAGAATAAATGAACAATCGTAAATTTATCACAATGTTTGTTTGATTCTAAATTAAAGTGATTATGGACATAGATAATAATTGCCAAATAGAAACATTGGATTTAAAAGAAACTGTTATGTGAACCTATACTTAATCAAAGAAAAAATATTGTTAAATGTCTTTGCTTAGGATTAGTTTTTTGGGGAATAGAGAAATTGTAGATAACATCTTAAATTCCATCTTGAATCACCGTACTCCTTCTGTTCTACCTTTTGTGACTGTAGAAATGCATCTGTCTTCTCCGTATAACAAATGAGTTATTTCTTTATTTTCTGTAATTATTTTCCACTCTAACACTGAATTACAAACTACAAAAAGTGTTAGAAGATGAAACGATTTTCTTGGTGGTGGTTTAGGAGTTAGTGAACATTTATTTGGTATCCTAAAGATCATTAACTCTTGGAGAGGGAGCTCAAAAACAGACGTGAAACTTGAGGGAGAGGAGATATTAAATCAGAAAACTTCTCCCCTTGAGATACTTCAGGAAATTCCCATATCTTAATTCTAGTTTCTTTAATATAAATTTTCAGAAGGCTTGATCTTTCTGTGTATAAAGGAATTATCTTTTATTAATACAGCCATAAAGCTGTGTGTATTGAGTTGTTCATACTGCTCATATTTCTTAAACTTTTAAAACCATTTCTGAAATAGCTTTTCAGCTAAATATACGGCATATACATAATACATGATAGTGTACTGTGGTATAAAGATTTTAATTGGTTTTTTAGTTTGGATCATCTGGGTTACTTCCACTTTAAGGCATAATTTTCTAACAGAACTCTGTTCCTATATTCTTCTGTGTCCTCTCTCTAAAGATATGGTAACACACCACTCCTGCACCCACTGAAAGAAAATAGATTTTGCTACTGCTGTAAGAGAAGTAGGAATTAACTCCTACCCAGTGTTCCACACACAGCTATCTGCTTTTTCATGTCCCCTGCTTCCAGCCTCCAATGTTTGGTCTTCAGTCATGTGAAATACATGATCTCTGTGTTCAAAGAGTATGCCTTTGAATCTGCTGGGACTCCAACATAAATAAAGTACATTAAAGGCTGTCAGGGACCAACCCCCAAGGATAAATCCAGAAGCTTAGAAGAGGAAAATCTAAGTTTTATTGAAACCAGTATCTTTATACCAGCATATATAGCTAAAGATAATGCCTGGAATGATAACCAACAGACAGGGTTGGACCACAATGTGAACTTCCAACAAATTTCAGATAAAAACATGTTTTCTAAAAGAAATGTTCCCATAAATAGTAGGGGACTTCATAATCATGGCATCAGAATTGAAAGTGTAATTGTTTTATCTGATTTTCCTATTTTTTTTTCGTCTGAAATGTAATTTCCTGATATAAGGAGGGGGGAACTCTTCACTCTTTGATTTATTTTTTTTTAATTATTTATTTTTGTAATTAGTTTTTCAATTTAATTAGCTTTCCCAAATCACTCTCAGTAGTATCAGTGTGTTTGTGGAACAATATGAACTCCCTCTGGCGGTCAAACGTTACTTTTGGAGTCTTTTATGTCTTAAACCAACAGTACAGTGTTTTTCTAGGAAAGGGTGCTTGTATCAACAGTTATATTCCTAGCTGTGAATTTTATGGTATCTTTCTTCTAGTCCTGTGATAAATGCGGCATTTACAAATTTAATACGATATGGACAAAATAACATTAGCTGAATCACTGTAAACAGCAATTAATTGGCTTCCAGAATTTTTATTAAAATTCATAATCCCACACAGCTATAGAGAAATCTCTTTTGGGACTGGGGGGGAAAACCTCTGTATGATTTTTCCAGTTTTCACATACATTTCTATAAACAATAAGAAATGCTTTGTCATTAACCATTGCAAAAGTAAGGTCCCATAAAACACCTATATTCCCTCTGCACGCTCTTTTCAAGTGACTGTTGTTGCTAAAAGCAGATTATTAAATGCACAACTGTTTCCTGAACTAGTTGTTTAAAGACTGGCAAGCTTTCCTCCTCTGCTTTTGCTTTCTCTCCCAGGGGTGGTGCCATGCAGGTGCATTTTCCCACACCATTCCCAGTTGCAGTGAAGGATGCTCCTGGCCTAGTCCCACACTCCTTGTCCTTTGGTGCCACAACCAGTTAATATTAGTCAGTTCACCCTCTGTCTTCACTCTCTTCTGCTTTCTGAGAATGTGCTGCTAATGGACCACTCATGTAGCAAGTCTGAATCCCTAAGGGAGGTCTACAGCAGAGAAAAGGGACGTACTGAATCTCAGGTGTTCAGTGGGAGGAATCCACATTAAGGGAAGATGTTACAACAAAGACCAGTGAATTGGATGACATGTGTGATCATTTCTTACTCTTACATTAAAGAGTCCAAAGGTAGTTGCTTTCTACTATGAAGGTATTGATCTAAACTATACTTAGTGCTTGAACATAATACACGCACAATCTTTACTTATACTACAACATATTTGTGAAACAGGGAAAGGAACAAAACCCACAATTTAGGTGAAAGGTTTCATATGAGCAGTTAAAAAAATCCTAACAGAGGAAATGTCTGGTAAGTGTTGTGGATATCAATGACAGCAGTCCTGTTAGGAAGATCATCTATTAAACTGGCAAATGAAATGAGTTACAGTTTTGCTTAGAATATGGAATTTAGGAGGAGAAGAAAAGGGAAAACTCTCTCAGGTACAATCCTGTGCAGTGGTACCAGCAGTTCCATGGCTGCTTGCTGTTTACTGTTACTGCATCTTGCCACTCTGCGGCATGTAAAATTATCTCTAAAATAACCCTCGCCTGATGATGAGCCATAATGAAAACACTTCACAGATGCTACAGATAGTGATGAATCACTAAAACAGCAACAACCAGATCTTCCCACGCTGCATATCAAAACCTGTACAAGTCTGAAGTGCAACAAACAACTGTTTTAGGATTTGTTGTTGCTTAGTAAATGCGAAGAGGAGTCTTGTCTTCTCAAAGTATGTGTTAAATATGCCTTAAAGTTTAGGAAGCACTTTTATTTAAGGGTTTGCACACATTACATTCACCATTATCTGTGCTGAATAGGACTGCATAGCTTAAGTCAATCATAAAATAAAATTATATTTTGATCTGTTTGAACATAGCTTTACTAAAAATCCTTACAAATAAGGTAAGGCATGCGACTCAATGAATGCCAGTCCTAGATCTATTAGAACTACAGGATCATTAAGTATTTCATTGTGTATCAATAATATCACAGACTGTGTTAAAAGGTAAGAAAGGTTTCTGAGAATATCTTTATCCTCGCTGACATATTCGAGCCATTCTTAGTCAATAGCTCCCTCTTTAGTCCTGCAGCAGAGATCAACATTAATTTGTCTTGGCAAATAAAGTCTGTTGTTTTATATGAATAATGGCAAACACATTCATTAACTTTTGCAAAGAAATTTACTCCCAAAAAGCTAAACAAAATAATGTGCTGATAAGTGTAAGCTTCATGACAAACAGCATTTGCAGCTCTTGGAGTCTTTTGTTTTGGATAATTTGTCCAGGATGGAATATAATGTCTTTGATCTCCAGACTAGAAACTGATTCTGTGATTGTAAGGAACTGAAAGAAGTAATGCCTCAAACATTCATCAGCACAGAAAACCTCAAGGACAAGTTATGGCCTTTGGATTAGTCTAAGGAATGTCACCCAAGGAAGCAGGAGTGTATCGAAGGATGCACCCCCACTCCCTTGAAGTTGCATTGTCAAACTCCTTAGATAAGCCTCAAAATGGACTGAGTGAAACCAGCTGTTCATCACTGGCTCCATGGTGTAGCCATTTGTGACTCTATTGTGTATGCTAGACACCATGCATGCATTGCTAATGAACTGATAAGGGATGAGCATTTCTGCCCCAGAAGCTGGCTGATTGCTCAAGAAGCATGAAGTCAGCAAAAACCTGTGGGACCAGAGGAAAAACTAAAGGGGGGCAGATATGCTAATCAACTGATACAATGAACTTAAAAGGCAATAGAAAACTTTGCTGTGTGTGCACCCACCATCAAAGCTAGATCCGTGTGCACCCACCATTCAAGATTACCAGACCTGAGACAACTCTGGATCCAGGGGTGGTGATCAAGATTTCTTTGTCTCCCTTTCCCCTTTTCTCTTTTCCCTTTCCCTTCCTTTAGATTTATAAGAGACCACATTACTTATTATCCTTTTCCAAGTTTAAATTGTTCTCTACCACAAGTAAAACATTTTAACCAGTCATTTGGTGTCATTTCACCTTAATTTAACCAGAGGGGATCACAGAACTGTTGCGATTCTCTGGGCTTCCAGTCTGGGTTGTGACAGTGATGTAAGCAGAATAATTGAAATAGAGGAAAACACAGATGATATAAGAAGCTAATATACTGAACAATATAGCATGTATTGAACTGACAATAGCAGAACAATTAAGATATGCACTCATGCTATAGGTAAATATAAAAATATCTGCATACAGAAACATCTAGAGCAGTGTGATCATAGTGAAAAACAAAGCTAATTCAAAGTTAAGGATGATAATTGAACCCATTTTATGAGATCATCCTCTTGTTGTTTGACTAATATCAGCAGTTTTCTCCCATAAGTACGAAAATGATGTTTAATTCTAATGGCCACTTAAGTCATGAAAACAATATAATTAGAGGTAATAAATACAACTTCATCGTTTCATAATTAGAGTAATAAATACAATGTTGTGTTTCTATAATTTATCTGATTGTTATCTGCAATTCATTTTTGTTATACCCTAACACTTAAGGGAAAATAGACCAGAATGTAGTCACTATCCTCAAAATTATCTTGATTGTGGAGGGGGAGGCAGGGAAAGATATGTGGGAGTGTGCTAAAAGTGTCTCTGAAGGTCATGGTATCTGTCATGTCAGATGTTGCAGTAATGATAGCATAAGTGAAATAATAACAGTAGAGATAATAGCGATAGTTCAGGAAAACTGCGAACTTTGTGAAATTAATGATATTCTTAAATCTACCAATATTTATACCCTCTTCTTACTCCCTTGTAACTTCCAATCCCAGTTTTCTTCTTGTGTAGACTTAGAGAATCCTCTGGCATTTCACCTCGCATAGTTAATGTTCCTGTATTCCTATGACGAATTCGGTATTACTTTAACATATCCCTTGAAATTCCCAGGCTGTGGCCAGTGTACCCTCATGGAAAACCATAGCAGCTGGAGCCCTTCTATCGATTGCTGTCACTGTGGGGAATGCTTTCCTTTCAAAATATAAGGGGCCAGAAAGGGAAAGGAGCCACTGGAGCACTGTACTCCCATTGATATTGGAAGGAAACTGCTCCAGTTTTGTAATTTCTTTAAATTGTATTTTTTAATGCAGTGTGAAGTCACTGTTAGTTAAGGGTTGGGTAGTTTTGGGTTGATGTTTCTTTCTTTTTAATATGTGTGAGGAAAGACAGGTCTGTGTGTGATGCCACACAGTAGATACATAGCAGTTGGAAAGAAAAAACAGACAAAGCATCAAGTTCAAAGAGCTGCTGCTTCTTCCATCTGCTGCTGTCTGTGATATTAGCCTGGTTTTAAAGGACACATATCTAGGGGACACTGTCAGCCTTCGTATTCTAAAGCTGTTTTAACATATCTAATCTTATTTATTGATAAGCATTAGAATAACATAAAGAAGTGATGTGCTAACAGTGAATATAAAATTCACTTTGTATTGTTCTAAATGGGTAGTCCTTTTTAGTTGTTTTGCTTTTTTTTTTTTCTACAAGTTCACCTTTAAATACTGTACTGTAGTACTTGACTCTCATTGAGGCATGTTAGGTATACCTAATAAACATACTAACATGATCTGGAAGTGTAACTTCCAGGGTAAATTCTAAATGCTCCAGATGTGCTAAAACTGTCCAGACTAATTCAGATAATTTATGAACTGGGAGTCTGCCAGCGTTTATCTGCATCAGTGTTATGTAGCAATGCTTTGCACCTGCTTCTGAGCTACTGGGAAGTAGCAACAAATTTATTAGGAAAACCTGTGACTATTTTTTTTCCTTTTTGTGCTGAATAAATTATTCCTATATATTCATAGGCACAACATGTCCATATTAAGCAGTGGGCTGTAGAGTTCTTCTGTAGATGTTATATTTTTGTACTTGAAAGTGACAAAAGAAAAATTCAAGTCTCCCACTCACCCATTTCTTGTCTGCCTTTGCCTTTAAAGTCAGGAAATGATTCAGCAGTGCTGCTGCTGAAGCCAACACTTTGTTCGGGAGTGACACATCAGATGCCTTTTTTTTTTTTTTTTTCTGCATTAACAGTTTGGTTGGGTTTCTGCAATGTCAGGGCAAACTAGTCAGTAATCTGTTTAAAAAAAGATTATGAAATCACAGGCCTCTGAGGTAGATAATTATCTGTATTAGTTACATAAAGGTGGTGTCATTCTCCCAGTGAGTCCCCCTGAAATGGCTGAAGAGGTCATCTTCAGGCACAGACCATGGAGAACCTTAATTCAGAACAGAGCAGGCCAGTTCATGCAAACAATTATTCAAAACAAAATTATTCACTAGCTGCTGAAAAAATGTAAATAATTTATTCAATGTGTACTATTTGAAAATCTAAGCAGTAGCAAAGTAGCATGAAAACATTGTCAAAAAATTTATGAGATCACTAGTGGGGAACAAATTATTCATATAAATCCTATATGACTCATTTCAACAGTTCTAATTCACGTCTTTCTAAGCTTTTAAAATGGTCTCACTAATTGATTAACCTTTGATAACTGCTTATCTCAGGCCAGGAAATATGTGGATCCTTTGTGGTGGGACACATTTGAGCTGTGGTACTTAACATTTATGGTTCATTGGCCTTGTTTTCTGTTAGCTCCGTGGGCACTGAATTATAGAAATTAATGTACAAAAGTCCCTTAGGTCTGATTTTTTCATAGATTTCCATTCTTAGAAGGTGGAAAATCCTGTGAAAGGTCTAGAGATTCTGGCTCTGCTTTAGGCAAAAGCTAAAATAAAACCAGAGAATGTTAATAAAACTGGTGTCACAAAAAATGAAGATAGTACATTACTCTAGACTTTACAGTGTGTCAGTGCTGGGATCAGTTTTAACAGAACCCAGATCTTATACCCCATACCTGGGAGCTGGACGACTGACACATCTAAACTTTTGTGGACAACAACCACTCAATGTGTCTCTGTGACAAACTTTTATTTTAAAACTAGGCTTACATATAGCACAGGAATACAAATCATGTACTTTGGTACATGTAAAATATTGGTAGCATTTTAAATAGGTGTTTTAGATTGGTATTTAATTTGCATTTTAAAAGCATGTATTACCAGTTAATGAATCAATTGATTGCTCAAGGAGCACTTAATGAGATTTATTGCCTTATAAAAGAGAAAGTTAGCAGCTAAATAACAGAGAATGTAATTGTCACTACAAGTGTCATTATATTTGTACCAACTCATAAATGGCTTATAGAGAGGGCAGGTGTTGTGGTGCTGGTTGATGGATGAATATTGGCAGGAACCTCTTTAAATAAAGCTGCTGAGATGCAAGAAAATTCTACATAGCTACAATATTGCAAACACAAATGTCTGACTGGAGTAGTCATCTGATGGTCCCCAGAAAAAAGAGATTCTGTTTCACAATGGATTTGGATTCAGTTCAGTCCTAATGAAATAAGTGGAAAAGAACTTTCTGCACAGCATCTGCAAAGCCACCCTAAAACTTCATTCTAATCTTGAGAAAAAGAAATTTAACAAGGACTACAAAAGACTTATAAGTTGTGCAACACTTAAGCAAATGTCCAATAACTTCTTCAATAAACTGCTTTATAGAGAGCTTTGCTCAGTAATCCAGTTCCTACTACCCATATGATTGTGTTGCCTCTTAAAAATCTCATGTTTAAAAATAAAAGTGAATTCTTTTCAAGGTCTGATAAATAACCTATTAAACATTCTGCCTCTTGTTTTTTAAACTCTCTCATACTTTATAATTTCCAAATTCCCTTTCAATGTTACTGAGACTAGAAGAGGAGCTCAGCTGTGCCTCTTCCTCTACTGCGATTACTGCCTCCCAGAAATCTTTTTAGGGAAAACTGCTTTCTGAGTTTCTTTCAGGAAATCTGAGGCAGTTTGCCTTACTCTTCTTTAGTATAACTCCATTGAAATGACATAATAAATTACTATTTTAGTGCTGTCTAAAATCCAAGGGCTTTCTTGTTCCTTTTGCCATGTCTGCTTCTTTGTATTTCTGTTTTCACTCGCTCTACCATTAGTTTTTAACAATACAAAGATTCTAATTTTCAATTTTCTGTTAAATAGAATGCCTCAGGTGTTAATTCACGCTTCACTGGTATCATCCTCTAGTTTATCATTGCTAAATATGGATCATTGTCTGACTCTGCATCCTTTTTCATTAGACAGTTTATTATTCTGGCATGATTTGATCCACCTTATTGGACTGGAAATAATGACCACAGTCTGATTTATGTCTAAACCTAGATTACAGGGAAAACTGCTTGAACTCATGCATCCTAATTTGGATCTTAGAACTATTACTTTAACCATGTCTAGCATTTCCGAATTGTGAACTTAATTTCATTTTGGAACAGTTCATTTTCAGTGGAATAGAAATACCATTTCTAGTCATTACTCCTATCTTACATTTTGCAGCTGAAATTCCAAGTTCTGCTGTGGAATAATATACACAGTTTATTCTGTTTCTTATGTTGCAGAACTAACTCCTTTTATTGAGTGATTGCCATGGTCTGTCCCCAATAGTATTTTCTTTTAATGTTATATGGTTTGATGCACCTTAAGTTATATTGTACATTGTACTGCAATTATTTTGCATCTTGTGTTGCTACAGTATGTGTTATGGGTAAGCAAGCATGCATAGATCCTGCAGAGGCATAATACTTTTATTTATTTGAGGGAAGTAATAGAAACTTGCCAATATAATAATTGAGACATTTTATAAATATCACACTTTTAGAAAATAAAATCTAAAACCAAAACAGAAATGTTTTTAGGAAACCATCTATTTGTCTAGGAGCTCAAACAAAAGTTTATCTCACAGCTCAGTACTAAGGTTATTTAGTCTCTTATTCCAGTTTTACCTTTGATACTGGAAGTGTTCTAACAGAAACAGTTATTTTATTCAGCAATAAGTTTGGAAGCTACTGAGAATTATCTGGGATTCCCCCATCTTCAAACATGGATACTCTTATTTTTAGTCCCTAGATTTAAGTGCCACAGGAAAACTAGACATTTCATCTTTGGCCCACTACTGGACTATAACATCTTTATTGTAGAATTAATATTTGTTAGACTGATATTTGCTCTGATGTCAAGAGAAATTGCTATCAAAAATGCCCATCAAGCTGTACGTCCTGGGGTGGAAATATGTGTATATATGTATACACACAGACACACGCACTTATGTGCATGTATACATGTATTACAGAGCTACCAGAATATTATGGTTGAGAACTCAGCCAAAAATATGTTTTACTGCATTACTATCCTTCACAGTTCTGGAGCAGTTCAAGAATAATACAGCTTCAGGAGTACTTTAGTAGCTGAGGGACTGTTTTACATACCTTGTACAATGCCAAAGGCTCTTTTAGATGTTTCCACATTATTTTATATGTTCCTTGGTTATTGAGTCCATCTCTTCTGGCACCTGATGTGCTCCTCTGGTGTCTGGCTGCAGGAGTCTGATGCAGCTCAGGAGGGGTGATCTCTCCACATACGAGAGTGTTGCAGCCACATGTACACAGTTGGAGGAGTTGTAACTCTAGTTTTTACTAAAACTGTCTTCCAGTTACTTTGGACTAAGAGTGCTTTTCTCTTCCTGAGTTATTTACATGGGGAAAGAGATGAGGCAGGGACGTTTCTGACTGTATCAGTGACTTCTGCTGCAGTCTTGTGCTGATGCTGTAGTTGAAGGAGGGCTTGTTCTACCTGTTTCTCTTCACGGTGTTCACCTGTACAGGATGGCTCTGAAGGGAGGCACACCAAGCTGTCCATCCCTAGGAGACAAATATACCACGAGGTGGAAAAGGCTTTTCACAGCTTTGGCTTCAAGTTAGTAGTTCCTATTAAAACCTGCGTTTCACAGCAGTTGCTGTACAGTGGCATTGTAGCAGAGTTCCTTCTTATTCTATTCTTCAAGTGTTTGAGATAAGATGATGTGGGAAATGACAGCCTTTGAAAGTGGCTGTTATAGTACAGCATTAGGGAGTTGCACGTGTTTTGATTCTTCCTCTCCCTAAAGAGTTATTTGTTCCATATATATTCAGAACATCCTCTTACAGAAATCTTTTGTAATATTACCCAACAATTCACTCCCAAGATATGCACTTTTGTAGCAGCATATAGTGAGTTGGGGTATTAAGAGGAAAGACAGACATGTCTGGCTTAAACAAAGGATCCATTACTGAATTGGGCACTTTTGTTATTTTTTTTTTCCCCAAGTGCAGTTGTTTTTGTTTGGGGTTTTTTGGTGTTTTTTGTTTTCGTTGTTGTTCTTGGGTGGGGGTTTTTTGTGGTGTTTTGGGGTTTTTTTTTAAACCCTTATGACATTTAGCATCAGAAGAAGTGTTTGTATTTTAGAATGCAGAAGGCTGAGTGTACTTAGGTCATTTGAAAATCCAGCTACAAGAAGAGATGCTAGTCCATGCCTCCCAGCTGAGAGCTGTAACTCCCTGTCTGAATCGTCAACCAGCTGCTCTTCCATGCAGTCACTATATAAAAACTGAGTTAATCTCTATCCGACAACTTTCCTAATAGTCGTCTTCTCTCTGTATCACACACACACATGGTCACACCCACTCTATAACCAAGGATGTCTTTTCCAATGAGAACTTAAAAAAAAGTTGTAGATTTCTGTTCAGAAATGAGCTTGATATATCCTTGTTTTTCATTGGACAAAAAATGCTTTCAGTTCCTTGTTTGCCCTGGGTACTGGACCATTGCTAGCCTGGAGTAAATCAAAATGCTGCCTTCAGCTTCTCTGAAAACCTAAACTGAAAAGTTCTTTCTGACAAGTTAACATTTTGAAAGGCTAATGCAAAACATTTTCAATGGAAAGTTTGTTTTTTAACTAGTTAAAATTTTCAGTAGAGGCATCTGGGTTGTTTTATATGTAAAGTAAAATATTTCCAGCACATTTTTCATCACCATCTTATTTATTTATTCCTTTTAACCAAGTTTTTCTGCTGGAAAATATAAACAAAGAATACTTTTCTCTGAATGGTTTTTCCAAGACAAGAATGTCTATAAATAGTTATCTAAGAATAAGGTGAGTGATAATAGGGTCAAAAGGGTGTGGACACCAAGATTTTTACCTCAACACATAGCTAATGTAGAAGAATATATCAGTTTTAGAAAAAGTCAGACAGGTTTTTAGTAGAGGCATTCCTGGTAACAAGCTTTTTGAATATACTCTTCAAAATTGAGGACATGTAAAGGTTCACTTCTCTGAAAATGCTGAAGTTTTCCCACAACTCAGCCTTATTCAATCCCATCTCTTGGACTGAAAGCACTGTGATATCTCTTTACTGGAAGACAGAGGTGGCACTTTTGGAAAAGGAAGTTGGGGTCTGAGGTAGCATTTCCAGGAGTGACTGTGGTGACTTCATGGTAGTAATCCCTGCAGAGATGTAAAGGATCTAGTATAGAATACCTGTCAGCCCTTATGGTGGATAGGGAATCCCCAAAGTTTATGTTTCTATTTTATGGAGAGTTGTTTTATTTTTGCATGATCAATATTGGTATTCAGTGGTTGTCATTAACAGGTATCTGTATGATAACACCATTGCACTTCTTGGTATATATGGGTTTTGTAATAAACATGTTGAAATATAAATCCAGGACATGCTTCACTGGAGGATGTACTGAACACCTACTACAACAAACTTATTGCTTCCTTTTTATATTTTTATGCAGCAGTGAATCCCCTGTATTGTAGTTCCAGGCTATAATTAGCGCACATACATTTTGCCTACTGGGCATAGTGTCAGTCAACAAATTTGAGACCACTGAGAAAGTGTCATCCTTGCAGGTGCTTTGATGACTGCTCTTTGTACTGCGGCTGATGTTGTTCATGCTCTCTGTTAATTTCTTTGGAGAAGTAATAGCTTTTGAGAATGGACTGAAAGAGATGTCTTTGTGTTTGTGTATAGCTGCAGCTGACAGAATAATTTAGAAGCAAATGGGTCTCATATCAACTGCTGTGTCAGTCGAATCCTTATTATGACCAAACTCAGTGTCACAATGAAATACCATTAGTCGTCTCCACACAGAAGTGCATCCTTCTCTGCATTTGGCTTTAAGTTTGTTCTGCATTCTTTGCTTTATCTTTTTATGCTTTATGTTCCTTGTCTCCATAGGTGATGCCAAGCAATCTGTTTGTACAGACACCACAAATAGAGTCCACAAAAGAAAGAATGAATGTATTCTTGGCTTATAGCGTAGATAAGACTTTGTCAAGGTAAACTGTAAAAAGAACGTAGGATGGATTTGATGATGAGATAGCATAGTGCTGTCATTGCTCATCCTTTACAGGAGTGTTCTGAGATATCTGCCTGAAAAGTTTAGGTAACTGGGCTATGATACACTTCTTTGGAGATGACAACTAGAAAACGTGTCTGTGTATAATAAACCAGATAAACCTGTCCTAGAAATCCTAATTCCTGAACTGTAGGTAAACCCATTATAAGGCTTCACTGAAATCTCCACTGGATGTCCAGAACAGTAATAAAGCTCTGTATCTTTACCTTAGAAACGTGGTACATATCTGCAGCTCCCATTGCATCCTTCAGACTGCTAAGGAGTCACATATATTTCCTTATGACTGCTATCCTAAGAGAACAAATTTCTTCTTCTGAAGTTTTAAAGCTTTGTTTTCACTTGCAATAGCGTATTTGAAATTTCCATGGGTTCAGACACAACCACAGGGAATTGCCTGCAACATTAATTAGTTTTCCAATTTCGTTAAATATCCATACTGCTCCATGCTTTCCGCAGCTCCATCTTCGGTTTCCTGACCTAAGTAAATGCAAATAAAAAAGCACAGACTACAAAAGCTTCTTGGCTAGCCATGCTGCAGTGTAATATGGAAGATATCCAATGCATCCTGGATGAAGTTCTCAAATATGAGACTTGATCTTCATCTTAGTTTACCACAGAAGATCAGTGTTTCTTCCACTGCTGCCTGTGAACTGCAGCGTTCTGGAGGCTGGAGGAATGAACCACTTCAGATACCGGTGGCAACCCCAGCCTTGACCAACGCACTGACAACTTCAATTAAAGCCCGTGTCTTAAGGCCTAGGCTAAAGCTTGAGTTCTAGAGTGGCTTTGGCAGTCATATCCTCTGCATCTCAGATGCACAAGGAGACCTGAAATACAGCCTCATTTGTAAATTATTTTTCTCTCTTACTGTATAATTCTAGAATTTATGACAGATTTGCAGAATCTGAACTCTGGTGGCACAATGAACTCTAAAGGAATGATCTTGGCTGCAGGGGATAAACTCTGTTCCTTACAGTGGACTTTCATACAATTGCACATGTTTTTATGATATTGCATAATCTGTAAGGGATGCTATGCAAGACCATACTGTTAATGACTCTTCAAGACTACTGTAAATTTTTTTACAGGAGGAATACACTGTGCTAAATTTGGAACAAAGTGCCTTCTAGAAATGATTTTAATAGCCAAGATAAAGAGCCTACTAGTTTAAAAAAACCCTGGAAAACTGTTGAACATGAATGTCAACATTTTTAATGGATTGCCTTTTTTATTGTGTGTTGCATGTTTTTGTCAGGGGAATACGATAATTATAAACTAGTAACAATAATGAGGTTTTGAATATTCATAGGCAATTAAAATATGTCTCTGTGCATTTTATCAGTACCCAGTGGGAAATGTTGCTCATTTTTTAGAAATAACTGGTTCACAATCCTTGGTGAAAATTACAGGACAGAAATCAAAACACCAAGCAGGACATAACACTAACAAAGTTCAACTGATTGGGAAGGAAAAGCAAATGTTACAGCATTGATTAAAAACATATATTTGTAGTCCTGCCTTCTCCTTGACAGTGAATTCTCAAGTGGAATAAGAGTATTGTAATTTAGGTTTTAAAAGGTGTAGGGACACTTTCCACAAACTCTTCTATGAATATTAGAGATCTGTTTAGAATTAAAGAATAAATGCAAAAAACACAAACAAACAAACAAAGGGGATAACCCAGTAGAAGACAAGAAAATAATTGGGAATTTTAAAATTTTAACTAAATAACTGGTGGATGTATGTACTAAAAATCTTTGAAGCAGCATCTACAGCTTTTTCTCACAGATGTATCTTAGTTCAGTTTAAAGTTACTGGATTCCTCACATAACTAAGTGAATGGTTTGGCTTTTGTTATGCAGCTTGTCAGATTATTAGGAGATGATAAGGATCATTTTGGTGTTGAAGATGTATGAGCCCATGTTTTCCATGGATGAAGCGACATTTTTCAGTGGCTTTTTATAATATTGTACTTATTTTTGAAACTTAAATAGGAATTAGTTTAGAATTACTTCCTCTTGTCTTGGGAAATGTATTTCCCATGAGATCCTTTTTTCCTGTTTCAGTGTACTGGAAATATTTATAGCATGTTCATGTGCTGTGACATTGAGTTGTCATGAGACCAATTTTGTTGTCATGTGTATCAATGCATAATGAGAACCTTTAGCAACTTCATTAGCAACTCTTAACAACTTTTCAAGGGGGATCTTGAAGAAAGAAGGCAACATCAGCACATACATTTTGGCAGAAATCTGCCTTGTTCCCGGGCTGACAGCCCCTATTGAAATGACACCAGGAGTTCGCCTGCAAACAACATTGCCTGAATGGCAAAAAATGAAAAGGAAAGGTTAAGCATGATATTACTCTAGTCTCAGATTTGATTGATGAGTTTGCAGAAGATGTTGGAGAAGTTTTTCATAGCAGTTGCTCTAATCAGCTTTTTAGTGCTATATTTCCATTGAGGTGTGCTTAAAAGCTATGCACTTGCCAAAAGAAAAAGGTGACTGCAGTGAAAATTTGAGCATCCAGAAAACAAAAATGGTCTTTGTAAAAACTGATAGTAAGAAAAACTTAAGTTTCTAAAGATAATTAGAAAAAATTTACTGCTACGTCAAAAGAGTAAATTAAGTAGTTTGTCTTGACTTTGCAGCTCAGCAGGGTAGGGCAGTACTTGCACTTAGTACTTCCAAGGTGATCTTAATTAGTCTCTTCTGATTACAGGCAGTTCACTGGCAGCATTATAAGGCAAGAGGTAAAACTAAAATGACAAAGAATAAAACAAGCGCTGCATTTTCTTCTGTGAATATTTCTGACATGGACTTGCACTCCCTTTTGAAATCCAAGTGTCTCTAACCTGGGTATGCTTGCAAGATGTGGGCATCTGCCTCTGTTACAGCCGTGCTTGCAATACCCATAATCCAGTATCTGGAAACATGCAGGGTATGACTGCTGTACAGTGCCTCCCATGATACAAATGGAAAGGCTTCAGGTGTTTAGGCAGATTTTTATCTTATTATTTTAAGTATATTTTTCCTTAGATTAATCCAATTTTAAAAATGAGATGTGGAGAAATGAAATGACTTGTTGCATGTGCCAGAGGAGTTTAAGCCTGTTCTTAAAAGAACTGTATTTTATGTCTTTTCCACTGTACTGTTCAGACTGGGGCCAAGTTCAGTTCTTCTCCAGTTGACTGAGTTGTAACTGTGCCTTCCTTAAATCAGGATGGACTTTTGTCTAATGTTTTTCCTTTTTCTTTTTTCCTTTCACCTATTTTGAACCAAATACATGTCATTTATTTGGACTTTTGTTTGTGATGCTGCAGTGTGAGGAAAATAAAATATGCTTCTTCAGTCTATCCAGCTTTTCAGTCATGTAATTTAAGCTTTTATTTGTCTTTTCTTTATAGTCAGGTTCATTTATTAACTCTAGTGAGATTATTGGAGTAAGTTGCCTATGAGTATGTATGACAATGACAGTGCATAGAGGAACATTGCTCTAATATTTTGTTGTTCATACATTAGGCTGAATTTAAAGTATGGATCCAAATACATGTTAAGATTGGCTCTCAGAGTATGGAGCTATATAATCTTTATATCATCTCCATTTTTTTGTACCTTTTACCTAGGCAAGTAGTAGAAAAAAAAACTTAATTAATTTTATGAATAGTGAATTGAAATTCAAGCAGGGAAACATGAAGGCTAATTGTATCCTTGATCCAAAATGAAGCACTGGCATAGAGTATGGAAGTTTTTCTTTTTCTATGCCAGTTTAATAAAATACATTAGGTATCCTTATAAGCCCAGAGACATTTTAATCAAGAATTTTATTTAGAAGATAGTAAATCTGAATGTTTCAATATTTTTGACATTTCAGGGTTTCTAAAGCAACAGATTTCTTAAAATCAGTGCACATATGTGAGATATTTTGACACTGTCAAATGTACATTTCTTGATTTGGAAATAATCAATAGAAAAATATTCTCAGCTGTGAAGCCTTATCAGATCTTTTTGTTCATCTAGCAAATTGTATGTTTGCGTGCAAATAAGTATTTATATGTACTGTTTGTATTTATATTTAGGGTACCCAGCAGTCCCTTTAGCTAGAAGTCAAGAATAAAAAGAAATGTATCTAGGAAGCTCTGACCTGAGAACTGTGGGGAGAAAAAAAAAAAACAACCCACAGGCAACATAGATACAAAAATTTAATCAACCCAAGCACTTCAGATATGTCTTTAGGGTTTGGCAGATTGTAATTTTTACTAGAGATGCCAGAACAAAGAGGGAAACGTGTTAACAATGTGCAGTCTGTACTGTCTCCAGCTTTCCTTCTTATTGCATGAAATATATAAGGAAATTATTACAAACAACATAAGCCAAGTCCAAATACTGATAACCTGTTTTAATTTTGTTCTCTGTAACAGTTTCCATCATATATAAATAATAAGCTTAAAAGCTGTAGCTATTTTCTTCACAACTTCTGGGAAGTAATTTTCTAGCTCACCTTTCTTTGCCTACTGCAAGTCTGAAATCATCTGCAAAGTCAACCTTTTACATTTTACTTTAAACTTTATCCTTGATGCTTTGGCAAGGCAGCTCTGAAGAAACTCTCATTTTGTCAGCAAAAACGGTAGTGCTCTCTTAGGAAAGAAGCAGATACTTAGAAACTCACCAGGGACTAATTTCTTTAATATATTATAATACATTTTTACATGCCACAATATTACATTGTTCTTTGATGTCCCAGCATGTAGCAAATGATTATAGTTTCATTGTGGCTGTTTGCAAGATTATGAGTGATAAGGTAAGCTGTATGCTTTCTACTTTTTTGCTTCTGCTTCATAGTCCTTATAAATAATTCATGGAACAAAATTACTGTCCCAGAAAAATGCAGTCTGTTTCATCAGCCCTTTCACACTTTATTGATCAGCACATATAATTTTTTAATGTGCAACATCACTGGAGTTTTGAATACTACTGAGTTTCTTTCTCTGTTTCACAGAATGCTCCAGCAAAGACTTCAAGAAAACTAGGATGTTTCCATGCAAATATTATTTTAGGCCAAAGAAGAAGAATACACCCAGCAGTATAAATTATGCTGTTTAGGATCCATTTTAAGTTTTCTGTTCACCAGATAATAGAGGAACATATGAAAAATCAGATGAAATGGAAAGAGAATGATAGAGAAGAAAATTGAGCTATTTTGACAAGTAAGCACTAGATTCGTAGCTGGGGTAAATCTTCACACTTTCCTTACACTCAATATCATGATGCTGATTTTATCTAGTTGTAAATCTGCCCAACTGATGTGTGAAAGGACTGTGATCTGCAATGGAAACAGAAGGAAAATTTAGAAAAATGTAAAAAAGTAGAAAATATTTTAAAGTCGTGCATGTTAACAAGACTTAAAAGGCGTTTTAATATGCTGTTCTTAAAAGCTGTTTTAAGGCAAAAGCCTTATAAGCCACTAGCTTCTGAAACTTGCTCCTAAACTTTCCCCTTAAAGTCATGCTATGTCTTTTTCAACCAGTTTCTTCACCTTGTATGTGGTACTGTTTATCTAAAGAGGAAGGTTTATATGCAGCTTTTAATTTATAGTGTCCTACCATTTACTAGATGCAGTGTAAATGAGTGAGATTGGTTCTGTAATATGGCAAACAGATTATAGCTGCTTTACCCAGAGGGAGCAACCAAAATCAAGGCTCCTTACAGCAGCACCTGACAGCCTCTGTAATTCTATTGGTCTTCAGAATATATTCATTTTTCTTATTTACCAGGTAGAGCTGTATTTCAGTTATTCCAGTGGATCAAATTCTTCTACCTTTTATTTGTGCTGTGGTCCCTTACCCCACAAATCATCCAGCTGCTATCAGTGGATCTCCTTATGCGCATAAAATGCTGTTCATTGTTATTAAAGGAAGGAAACTTGCTCCTTTGGGCTTCCCGTGATTGATCATTGTACAAGTACTGAAAGAAAAAAGTAACCTACTTTCAGATTGTTGCATTGTGTGAGAAATGATAGAAAATGTTCTCCTAGGTATTATTCTTACCTCTCAGCATTCTTTTTGATGTGGTAGGTAAAAACGTATTTAAAAGGAGGTTTCAAATACTTTGGTGTGATACTTAGAATATCAGGTACAAACCTGTTAGACATGTTTCAACAAAGTGTTTCATTGAGAAAGAAATGGGATTTTTGAAAGAGAGCATTCATTTTGACAAATATATAATGCAAAAATTTGAAACATTTTGAAAGCGTCAGAATAAGTGTTTCTAGAATTTTCAAAATAAAAACAACTCATATCTGCTCTGGAACTGTTTTTATTTAAAATATAAACCTGTAATAATATATTCTATACTAAAGAAAAACCTTGGAACAGTGGAAATATTTTTCTCTGACCCAACATTATTTTTATTCTCTCTTGCAGAATGTTTTAGAACTTTAATTTTAGTAGAAATATGATAATTTTAAACATATACATTTTTTTTTTACTGTTTACTAGAAATATTTCTCTCCAAATGTGTAAACGTGCTTGAATTTGTGAAACTATTGTAGTGTTTACATTTTGATTTATGAACATTCAAAATATGGATTATGGCACTTTCTAAAGTAAATACACTGATAGAAAAATTAAAAAACCAGACTTTTTCTGTTCAAAATAGTATGTAAAGTATGAATCATTCAGTTACTGTAATGATGTCTTTGCACCTCTCTGCTAATATCTCTGTTATGGAATCACTGCTGTAAATCTTTACATCAGCATGTAGTAAATGGGGAAAGGATGAAATTTTTATGATGACTGGTGTAAAAGATGTATTATAGAAGCAATAATAGAATGGTCTTGGAAGTTGCTTTTAATGAAGAAAGGGAAGGTGTTTCTTTCATTAATGCATTTGTTCTTGAAATGAGAAGGGAAGATATTGAAAATAAAGACCACAGTCCTGAGGGCCAGTGCTGAGCAGTTAATTATTGCCCTCTAACTGCAACCCATAACATTTTATTTTTGGGATGTTTCTAGTCAGATCATTTCTTGAAACAGCTGGAAATAATTAGCTAAGGAAGACTTCAGGCAAGACAGATAATGCATATAACCACTGTATCTTTGGTTTGGGATGCTGGCAAGAGAGTTAATTTCCTCTGATGGGGACCCTTTTCACATGTCCACCAGAAGTATGTGATGTCAGTTTACTCTGTGTCTTTTCCACCATGAGCTGAGAAGAAGGTGCTGTTTCTCCCTGAAACCCAGATGTCAGAGACCTTGGGCACAGAGGTTAAGAGGCCTGCTTATCTTTTACTGTCTCTGTGGACCTCGTGGGCACAGTCTTGGAGTAACTGAGGTGCATTTACTTTCTGGTAAGCACAGTTTGATTGAGAGCAAAATGTTCTCCTACGTTAGGAGCAAGAAAAATCTGTGCAAAGCTTGTTGGAGTAGGAGTTGGAGGAACTCAGTTGATGGCTACTTCTGTCCTGGTTCACTTAGCTCACTGCTGCTTTTTTCAGGGATGTATGTAAACTCATAGTCTGCCTCTTAGAATTTGATTAGAGGGAGGTGCTGTTGTAGATTATGTTGTAATATCCAGCTTTTGCACCATAGAAATTCACATAATCCATAGCAGCTGGTTGTCAATAGTATTACCTTGTTTTCAGGTGGTTCTGTAGTTATTTCAATAGTTTTTCCTGATGAAAGACTCCCTCAAAAAACCCCCATATAGTCATGACAATAAGGTGATATTAAATATTTCACACTGCAAAAACATTAGGGGCAAAAAATTAGTAGGTGCCAATTTGTGTGGTAGATATACTACAGATAAATGCTTGCATACCTAGTAACATATTTGCAGAGTTTATTTCACAAATGTTAGTATTGCAATGATTGCAGATTTACATTCCATCAAAAAAAACCCCAAACCCTCAAGCATGTGTGGATTATTTTAGGCCTGTTAAATTTATTCTAAGAATCTCCAATACGTTTTTTATTGTGAGAACCGTTTTTCTAGTTTTATATCATTACCAAAATTGATACCCATTAGAATTTGATAGCAGAATGGAAGATAAAACAGAGTTATGTCTGAGTAGTAAATTGGGCTATTAATTTAGTATATATCATTGGATAGTAAAATATTTTAATTTCTTTTTATTTCCATTACAAAATCTAATACTAATAAGCAAACATCGTGGGTCACTTCGCTATTAACAACACTGATATACTCTCATCCAAACTTCTTGCAATTAAAATTTAGTTCTTCAGTTTGACAAAAGCAGAATGAGTTGACTCTGTGAAATCCAAAGTTATATTCTATCACCATCTCAGTAAAAGTAGTTAGTGGAGGTAATCTTTATATACTTATAGTAGACAAGACTCAGTAGATATAAATGTCTGCAATATGTCATTTTACAGTGTATATATAATTAACATCAAAAACACCATCTTAATTTAATTTTAAATAGACAAAGCCAAGAAATCTGTGCCTACCACAGCAACACTAAATTATCAATCCCCTTTTACTGCCACCAAAAAAGTAAAAAAAAAAAAAGAGTAAAAATTAGGTGTTAAATGCATATGGTTCTTTGTATTTCTAAGCAGACAATGAACAAATTTGTAGTTTATTCTAGATGCATCTAGGCAAGATTCTGTTGGTCTAAGGCAGGTATTTATTTAAAGAAATTTTATTTAAAGGACTTCAGGATGTATTCCACTTTATAAAAATAAATTAATGTAATTTTGAAAACTAGAGAAAATAACTGTAATCGTACTATACATGTAATAGGATTCTTATGACAAAGCACTGCTGAAGTAGGTGTTTTCTGAAATTGATAGTTACATTGTGCTACACTAGTTTTACTTGATTCACCAATTACAACCTAGTTCTACTGCAAGAATAACGAATATACCTTAACTGTTGCCTTTATGATTCTGGTTTTTTTACTATTTATGATTTTGTATGCTGTGATCACATTTTATCCCACACCCCCCTGCAAAATTTGTTCTCCTGAACATTTAGACAGCAGTTAGATTGCTGGTTTAGTAATGGAAATCTATATTATCTACTTAGGTCTTCATTTATTATTTCAGTGATGTGTGGGGTCTTTAGTTTGTGCCTCTGGAGTTTCCTATAGTAATTAATTTCTGTACTGCAAATTTATTTTTAATCATATCAGGACAAGAAGCAAATTAATGGTGTTTGCTGGTATACATCTGTATTCGATGGTATGTTGTGTTGTCAGCACCTACCCTTAGTAGCACCTGCATGCTATTGTTTGGTATAAAGTGTTACTATTGTATTCTATCCCGTTACAGTAACTCAAAATTATAAACAATTTTGAAATGTTATGGTAACTTTGATTAGCTTGCAATAACTAGAAGTGCTACAGAAATTTAACGGGTCTTTGAAGAGCAATAATTGGATGCTATGCGCCACTTGTTTATTTTTACTTAACTTTGATCAGGCTCTAAAGATATAATAAAATTAAAAATAAATAAACTGCATTAAAGTAACAAATACCTGACGTTGTGAAGCTCAGACTTGAAACATTTGAAAATTCTCTCAACTTCCCCTTAATGGGACAGATAGACAGAATGGGTGCTTTCGAACTAGAAGACATTAGAGAGGACAGGTCTGCACTATGTGATGGCTGCTATAATATCCTGCTTTGAATTAAGCCATAGCTTCAACTACCTATTTCAAGGATAATCTCATCTTGAAGATGAATTTTTAGTATAATACATAATATTTGATCCTAACTACAAGTTCTTCCACTGACCATAACATTCATCCAGCCGTACTTATTACTGTAATGAGATTTTATACTTTTAAAAAAAAACTTTTCTAATGTTTGGGATTTTTTTGATATTTCATTAACCAACTCAAAAATCAGCCTATTTCTATTGAAGGGTTTAACTTTGTTCATTTTGTTCTGAAATTGGAAATGTCTCCCTGTGTATAAACAAAATTTATTGAAGTGACATCCTAACTCAAACAAACTGACTAATGCTTGCAATCTTGGTAAAAAATTTGCTGGCAAGATTACTAACAAGTACTTATGACAATGTTTTTTACCTTCAGGTATTTTTTTTCTCCTGGTCATTCAAGGAATAGACTTTAGTTATGGTATGTGTCACTTGTGTTCTCCTGGCCATGCATAAAAGTAGAGAATTGAAGTTGTTGATTTACATTCATATAGCTCCATTGGAGTCAGTTTTGACACTTATTATATTCTTTGTTCTTTCCAGAAGATCTGCTAACCACTTGTCATACCATAACCAAGAGAGGGTATTGAATGTCTGTAGAAGGTGGTTTAAAGTCTTTGTAAATAGGTGGATTCAGAAGGCAATTTTGGGTGAGTAGTTAGCTTTTTTCTAAGTTTTTTTTCTTAGTTTTGTTTTGTTGTTGGGTTTTTTTGTTGTTGTTTTGTTTTTTTATCAGCATGATTTGACAAGATGAATTCTTACTTTATAATTACGTATATGCTAAATTCATTTTCAACAGATCAAAATTCTTCCAGGAAATCAGCTCTGTCAGTAAGCGTTCTCTGATTAACAGATATAACTGGATCTCATTTTGAAATGTGTGAAATGTTTCAGTCTGAAAACAAATTAAACGTATGGTGATCACATATTCAGGTAGCATATTTAGTATCATATTTCATAAAGAGTGCTGTTTTGAAATCTACTGTCATTTTCAAAAAGAGATATAAAAGAATGAGAAAACATCTTTGGCATCACACAATTATATTTGAATAACTAAATATATCTTAAATATATAAAGACTACAGTTTAAAATCTGTCATGGGCTCATCTGAGTAACTGAGGAATGTATTTGGGTTCTGAAAAGCAATGGAGTAGTAATGTTACATTACAGCTGTTAACAGTCTGCTTTTTCTGAACAGCAATGCAGAAGGTTTTTCTGGCCTTAATTTCAATTTTGATGTAATCAAGTCCTGTCCTTTTCGCACCAGAGGCCTGGTAGAAAGTCTGTGGCTTTGTCATCCTTCACCTCCATTGATGTAGCTTTCTGGACTTTCCTCTTCTCATCTTTTCTTCCAGAATCACTTACTCTCATATTTCTCTGCTGTAGCCCTGACCCAAAATCTAATTCTTAAGAACCTACCAAGGAGATTTTATTTTATATATCGATGCTTATACGTTGATCTATTTTTTTTATCTGATAAAATTTATGTAATTCTTTTCCATCTGTATTTCTGATTTAATTTTATACTGCTACCCTAGTCATTCTTGATGTTCTTCAGACCATGTCAAGCCAGCAAACATAATAGTTTTTTCATGGGGTGGTGACATTTCTAGAGCAGCTTTATGTCTGTAGCCCTGGACAAACATTCCTGCACTTGTGACCCAAGCGAGCAACATCAGATCTGCAGCCTTCAGGATGGGTCAGGGTGAAGGACAACCTCACTGAGCCTTGCTGCTCCGAGCCGTTCCCAGATCTGTGCAGTCTCTCCATTGTGCTGTACAATGAGAGCTTGCTTCAGTCCTGAAAATTTTCAGAGCTCTTTTGTCTTGAATTGGATGTAGTTTGGCAGAGAGTGTTTTATATCTGTTGTAAAGCACTATGTAGCAATAAGGACCTACTCAACTGTACTGATCTTCTATTTCACATGGTTTTAAGATGAGCATAACTGATCATTCATAGTGTTGGATATTGGTGCTGGTTAAGCAGGTTGTATATTGGCTTGGTATTTCCAGATAGGATGACTGAGACATTCATGCTAATTTAAGTGACACTTATCCGTCATGTTCTGCTTGACTTTCCGCTGATAGTGTGAAATGTTGGTGTTTCTCCTAAGTGGTAGTTAAATCAGCAATACAAGAAAACCACAGTTTTTCTCACTCTTAAAGTAATGAGAAAGAGAAACTGGGATAACTATTCAGTACAACAGATAGAAAACAAATGTTTTCAAAGTAAATGGATGACAAATCTCTTTGTGTTTTATAGTATATCAGACCCCAAAACTGAAATTGTTATGGCTTGTGGTGTGGTCATCAGGTATGCTCAATCAGTAAGGGGAAAAATAAAAGTTCTGTTTGGTAGTTGAGGGTAAATACAGGTAAGCAGAGTGTACAATTTCTAGTATAGGTAACATAAAGATTACCTGGCTTGAAATACCAAACTGTTGGTTTAGACAAGTTTTATTTTTGAAGGATGCGTCTTACATATTTTTAGATCTACTCTTTCATCATTGTATGAACAGGAAGAAGATTGTCAATGTCTAGACTACTACCTCTAAAAATCATGTCTCTCTTGATTAATGACTAAATTCAAACAATTCATCTACAGATTTTTGTCCTTGAAAACTGCAAGAGCAAGGTTGCCAGCAGAAAACGGTATTTCTTTCTGCTAGACATGTTACTTTAAAAAGCTGATCTTCTTCTGTAGTTACTGAAACAATATTTCTTTTGATTTTATTGCCCATTTATGCCTTTTCCTTGAATAAATGTGTCCAGTTCACATTTTTCAAGGAGAAGGCATAAATAGGGGTAGCAGTTTCAGTAACACCTACCTAAAGATGTACCAGTCTCATCACTGGACCTTTCATGCGATCACCTCAGCCAGGCAGAGTAATCAAACTAGCTATCAAATCTAATGATTAGAACTCAGGACATAATCTTTCAAAAAAACTTAAGATTTATTGAAGAATAAAATCCCTGAAGCTTCAAGCATATTAGAAACTGGTACTGCAATAGTGTAGAATGGATAAAGATCATGTTGCCATTGCTATCCCATAAATTAGTCTAAGGAATAGACCTTTCCTTGCAAGTCTCAGTTAATCAGTTTTTTAACCATTGCTTTCTCAATATACTAAGCTTTTTCAGCATGAGTATAAATCATTCTTCCAATACAAACAGATTTCAGCTCACTGTCACGTTCAGATGAATTATAATGATCAGCGAAGAAATACACAACACAAAAAACTCTGGAGAGGAAAATTCATGTAATGAATTCATACTAAGCTTGTGTTATGAAATTAGAACATGAAGTAGGAAATATGAAAGTTAACCTGTTCTTCATGATGGAAAAACTAGTATGGTGCCAGGGGACCACAATGCAGATGGTAAATATAAATCACTGAATCTCTATAACCATTTACATACAAAGAAGGGACGTCTGTGTAATTCTACTACCACTGTTGTTAAGTAATGCTCTAGGGATGATTTAACCTTGTCCTCAGAAAAGAACGAGTTACAGGATTTTTCTTCTTGGTAAAATTAACAGGAACAGATCAGTAGTTTTTAAGGTTTTTTTTTTGATTTTTCAAATTGTGTAGCATGAAACTCTTTCTGGATAAGAGATATTTCAGAATACAAGTAGAGAATACTCATCAGTTTTGACAAAAAATTAATTTATAGCTCTTTACTTATACTCTGATCTTTTATCACTGAAATGTCAAGTTAAGAGACTTGTAATTCATTGAATTGAAGGTATGTAGCAGAAGGAAAAAATGCCAGAGTTGATGGTTTCTATACACATGTATGCCTCTGAGAACAGTTCCTGAAAACACTCCTTTGAGTAAAATCGTTGAAACACAAATGTAGTATCTTCTCTTGCTGACTTCAGCTAAGAAGTACTTACAGATATTTTTTCAGATATATTTGTTTTGAGTAATCTCATTGCTAGCAAATATGGCTAGAACATTATTTGCTTGTCACTTCCAGCAAGAAAATACGGTCCCACATTTCAGACATTAATATATTATATGTAATACTACAGGTTTAATATATATCTGATAAAGAAGGGTCCAGGCAGATTAACACAGATGCTTCTACAGATGCTTTGATGTCAAATATGACTTAGTCTTAGACCCAGTACAAGTTACAATTCTTAACTGCTGCTCTACTCTAATTTATAGCATCTTTATAGTATCAATTCCCACCTAACAAACAGTAATAAAGCTCTCAGAAGATTAATGAGTATAATTCATGCACTAGTGGACTGAAAATATGAAGCAAATCTGGCAGTTGAGTATTGCAATTATAGAAAGGAGAAATTATAAATATTCTTATAAATGTTTTCATCTGACTTACAAACTTTTACCAAAGTTGTAACTCTTTCAAAAAGCATTTTAAAATATCTTAATATTCCTTCTCACGGATGATGCAGATTATAATTCTCTTCTATTAATTTTACACAGGGGATATGTGTGTGAATAAGTGGGGAATGTTGTGCTTGTTAATTCATTCCCTCCTGTAGAGGTGTCCCTGATCCTGAGGAGGACTTTTGTGCACACTGCTGAGGCAGGACTGAGCACCAGACTTCCAGTCCTGCCAGGACTGCTTGTCTCCTCATCATACGTTAATGGAGCAAGCTGCTGATCTGGAAGTGCTTGTCAAATCTGATTTTCACTATTTCAGATTAAAAAGGGGCTAGGAATTTTCTGTATTTTTAAAATGTTGATTTCCCTCATTGCTCCTTATTTAGAGTAAAAGTTTGAGTTTGAATTTTAATAATCTGCCATTCTGAGTTTTAAGGAAAAAATGTTGAAAGGCAAGTGGGGAAGTTACGACCTTCACTCTGGGTGAGTCACTGCTGTGTGAGAGGTCTGTTTTTACACACACTACCACATGTGGCTGGTTTGCTACATCCCTGCTCTCCTCTCTTCAGAGTCTTTCAGAACATAGATTACTTGATCCAAACCACAGATAGCTCAGTACATTATACTGAACCGCTTGTGCATCCAGATGATTGGTCTCCATCATTCCCAGTGCCACTTCTGGGTCTTTCGCTGTTTCCCAAAACTCCTTTTTTCTTCCGTCATTATTAACAACTACTTGTCCTCTTAGATACCACTCAGCTCTTAAAAATATTCAAGTATATGTTTGAGCATGTTCAGAACTTCTTAAACCTTTTTTTAACATATCTGTATATGAGGAGGGAGAGAGAATAAATACGGAAACAACTTCATTAGGGCTTAGAAACATATAACCCTCCTTCCCTAGGTCCATTTGGGCACCTCTTGCTGTGCGCAGACACTGTGAACAGGCTGTACACAACCTGAGAGTCTGAAGCAGGAATTTACTGGTTAATTCCCACAGCACAGCTGGGACTAACAGGCTGATAGGCTAAATCTTGTACACTCACCACCTCCAGGAAAGCACCCAGACGGTTCTTGATGGCCAGGCAGAGGTGAGCCAAGTGTGGGTGGGACACAGTGAGTTATTTGTTGGAGCAGGTTCATTCTCAGTGTTGGTGACCTGCTGTTTTCTGGCCCCTGCTTTTTTCATCATGGTCTTGTATCTTTTCATCTTAGCGTTTTTCCCTTTGAGTCCTTGAGCTGCTGACTGTTCCCATCTCAATGCTGTTACCTCTGCCTGCAGTGTTACCTCTCCCATCTTCATGGCTCTGCTCTGTACTTTTCCATGGCTCTTCCTCGCAAGTCAGTAATTTCCTCGGGAACCTGAGCCAGGGTTGTGCAGCAATGCTGTATGAGAACCAGCCTACAATTGCTTGCAGCTGAACCCTGGGGGAGGATGGAGAGTTAGAACCATTTGTCCTTTATTACACCACTTCTGTGGATATCATTCTGCATTGTGACAGCCTATTTTCTTTTGATTCTTATTTATAAATAATCTGTCAAAAATACTTAGAAATTTTATCAAGGTTCAGTGGGTTCCATAATCCCATTATATGAGAATCATTACTTAGTAATAAGCAGACAAGCAATGAAGAAATCAATAGCTATTCCAAAAGCACAGTCTATGCTAAGAAAATATGCTTTTCCCTCTCATAACACTAATAAGAATGGTTGAGTACATTTTGGTAGCTTTGTCCTACATGTCAATTACAACCTTTCTGTGAAAGAAAAACCCACCATGAAGCTGTACTGTAATGGAAAGATGGGGAAAGGTGCATTGTGCTCATGTAAAACCCTCCCTATTTACTTTTTGCAAACATTCGAACCAGCAGATTTGTTATTTTTGCATACAAATGGTCCTAAAGGTCTGCAGTACTAAAATCATTCACTGAGAGAGTACACATTGCTTTTAGCTGAGCTTAACCAGCATTAAGTGAAAAGGAAACAGGTTAATCAGCATTACATGCATCTTCTCAAAGACACTGAAATATCCATCTGTTGTGTCTCTTTAAATGGCTGCACGGTTTTCCATAATGCCAAAAAAGAAAGTGTAGGAAATGGAAAGGAAACACCATGACAGCATCTTGTGTTACAGCCCTGGGGCAGGCGACCTGCCTGGGAGGAAAAAAACTGAGCAAGGGTTTCCATTGACATGGGAAGAGTCAAAGCTCTTGTCTTCTACCTGCATGTGTTATCTTCTGTGCACTGAAGAGCAACCATTACCTTAAGTTATGACAGCTCTGTCTCACAAAGGAAGTTAAATTACTTTCATATTATTACTTTTTTAAAAATTTAAGTCATGAATATATAGATGCATAGAAGTTAACTTGATATCTGGCATAAAGGATTCTTTAAAATATACCCATTAGAAGCCAGTATATTTTAAGGAATACATAATTTTAATTGCTTTATAATAGAATAAAAAGGATATAATTATTTTGCTAAGGTTTTTTTTTGGTGTTCTTAAAATGATTTGCTGCTTGAAATATTTATATGTTAATTTATGGTTAGTACTGATAGGGATGAAGTTTTTTTCCCTTGTCCAAATAAAATCTGTTTTAAATAATAACGAGATTGTCACCTTTCCTATTTTCCCTTTGCTTCCTCTTTTGTTTCTCCTTTTGCTTCCTCAGAATTAATGTTTTCTGATACTATTATTAAATACGAAACTGAGCACACAGGAAAAAAAAATCGATCTCTTGAATTATAAGACAGCTTTGTCCTGAATACATTGATGTTAATATCTTCTTTCTTCATTTTACACTGATATTTGCATTCATGGAGATTCATAAACAAGTGGTGGCTGAGGTGGGATGCATAATAGAAGTGACACTGACCTTCTCATATATAAAAGAATTCAGATAAAGAAAAGATGAAGTAGCCATGTAATGACAAAATTGATTATCAGCCTCTCTGTTCAAAACTGGCAAGATATCTATAGCTATTGTCTTTAGCTTTGTAACAGCATTCAGATGAATCATTTAGAGAACATCTATTTTGATACTTCTGACAAATTACCTAGAAAAATAATCCTTTTTTTTTTGTTACTGCTTTTTGGTTTGGGATTTTTTGTGGTTTTGGTTTTTACAATGATTCTGACCTTTCCTTTAAACACATAGCACTGGAAAGTTATAATTAATATTTCTGTTAAATTAACAGCAGTGTTCATTTGAATAGTTGCATTAGAAGTCCAAGCCCATTCTCCTAGGTGCCACAGTCATCAAGAAAGGACCCACATTGCAAATATAACACAAAGTGGATATCTGTATCTCTCTGTCTACCTTATATCGACACAGTAGTCAGAATGGGGAGTTAATGGCTGAATCCTGAGTTCTGCTATTTATAAAGTTGAGGACTTTTCCCCAGGGTGATCTTTCAGATTTTCTTATTTTAAGGGACAGGGTATGGCACATGAGGACATGAAGCTGGTACTATCCCTTCACAGGGCTCTGGGAAAATCTGATCTGGAGCTGAAGAACACAGCAGCTCTGCCTTAGCTGCCTGATCATCATCTCCAATTAATTTACCAGCTCTAAATGCATTGACATACATGGGCTGATGAGTGTTTGAGTTCATAGTGAGAGGAAACAATTCTCCAGTGCTTCTAGGATCTATATCATGGATTCTCTTTGATTGAAATCCCAAGTAAAAAATTCACTTGTGCTTTGGGTTGTTTTTGGTGTTTTTTTTTTGTTTTTTTTTTTTTTTTTAATATTCAAGGCATTCTAAGGCAAAGACTTGTCTTGTGTTTGTTTCCCCCCCCTAGTTCAAATGCCATTATGTTGGGTTTTGTATTTTTGTCCAGGATCTATTGTTCCCTTTTTTGCGGTTTCTTAATATTTATTATAGTTCTCATGTGCTATTTAAATTAATACATTTTTAATTCTTCTTTATTTTATTATGCTTATACTTTACCCAGATTATATCCAAAGTTAAAACCTAGTAAGTGGATATATTTTTGGTTCAGTGGTAGTATGATTGTGCCAAACAGTATAGATCCCGTCCTGTAGTATCTTCCATCTTCAGAAATCAAATTCCATGGATAAACACTGAAAATTTGTTCTGCAGAGCCTTTTGCAAAATAGCTCCAGATGCTGTATCTTGTATGCTTCCTCTAAACACTTACTAGGAAGAAAGACAGAATTCATACCTCCTTCTTGCAAAGATGAGATTTTAGGTAATAATACTACTACTACTGATAACGATCACATGTGTCCTTTCTTAAAATAATTCATTTTGATTTGAATATCTTCAAGTTCTTTGATCTCATGATTTACCTAACAGTGAACAAGGTTAATGCTTAATAAAGTAGGATGCCCTTTTTATAATCACTTCATTAAAAGTGAGTAGCAAGAGGTACATTAAATTAAAGTGTTTGTGATAGGGGATCAATTTTGTGGAATCCCAGAGGTCTCTATGTGCCTCATAAAGAGCTCTCTACTTTGAACATAGCTATAAGTGACCCATTGAGAATTTCTGTTCTCTTTAATTTGAGAAATTTAAATTGCTTTTATTACCTGTAATGGTGTTAAGTGCCAAATGAGGGATAAATTGTCCTGGAAAAGAATTAGACTGCAGGTCTACAGCTTTAATAATTCATACCCTTACAGCATTTATAAAATAAACTGCGTGTTACTAGGTATAAAATTAATATTTTTTTTTTCCTAAAGTATATAATTATTCCTTTCACCTCTTCTAAGTGGTTAGGTTTTACAGGGAGACTGTAGAGGTATGAATGAACATATTCTGGATTATCCATGAATTGAGGAGAAATACAGGACCGCACTGAATCCTTACACCTTACTCTTTGGACCCAAGTTCTAAAAGCTTTTAAGTGGCCTGCTCTTTGCTGAGCAGGCAAGTTAGTTCCCTCCATATGTTACAGTAGTTTTTCTACTTCTTAAGAGAAATAAAAACCAAAACAAATTCACATTACGTGTCTGTGGTGCTGTTGTGTTTTGGGTTTTTTTTTAAAAAAAGAAAAAGTAATCCAAAGATTGATGCACACATATAATAGAATCAGTGTCTCTCTTCATAGTTCTGTTTTCAATAAAAAATACGTTTTTTTCCTTGCAGTTGGATCACTTTTGGTATATGGAGCATTAAAAGAAAAAGCCGAAGTACAAAAGCATATCTCTTACTTATGGCTCTGTGAACCATGGAGTTTCTCAGTCAGGGTTTGACATTTATGTGCCTTGAGTATATAGATATGCAGCAAGAGTTTTGAAACTAAGTAGAAAACAGTGGGCTGTAGTTACTCTACAGATACTCTCTCAGCTGGTTTACGAGCAAGTGCAATGGACCATTTCAGCTTCTGCTACTTCTGTGAAAAACACTCATCTAATACTCCGCTGTAATTAGTGGAGCTCAGTATATGAACAGTATAGTGTACTATAGTATAGTATACTTCCCATTCACAAAGCTAGAGGAATCTTTACCTTCTGTTATAATATCACTGTATCATAGTTCATCCTTATTTCTGTAATTAAAAGTATTTTGGATGCTACCTAGTTTCTTTTGGATATTTCATATTGGAAGATTCAGATAACTAGACCTTGCTTTGGCCTTTTCTATTTTCCACTTACTCATTTTAGTTATGACTGTAAGATGTAATTTATCAAATGCACAATGAGAGGTTATCAAACCTTTGTTTCAGTAAAAGAAAGAAGAACATTACCCTCAAGAGATAAATCTTTCATTAAACTTTACAAAGACCTTAAGCAGTTTCTACCCTATTCATCTTTTCCCGTCTTTCTTCTTTATGCTCCAGCTGCCAGTGTTTAGAAAGCAGCACAAGGCAGACAGCCAAAATAAGAGCTGATTTCCTAGCCAAATGGATAACTTTCCTCTTCCATAACTAACATTTGACTTCACCTTAGGAACATACTTTAAAAATTGCCTAGAGTTGCAGATTTTTTTTTTTAATGTCATGGCTAACTAAATTATTGGTCCTGTACAGGCCCTTGTTTTTAGGACACAGAGAAGGCTAAAGAAAATTTTCATTAGAACCCTAAAGATGAATTTGGTGAGGAGTAAATTCACCTGACTTTTTAATTATATTTTTTTTTAAATTTTTTAGTTTTTTATTTGCTGCACTTGCTTGTCAATGTTTTAGGATCTTAATGTCTTTAGTAATTTGTAATTTTGTAATGTAATTTGGTAGGGGAGATATTAATTGTCTAAGGAATTATTATATCAGTTGAACCATGCTGAAGAGGAATTACAGAAACAGCCTAAGTATGGAAAATATGTACCTTCTCAGCTAATCAGCTTCTGTGAAAGTCAGTTCTTTTTTGATTACCAATGCTTTTTGAATTGCAATGCTTTTTTTCCTTCCTCACTTTTTAAAAGATGTTATTGAACAAGAAGGAAAAATATAAATAAACTAGACAAAAGTAAGGATGTCAGAGGAAGCAAAATCATAGAGCTGCGATTTATCCAAGACCATGGCTGTGATTAAATATGAATTTGATTCTTCTTTGTAGAAAAAAGGCAAAATATTTGGCAAGTCCTGACTCAGGCAACACTAAAAAGCAAATTTTCTTTCAGGTCCAGTAAGTTTCTTCTCATCCCATGCTTTTGGAGGAGGTTTGCATGACATCTTTTTACTTGGGAATTTCAGAGTCTCTTTGCTGTGTTTTACACATTGACAGATTTTTGAACCATGTGAGAATATACATGTATTTTTACATATACATACACAAGCACACAATGTACGTTTATGCCGTCTTATTTACTTATTGCGGTTAGTTTCGCAAACTCTGTTACACTGGCCAGTGTCTGTTCAAAAGTAAAATGCATATTAATATTGCTAAAGAGTTACTGTTGCTCTGTTTCCACCTTTGACTCGATCTCCTATGAACCTTCAAAAAGTGGTCTAATTCTTTTTTATGTGTATAAGCATTAAAGATATTTTCAGTAGGGAAATGAGCACAATATAAGCTAGCTTGGAGACTGTTATATGGGATGAAATTTGCTCTTTTCACTGGACATAATGAGCATTCTTGATTTCCCATCAGAAATAAGACTTTCTGTACAGTTCTCTTTATTCTCCTTTATATATAATTCAAGGTGATCATATTTGTGCATAATGGGGATTGGAGTGAATTCCAGAGAGCGCCCTCTCCTCTTCTCTGCTTCTCTTCTGCCATGTCTAATTGGATACTTGATATGGACAATTCCCAAGCTAATGATCTCTCTTTGCAAAATTTATTTTCCATACTCTCACATAATGATGAAATATTTCATGGATCTGTATCTTCTTCCTCTAGAACAAGTGTCTGAAATTATAGTTAGTTGATTAATTGATTCTGTCATGAAGTTGTATGGAATTAAGTTTCTTTTCAAATTCTCCTCTTTTTCTCTGTTTAACAGTGATTTATTTAATGGCTGTAAATTATTCTGGTAAAATCCATTCAGTGTTGTAATATCTATATTGAAATTCTCTAATTTATTCATAAAAAGTCTCTCCCCCCTTTTCAGGAATTTCAGTCAGAAGACAAATGAAGCTTGACCTCTGCTTCTGCATTGAGCCTTTTCAAAATTTATAATAAATTTTAATATCTAAGATCAGAAATGTTTAGCTTTCATTTAAGAAAATGTTAACTAATCTATCAATGGTTAGAAAAGGGTAACTGATATTAAGTTATTTTCAGTACTGTAATGCCCAAACTGAACCAATGCTGTATTGGTGCCCAAAATACCACGCTCGTTTCAGCATCAGGAACTGCAAGAGTCAGAAGCATCAATTCCTGAAAAGTTGTTCTCAGGAACTTTTTAAAATGAGGGCTGTTCAATGTGGTTTCTCTTATGATATCTATTTTGCCAAAATTCAGTATAGTTAAATTATAAAATCGCAGGAACAGAAGATTTCTAAATCTGAACAGGACCAGGTACAAAGGCATTCTGCTGTGCAGCTGAGGTGCCACAGAGGTGATAGTGGCACAATCTCTTACTGCTGTTGAAGAAGCAGCAAGCTCACAGTGCAAATTTGGTATGGTTTTCTTGTTCTTACTCTGGCGAATATTTTGCCACTGACTTTACTTGGAAGTTAGGGGAGTTAAGTCAGAGCTAAAATCTGGGTTCTGAGTTGCACAGTTTTAGTGTACTGTCCTCAGTGGGATTTCTTGTATGTGTTACCTTAGGCGTTTATTTGTTGATCCAAAGCAATAGGAGTGATAAAATAATTCTGAGTTTGTTTACAATCAGTAGCTGCAAGAAAGGTTGAGATGAAGTCTCTCACTTTTTTTTTTTTTTTTGTGAAGTGGCTTTAATGCATTTTTAAAGTGTCCCTACATTAAAATAACATCCAAACTTGTGTTTCTACTCTGACTCCCTGCACTTGTCAGAATATATTTTTGAGATACTTTTTTGTGCCATTTAGATAAAAAGATGTTGTTTCCTCCATCTTCCCCTCTAGCTTGCCATGTTTACTGGGGAATCCTGAATAGCATTATAAAATCTTTTCTTTGTCATTTGTTATTGTGAATGCTCCAGAGAGACTCCCATAAGAAAGTGCCAGTTCTGCAGGCAGGAATGGAAGTGTATCTGGTGGTGCATCTGCTTGTGTGAGCTTATAGTGATAGTTTTAGTACTTTGGGTATGGGAGCAGAGAGAGTGGTGGCATAATTTACGGTACATTTGTATGGCATGGCTTTCTCCATTCCCACTAGATGGTATTTGAATATTCATTACTATACTTCTTTTGTCGCCAGGGAGTAAGAATGAGGTCCCATATACAGAATAAGGAAATCTCTGGAAAGAGATCATCTGAACAGAGTTCAGTTTAAATAATAATCAGGAGTGTTACTTGCTGTTGTGGCAGAGGGATGTAGTAGAGTCACAGTGTCATGGGAACTTGTGTTTTTACATACCGGGAAAGGAGGGCACCCTTGATGGCAAATGTGTGCCTTCAGCTGAGAGGAGAGTGCTCTGAGACCTTGCTTACAGTGAAGACAGCACTGCTTTTAACATCAGGGAGTGGTGAATCTGCAGAAGAGAAGGGCTGGAGAGAGGTACAAGAGCCCCACAGAGCCTGGCAGTGGAGCTGTTAAATAAGGAGAATTTCTACAAATGGGACAAAACAAATTTTGAAAGATAATGTCTCTTGGGAGGCTTTTATCCACAAGGTGGTTTGTTTTCAAACTCTTACAGTAGATCTGTTCATTATTCATATAACAGTAAAGACCTAGAAATGTTACCATACATTTTAATATATAACTGATATTGTGGAAAGGGAAGATCTATATATACCTTTTTTAGCATTTAAGATAGAATGGATGAAATTTGAATATTAGAAACCAGATGTCAGTTTTAGTAATATTATGGAACAGCTCCAAAACTCATGGAAGTAAAAATATTATTTTAAGCCCCATTTGCTAAGAGATTTTTGTGTATGTGTGTATATTTTTATATATATATCTCCATAAAAAATTATTCCTTTATTTAGCATGTCAGTGCATCTCATTGCCAACCACAGAATACAGTAGCTTATACTATTAGTTATGAAAACTGATGTGTAAGTGTGTGCTCCAGGACAGGGGTAAACTGACACTGAAGCAGTCAGGCTGGTAAGAACCTCCACTGTATTTCTTGATGACATTTCATTGAGGCCTTAATTACTGATCCTGCAAAAAAAAAAAAAAAAACAAAAACCAAAAAACAAAAAACCCCAAAAAAACATTACACAAAAGCTATTTTTCAGTGCTTGTGAATTGCTGGCCAGGTTTTGTAACTCCTCCCAATAGTAAATGGAATGCTGTTCATTTTTTTGAAAGTTGAAATCTTAGATTCTATGTCAGCAAAAAAAATCAGGATTTCAGAATATAATGATGGGAAGGGAAACTTGATCAACAGGGCAGATCCTCTGTAGTTCTTAAAGTATTGAAGCTTCTATTTTTTTTTTTTTTCCCAGTAGAAGCACTGAAAAATGGAAATATAACAAAGTCCTACTTCTGCAATTTTGGCTTTAAGAGTAAGGTACCATAAAGACTATATAAACACTTTGATTTTTTACTTTAAAGAATTCCCAAACATTTCCTGTGAAGCCCAAGAAGACAGCTGAAGACAGAAGACCCAATGGAGTCATCTATGAACAACCAACAGACAGTTCAGAGTGGGAGACCATGCAGGAGGTGAAGTGGGTGGCTGTTATTTACATGTTAAAAAGGTAAATAATAACACTATATAAAATATATGATAATAAAAAATAATGAAAATATATGAAATACGTAAAATGACAGGTGCAAAAAATAAAATGTGACCTTTCTAAGCACAATTTTTCACAGAATCACAGAATCATCCAAGTTGGAAAAGACCTTGAAGATCATCCAGTCCAACCATCAACCCAACATTAACAGTTCCCAACTACACCAGATCCCTCAGCACTATGCCGACCCGACTCTTAAACACCTCCAGGGATGGGGACTCCACCACTGCCCTGGGCAGCCCATTCCAACGCCTAACAACCCGTTCTGTAAAGAAATGCTTCCTAATATCCAGTCTAAACCTTCCCTGGAGCAGCTTGAGGACATTACCTCTTGTCCTATCGCTTATTACTTGGTTAAAGAGACTCATCCCCACCTCTCTGCAACCTCTTTTCAGGTAGTTGTAGAGGGTGATGACTTTATAAAAGTTGAGTTGAAACAAGGTATAGTATGCAAATGCTAAATATAAATTTAGTTCCCTTATATTTAGTTACTTTTCTGTGATACTCAAAACTAGTACTTGTGCACCTGTCTTCCTTGAAAGCTGATAATCAGGAGATTAATTTTTATGTACTTCAGCTGAATTATATACTTTGAGATTCAGCTTCAGCAAAATGCAAATGAAGGTATAACAAGACCAGCTAGTGAGGACTTTTCTGTAATTCTGCAGTGCTAATGCAAGTTGCAGTATTGTTCCCAGTGGTGAAATAATACTGTGTAGTACAAAACTGTATCTAAGAGAGAGCATCTTATAAAAATAAGAAAGAAGTCCAAGTAAGTTTAGCATGGATTCCAGCTCTGCAAAAATTCAGGAGGAGGAGATTTGAGCTGGGTGTTTTATAACATGGAGATAGAAGCAAAATACAAATGTTTGAGCTGGCTTAAAGTTTGGATCACTATTTCTGTCAATATTTTCACATATTTTCTGAGAGGCCAGTATGAATTTCAAGTGTGTATTTATTAGCTGCTTCTGAAAGAGTCATGTTTGATTTTTTTTTAATTTTTTTTTTTTCTGGATATACCCATGATTACTTGTGTCATTCACACTAATTTTGAAGGAAAACAACAACATTTTGCTGTACATGTTGTTCCCTTGTTAACTCAAGGGTATTTGAACAATTTCTTGTTGGGTTTGCATTGGTTGGATGTATACAAAAAAGATTTCTCTCGCCAGAGGTTGTAGTCTAAAGCCTTCAACTTACAAAGCTGATATTCATTATAAATGTGAATACTGAACTCAGTTGACGCATATTGTAACAAATGACGGTTTTTAATGATTTTTGATTCATCTCTCTACTTTGGATTCTTCATCCAGAAGGGTATATTACTTAGCTTGGCTTAGAATTTACTTATAATTTTTTATCAGTGATTGATATAGATAATATAGATGGGGTTGCAGATTTTGATTGCCAAGGAAAAGTATAGAAGGACAAAGACACAGAGACATGTGTCTTCGGCTGGTTGGGTGACTGTTCAAGAATGAATGGGGGAGCAGGCCAATATCCTGCCAGAATGTGGATTGGATTTTTCACCAAAATATTTTTAAATCTTGATTTGTTCTGCTGCAGAGTGAAAAACCGACACCACCACATTTGTGGAGCTGTTGTTTTCTGGCCATCAGTCTTCCCAGTGTGTCTGTGTGTGTGTTATGGCATCTTAAAGGGAGAGTGCAGAACACATGTACAACACCCACAGTAAAATCCACAACTCGTTCAAAACTGGGCTGTCTGGAAGCCTATACTCTCAGGGTGGAATATACAGGCCTTCAGCCTGTGAGGAAATTTGGCCATAAATCAAATTGCAGAGAAGCAAACATTCCTACAGTGCATATTTAATTTTAGTTCTGTGTGTGTTTCATGCATTATTGCATAGTGTGCTCTTGAAAGCTGCAGCATAAAATAGGCTAACATTTTTGCTACTGCAAGGTGCCAATTTTATTTGTCCTATTTTATTATGCCATAAATAATTTTTACAAGCAATTTAAAAAATATAAACCTTGCATAATGTGCTTAACATCTATTATCTCCAATGAAAATTTTACTGATTTGCATTATGGGGTTTATGCAAATTAATGTATAATCAATCAAAATCAAACTTCCGTTATGCCCTTCATGCAATGCATCCCAAAGTACTTTAGAGGATAATAAAATTAGTAGCTTGGCTAAGTAGGAGTAAGCTAGGTCAAACAAATAAGTCTTTAGCTTACACTTAAAACAGTGAAATACGGTGGTCATTGAATAGCTTAGGATAAGGTCTCTTATATTTATTTTATAAACTAATTAAAATGCTCATTATATAAGTGTGTCATGGTCAGAGACCAATCACACCAGAAACAGAGACCTAGCTTTATTAATGCAGTGGCAGAACTGTCTTGAATTGCAATCATATTAATATAATGACTGCACAGTTGATACTATCTTCTGGTTTTGCATGTAATTTTTTATTTCAGTTCACTTGTGGTTCTTAAAATGGTATAATTTTTGAAATGTAGTAATGCATGTAGTTATAAAGTATTGCTAGAATAAACTAATGGACCTAGGAATAGTAGAATGCTTGTAAATTCAGATGTACTGTCTAGACACTTTGAAATTGAGCATGACTTTCAACGGGCACCTTAGTGCCATTACTTTCATTCTATTAAAATATTCTTCGTCTAAATGTATTACTCTGTGGGAAGGATGGAGTTAATACAAGGTGCTTTTTCATGACTACATGGAAATATGTTGCATATGAAGAGAAACACTACAATTAGTAGGGTTCTACTGTTAGGATCGTGCCTTTGAGAGATCTGCTTGTAGAGTTTTAGTTCAAATTAGAACATAGCAATCTGCAATTTCATTTATATTAACTAAGCCTTCATGACATTTGAAGACGTGACTACTCAACAAATTTGTACTTGGTTTACTCCAAGTCATAGTCTGGTCATGTGTTTTATTAAATAATAGCTTGTGTTGTGATTTAGGATACATTTGTGGACCACATTTTTTTTTTCTTATTTTGTTGGCTGAGGAACTTCTGAATAAAATCTTGGGTTTAAAGGTTTATGTTTGCTTTAAATGAGAGAAGGATAGGGATCAGTCACTCCTATTTTTAGAATAGGATAGGAAGTTGAGAGAAAAAACCAAAATGCCTCTACTTGGCTCTGATGATTTTGATTTAAACAGTCTTAACCTTATTCTTCATACCGGGCTTCATGGATTGCACCAAGCTGCTACAGATATGTGATGCTGCAAACATCGCAAATGTGTGGTTTGTTCTCCCTCTTGTGTTCATTCACAACCTGTTTTTCTAGTTAGATCAAGTAAGCTGATTTTTGAAGCTGAAGTGCTGTTCCCACTGTAATTAATCAAAATTCCCATTGACATGGGTGAGAAGAATAGGGTCAAATTCTTGGTGAGTTATTTACATTAAATAAAGTTTCCAGAACTGTATGTAGAAAGCTTATAGTAGTTTTTTATATTACATTACTTCTCTGCTGAAGGAAAATAATGTAAAGAAGAAAACAGAGGAAGGGAAGTCTCTCTCATATCAAGAATCTGCTCTCTCAAACACTTTCTGTCCATCCTTGTGTTTTTCACTTTGTTCCTGCACAAATAATGGTTTATAGAAGTGAGACTTTACACAGACTCTACATTCAGTACAACGTGAAAAATTTGGGTTTTTTGTTCTCTGAAAGTATGTATCTAAGAAAAATTTTCCTTTTTTCCCCATGTCATTTACTCTATATGTCTTTTAGGTGGCTCGTTTTGAGATACCATTTACTTTCTCTTCTTTCTTATTGCTTCCAAACTCCACGTGGCCATCCTAGGAAGCATCCTGCTCACTGTGTAACGACTCTGGAGTGGTCCATTGAGTGATGCTTAGATGTCAAGCACTCTTGACAGGTAGCATTTTCACAGATCAAATAATCTGCATTATTTCAAATTTTTATTAACCATTTGGGATCTATGAAAGTACCACTTTTAACCTCATATTTTCACGAAATCTGGCACTGTCCTGAATAATTATGGAAATGCAGCCTGATTTAAAAAAAATGGAGAGGAAAAAAAATGTTTTTAGTGTTTAGAACGTTTTCTCAAGAGAAATAATATCTACCTAATATATTTCATATTCCTTAACTGGAGAAGTTAAATATGTAATTTTTAAAAACTATGAAAAATCTGTATCAGTCCAATTGATTAAGTGAACAAAACACAGTCAAATTATTGCTGTGTTAAGTGATGGCTGAATCGACTGAAATTCTAAAAGTAATACAGGCATGAGTAAAAAGCATTCAAATGGGAATTTTACTGTTACCCATACTGGCAAGTAAATTAGCTTTCCAGGTGTAAACCCTGGGAAATGTTGTTATTTGTTTAAAAAAAAAAAAAGTTGTTGGTGACAGCTATTAAACTGAAGTTATATGTAACAAATGACCAAGAGGGATTTAGTACATGTCATAAAATTCTATATCTGGGACCCATGACAAGGCCAATAATGTCAGAGAAATGAGAGGCAATAAAGCTATGCTTTAATTTATGATTTGCAAAACATCTGCTCAGACGAGAAGCATAAACCACAGGGCACATGAATGAGAAAGTGTGTGTTGTGCAGAGGCTGTAATGAAAAGGCTAAAATTTGGTGTCTTGGATCAGTGATATAAAATGTTGAATTACTTCCAATAATTCTGTGGTATGGCTGCTCATTTCAGCCTGCTTAAGATTGTAGCTACTAGTGCTAAGTGGGGTTTAGGTCTGTTTTATTTTTAGGCTTGCTAAATTCTTTGTTTCTACTCTTTCCCTAGCATGACTGATAAATCTGGATGTTTACTCTCATTACGTCTGTTAATGAGATCACTCAGGCAAAGGACATTTTATCTGAAAAAGAGGTATGAAGAAGAGGTTTATAGATTAGCACATAAAGCTTCCCCCACCAAAAATGATCAAGCACATGATGTAAATCTTTTTCATGATTTGTGCAACAAAACTGTGATCCACAGCAATGGTGTTGATGCCCGGCTATTATTTTATTCCATTGTAAGCAGGGTATCCCCCACAGAAAGGACCATGATAGGATGCATCCTCGTTCAGGTACATGACATATTTTATTACTGAGCCATGAAGCTGGATGGGGTTTCAGGAAAATTCCTTATCTGGACACACTGTGTCCTACATGTAGCTTCACAGGCCCAAAGCAAATGCACTTGCAAAGCTTTTACTTTTATATAACTGCTTTAGACCTTAGCCTAGATATATTTGCATACAATTCACAAGATCAGTGTTACTGTCTGAATAGTGCAGAAAGTCCAAAATGTAAATGGGATTTAAGAGCAGAATCTGTCTCGGGTTGTTACCTGCTTTCCATATCTGTATTTTATACTGTATTCATGGACTGGATGTATGCTTCCAGAGTTATGTAAATGTCACTGCAAACACAATATGCATTTGAAAAGTAAAAAATATGGGGAAAAAATTATTCTTAGGCAGAAACACCTGAAAATGTTGTTTGTGTTAAATGGAAATGTAGAAATAGAACAATAAAAATTTTGGGTGGAAATGGGTTTTATTCCCCCAGTTTTAGCTGATGAGACTAAACCCAGAGTTTAGAAAAAATATATTTCAAAGCTTTCTGTGAAAGGAGATTTCTAAAGATCACTGATTTTCTTCTTCAGCTTTGGGGGATCATGTGTTATGGAGATGTTTCCTACTTCCTTTCTCCCTGTCCTTTCTACCCATTTCTGTATATTTGTTAGACTTTGGTCCATATAGTGCAGTTAAGGGAGAGAATCATCAAGAATTTTGAAGGTCACCTTTGGAGAATAATTAGGGTTATATAATTACTCAATTTGTGTCTGGAGCAAGAATGTTTTGAGATAAAACAGTTTCATTTTAGCATTTTTTCCTCATTGCCTGCTTGCCAGAGCCTCTGAAGTTACAGTTTCAGGGGATGTGCTCCAAGAGCCATACCCCAGCCTGAGGGAAAACATTGGAGAAATGGGAATGAAATAAAACTTTGGGATAAAAAATTTGGGGATTAAAATTCAGTGATTCATTAATTTGTATTCATCTCATTCCACTCTACATGTGAGGATGAATGTGTGGCAGTTGTTGGGTTATGGAAATGTTTGTTCATCCAGTCTGGCCTGTCTGACCAAGGTCACGGAAGGTTTTGAACAGAGGTGGTGTGTGGCACAGAGAGCTTCAGAACATGGAGGACCTCTTGATTGCTCCACTGGTTTGTTCCAGTGACAGATTGACCACAATTTTAAAGTTGTGGGTCTAATTCCTGCTTTGCTTTTCTCTGACTTTTAACTTCCAGTCCTTATTTATTTTCTGTAGCAAAGACCCCCCATAGCTCCTGCCATTTTCACCTAAAGGAGGTAATTAGGTACCGTGGTCAAATCATCAAGTTCCTTTTGTGATAAATGAACAAGATTGAATTTCCTTAGTTTTTCCCTGAGAGGTATTTTTCACGTTCTTGAACAGGACAGATATTAATGTTGAAGGTGGTACTTGCTGAATGGATGAATGACAATTTAAAATTCAGGTAAGCAGGAGGGCACCTGAAATGTTGATGGAAAATGACTTGCCTGTCTCAGAGCGGTGGTGGCATGGGGAATACCATTATTAATACTGCGGGTTCTGTTAATTCAAGCTGTGTTTTTGTTGCTGCATAGAATCATATAATAAAGACTGAAAACCAGATACTGAACATGTAGATCTCCTGCTAGCCAACCCATTGAGGTGAAATCATTGGTTTCCCGTATTTTTGGCTTGCTGCGTGCAGGTAGCACATTGCACTGTGTGTGTGGTCCCAGGCTTTTAACCAAGCATGTCAGGTGCAGTGTCTGTGCTTGGTCCTTAGTGAAGCTTCTCCGAATGCCCCTAGTACCTATGGCATAAAATCACTCTTAACTGCGTTTTGAATACGTGATCATGTAGTGCTGGGGGGGTTCCACTTTATTTCTCCTTTCTCTGGAGATCATATGACAGTATAGACAAATAACATCACTACTTTTGAAATGTGGTTTAAAATTTTAGTGCTCAAATCTGTAATTTTATGTGTTGTAAAAAAATGGTTTTATGGTTTGCACTTTGGCTAATAAAAACATGGGGAATCAGTAAGATTATTTTTCAGGCACTATTGTAGGCAAATATAAAAACTGTAGATTTCAAAGGCTTACATTGCATTACTTACTAATTTTTTATATTTATTTCACTTATTTTGGTTTAAAATACTATTTTAGAGATATTAAACATTATGTTTAAGTTTGAGCTTCACTTTATAAAGATGTGACAATTTTTTTAGAACTAAAAAAAATTTAGAACTATCTGATTAATAGAAGTAATGTATTGTCTGTATGTTCTTATAGCCCTTTCTTCAGTAAGTGGAATCTACATAACTGAAAGTAATGCTAAAATAACACTAGACATCCTGCACCTGAATCCTGTATTTCTTAAAGCTTTGTATTGTTAAGATGGTGTTGATTTTCATAAGTTGCAATGAAAATGTCTCTGACAGTAGAGGGGCATTACTGATCAACAGATGCCAAAGGATGCTGATCACCTCATATTTCTATATTTTGTTTCTTCTGCCCAGAATAAATATTGCCATAAAGATTCTGGCTAGCTCACAGTGAAATGGGATGGTCTTCCCCACATTTCTCTCTTTCTTTTGCCACTGTCACATATTCAGACTCCAGACTAAAATTAGACATAGCATTGTTTCAAAAGCTTTTTATTTGAATGGTGTCAACATCTAAAAGTAAATTGTATGTAACAAGAAACTGTATTAAAAAGATACTCTGCTCTTCTGAGTAGATACTCTGCTCGTCATCCAGATCTCAAAGGAGATGGAAAACTTCAGGAAACATATCTTCCATACAGCATTTTGGGTGGTATGGAAATAGGGAAGGGGTGAAAGGAACTGGTAACAATAACATTTACAGTTTTCCCATAACATGACAATGGACATGGCAATAAAAGAAAAGGTAATAATATCAGAGGAAAATGACAGCTATGACCATAAAGATTTATCTGTAAATATTTAAAAGGGTTTAGTTCACTGTATTAAACTGTTGGTCAAAAAGTGATTACTTTCCAGTTGGTACAGAACATTTTGGTTAACAGTTTAAAAGAAGTGGCTTTAAATAAACGACTGCAGTTCCTAGGACGCCAGTCCTTCAGACATCAGTAGATCTTTGCTTTGTATGCACCTGAAACATAGCCGCTCAGTGCTTGTAGGTTTGCTTTGAAATTATTTCTGTCAGAGAAGGTTGGAGATAGATGGAGAAAAATGGAAAAAGACCCGAAGATTATAAGAAAGTTAAGATTTCTGAATGTGGCCCAGAAGGGAATAGATTGCAGGGGTGAAATCTAACTCAAACCAAAGAGTGTCTAGTTCTACAAGCAGTCTACTGACTTCAGCACATAAAATACTATGAAAAGTCATTTAGGGTATCAGCTGATTGCCCTGTGCTCTTTCCTTATGTCAGTACATGAATTTCTGCAGATACAAAGCTGTGTGTATCTTGCTTTTACAAGTCTTGGAAGGTAAATTTTATTTTTTTTTTTTTTTAAAGAGTGCTAATCCTATTGAAGGAGACAGCTATTTTTACCCTGTAACTAACATGTTACATGACTTTTTCAGTAGTATATGTGTTTATTGTTATATCTATAGTCTTGTACCTCTCAATGGTGTATTTTATGCTGCACACACCTAAACCAGAAACAGCCATATTTTCAAAAGATAATTGGGTGTTAAGATGCAGAGGTGAACTGTGAAAAGTCCCAGCTGATGCTTATATGCATTCCTTCTACACTTAAACATTTTGAAAATCTAGTCCATAGCAAGTTGTACGGTAATGATGGTAGAATCCAGCAGTGAAAGTCACAAAAGGGCAAAGAGGAATATTTATAAAACCAGCCAATTCATCAAGTTTTTATTAATTAAATTTTTCAGGAAAGATTTGCCCTCCTGAAATGAAGAGATGTTTGATGAGCGTAGTATAATCTGCATTTATGAGGTTATTCTTACACATTGCATAGGCGGATAATTAATGACTACACATTTTTACTAGTTTCCTTCATCGGGAGTTACGTACTTAGGACTGGTCTCACCCATTCTGCCTGGTTTGGTAGAGGACTGGAGGAGGATGAGTTTTTTTCTGATAAATCACCACAATAGCTTGAGAAACTTGTACTGTTTTACATCTTCAGGTATAACACAAATGTGCATTTTTCTAGTCACTGATCTTATAGCAGAATGAGGGAGGATGGAGACATTAAGACTACAATGAGTAGTATAATCATTCACGTCAATGGAAATTTTAATTTCAGTGAGCACAGATCCAGTCCTAAGATCTGCATGCAAAGTTCATTGAAGTCATTGGTAATATTTTGCATCTGTGTATTTGTGTAAAGCCCTAAGGCCCAAGCAAATAAATTAAATTTAAATATTCTTATTATGTAATGTTACTCCTTTTCTTATCATCTCTTCTCCCAACCTCTCAGACTAGTTTTCTTTTCCTTGTGTCTTCTATGCAAATGAAAATATCATCAAGGAGAGTAGTAGTTTTTTGTAAGGTTATATTTGCAGTAGACTTCAAAGAAAGAAGTCCCCATTATTACTGAAAACAATTCCATACCATTTCCAGAGATCACAAGAATATTTTTCTTAGATGACACATATTTTCTTAGATGACACAGTCAGTTCTGCACTTTATGTATCTCTAAGTTAAAAACCACTCGATTTAAAAGAATAAGAGATGTTAGCATTGCTGCTGACAAGGAATGGGTCAGAATGCTCTGTGTGCACGTACACCCCCTCCCCACCCTGTATGTGCATGTCAGTATATAGTTATACAAAAAGGGAAAGATTGCAGGATAATGGTGGCCTTATATATGTGTGTGTGTGCATGTGTTTATATTTAGTTGCACATACATACAACCATGAGTTCAGCACCTGATGGACAGGTCTGCAGTTTCTTCTCAGTAACAGCCATGATGACAACCAGTTCTAGAGGAGCTGGCAGGAAAGAGTTGGTACCCCAGGGAGGGTAGAGGTTGTAGCTGTAGATATCAACCCAGCCTTTACTTTTATGTGGATACAGGTAAATTATCTCCTGATTTTCTGTGTTTTCCTCCCCTGAGGTTGTCAGAGGTTGCTGTCAGAGGCTGGACCATGTGCGTCATGGATGTCAATGAAAAAGGCAGTTTCTATGTTTCTCTTGATTCCAGCTGCTGTGATCAAGGTTACACGCCTCCTCTTTGCTGCCAGTATATTGAAAAAGAAGTCACAGGGGGACATTTTTTAAATCCACTGATTCCTGACAGTTGGGTCGGCTCATTGCACGAGCTAAGAGGTGCAATTTAGCGTAGCCTTCAAGCAGCACTGTGCTGCACTGCATCACCAAAACATGAAAAACCCATGCAAATGGGGAAATTATTTTTCCAATACTTTCCACTAATTTAAAGCCCACACCAAAAGAAAGCCTATTACACTTTATTTTTTTTTTGCAAACTGATGAACTATTTTCTTTGCTTTATATGAAAAAATAGTTTTGATAATTTTGAAGTATTTAATTTTCTTTTGCTATTATCTTTGATCTGTCACTTTCCTAATTAGCTCAAATGTTGAAGGGAAAGGTTGCTTTGAAGTGGGAAATCATATTTTAATTTTGAAAATGTCGAAATAAGATATTCTGATAATTTTATCACCTAAATTAAAATTTAGAGTTGTAGAACTTGTTGAAAACGGTCTCTTTCTGCAGGTAGTTTTGGTTTTGAGGGATTAATAATTTTTCATGCTAAAAAGGAATTTTTTTAAGCTAATTTCCAGACTGGTGACTTCTGTTTTCCTGCTGAAGTGACACACTGTGAAGTTGTAGTGAATGATCTCAGATACTGTCTTTAAGACAAGTGGACTTCAGAGTTTTAGCAAAGTCCAACTTCAAAACAAGGCAGTTTCTTTACATTTTTTTTTTCCCCTACAATTTCCATATAGTTATCTATTTTTCTTTGTTCTCAAACATTCAATGTACTTTTCAAACTCCTAGCAACTCTCATCAGATTGCTTTGCAAAAAGAACTGAAGAACTTACGTATTTATTTTTGAAGGAGAAATACTTTTTCTAATTGGTACTGCTACAGAAAGACCCAGGTTTATTAGCATATGATTGCATTTTGAAAGTCTGAAGTGCCCTATTAATTGGGAACAAATATTACAAAAAAGAGGACAGACACATTATCTAAATTAAGAAGCCTAATTTAAAACAGAGAAATAAATATACCCAAAACAAAGTTGATGTTGTTTTAATTTGGTAGGAAATACACTGATAACAATCTCAGAATATTTCAAAGAAAAGGTATTGCTGAGAAGCACCAGCTGCATCATATAAAGACTCTATATCATAGTTGCACATCAATTTAGAACAAATAGTAAGTTTCGCAGACTATATAAGCTTCATAAATTTTCTGTTTAGAAATAAAATGCACTCGACCACCACTGCTATCAAATATCTACTTCTTTGTCTGCTTAACAGGCACAATATGGTTCTGTCCTCACACTGCTGAAATCACTGAAGCTGTTGTTACTGGCTCTGTTGGAAGTACACCAGGACCTCTCCCTGTGTCCAGGGAAGTGGTTCCCACGACAGGTGTGTAGTGGTACCCAGTGCATGGGGTCCCTATGGAATATATCCTATGGCGTCAGTCACCGCTAGAGAAAAATGCTCCGAGTCATCTTATCTGCTGGTATAAATCAATTGTGAACCTGTTGAAATCAATAGGGCAATACTAATGGAAAAATGGTGAGACAAGCTTTAAAATTAAACTGTATGGCCAAGATAAATGTGCCTCAAAACCTTGGGCTTTTGCCAGCTGGTGTCTGAAGGATACTGTAGAGTTATCCTATCCGTCCAGAAGGATGAAATACCTGAATATTTTCCCTATAGAACAACACATCCCTGAATGTTGCCTGTACCAGTTAATCATCATCTTAAAACAGGGTAAACCATCTCCACCATGGTGTTTCATGGAAACCTCTCCTGTTTCTGAGCTATAGTAGGTAAGGACATATATATATAAAATATATCCTCTGATATATAGATTTATCTGTGTGTGTGTGTATAAAAGTCTTAAGAAAAACTTCTTAGAGAGTGATTGAATTCTTCTGGTTTTGTAATTCATCACATTGGTAAATCTAGCACAGAAAAACTGAGTATTTCCTTTTAATATACAAGTTAATTTGCTTTGGTCATATTAATATTTTAAATACTTGCTTTCCAGGCATGTCCAAGAAATCAAGTATTACTAACAAAAAGGGTGAGAACCAAAATTCAGACTAGTCCATCGGACTATGAGTGAATTGTAGAGCAAAATTAGGTATCTTTAGTCTGCCTCTTAGTCTGAGATTGCATTTGAATTCAGTAATTCAGTGGTTTGTGTCACATACGGGACTGGAGTGGATAACCACACTCTTCCCTTCTGGTTTTAGAACTCCCTGTACTTCTGAGACACACACACATGCACAAATTCTCATGCAAGGTTTCCTGAGCACTGACCGCTGGTCATTCATTATTAACTGCTCTCCCAGCACGTATTTATATGTATGAAGCTGACTAATGAACTGGGGTCTAACATCTGCTGAGCCTGCATCAGGTGTTGAGTCAGTTCTGGCTGTCCTGATGGTTTCATCTGAGGAGCATGCTCTGCTCTTTGGTAATGCAACTTTTTACTTAAAACCAAGTCAGACTTCAACATTTTGATAGTATGGAATTGTTGTTGGTATTATTATAGTTATTGTTGTTGTTATTATATTTTCTTCCACTTCATTTTATTTTGCTCCTAGCAAGATTCAGGGGATGCAAACTCCCAGGAACAGAAACCAAAAGAAGCTCCTTTCTTCCTGGGTCTTTGTGAGCTGCTGCTGTGGAGTGTTGGGACCCACAGCAAGCACGCTGAGCCCCAGAGGGTTCCGCCTGCAGACCTCCTCACAAAGTGAAAAGCCCTCACCAGCTATGAGATGTTATCCTCTCTCTGTCAGCAAATTGTCTGTTTCTACAGGACACCGTGTATCATTTCAGTTAAGGTTTGTCCATATACTTTTTTTGATATTTCTATTTTTAAGAATTTTTCAGAACAGTTTTTCTTTAGCTGTTTTCTCATATCTGAAAACTAGAAAATTAAGGCCTAATTCCTAGTTATTCTTTCTCTGTCCTGGAAATAGGGGTAAGATGGGGAACAAGACATTTTTAATGCACGTTTTCTGGTGTTCTGGCCTACAATATCATTTACCCTCACATATGTTCTGACCTCCCATGTGAAACACAGGTAGCTGTTTGTTCCAGTCTCAGATAGTGGGCAGTGTTTGTATCAGCCAGAGATGCCTCTTCTGCAAGATGAAGTTTGAAGGGAAGTTTTCACCACTGCTGTAGCAATGGCATAAGATGTCCTTAACATACTAAGAATGAAGATATCTAATCTGTCATTTTTATTCTACACTCAGCTAAGAAGGGGTTCAAGTATGAAACTTGGGTTCCAGTAAATATCTTGAGAAGTTCCCCTTGATTTCTTTTGGTCAGTATTTCATCCAAAATGTTTCTCTACAGACAAGAAGTTTATTTTTTACCAAAGTCTTCAGATCTACCCCCATTCTTAAGAAAAAAGTGCTTTCACTTGCTCAGGAGGCTATGTTTGCTGTTTCTAGCACCGATCTGGGTTTTGTGGGAAGAGTTTTTAATTTTGGTGTATTTAAGTGATTTGATTTTAAAAAGTTAACTTGAAAACTGATTCTGATTCATCTTCTGTGTCCAAAAAAAAGTCTCTAAAATTATCTAAAAGTAAGGATAATTGCCTTCTGCTTTTCCAGTTCCTTCATTAAAAGAATTGATTGACTCTGAGTGGCTGCAAAGCTGACAGCATGTAGTCTATTAATGGATTAACTCTAAAAAGGTCCTGCCCTCTGTTAAATAACTACTGCTGCCACTTAACGGGGACCTGTGGCCATGTCACTAGGAGCACAAAGAGACCCTGGCAGAACAAATGTCAAGTGAGTTCAGCAGTGTGGTCTGCAAATTCAGTTATTCCTTATAAATGATGCAGAGTCAACATGTCAAAATCTGCCTGTACTAATCCTGTTGCTGCATTCATGGCACTAGTGCTTTTGCTAAAGGTTATTGTGGGTATCATTCCACATGCTTGTGCTATTGTAATTTTAGTGTAATATCTTAACACAGTAAAAGAATAAAAAATATAGTCATGTGGAAGTGCACTCCGAAGACTGATTCACAGAAGATAGGAAGGGAGAGCTGCTTGCTTTGGTCACCTTGGAAGAGCTCGTGCTGGTATTTGTAGAGGTCCATAGAGCTGACCCACGAGGCAAGCTGCCATACAGGTTTTTTCCAAGGTGCCCACCGTAAGATCTGCAAAAAGGACCAAGAAGGGGCTCACACACCTTTCCAAAGAAAATGTTTGCTGCTCACTGTGATTTTAGAAGCCAGTCCTTGAAAATTTCCTTAAATAATACTTTATCAACATTACTTCTGCAAATACCATTAATGCAGAATAGCATGACTAGTAAGGATTTAGCATAACAGTTTATCTTTGCTTTGTCTTTTTTTCTGGTTTTTGTTTTTAAGAAAAGAAAGGTTAAAAATCTTCCAGGTGCTGCAAACTTTAGGAAGTATGCAGACAGATACAGAATGCTTTGAACTTCTCTAAAAGAAGGCTGTTAAAGTCAGTCTCTGTTATAAATTTATTCTACAGTGGTGGCTGTGAATGTCCAAAGCTAGACTTGGACTAGATTTATGCGTAGTCATACATTATGTATCAGCTATAAAAAAAAGAGAAAAGGCTTTATGATATAGCACTAAATTTTTAGAAAATAAAAATTCTGCTGAAAAAGGAGCTGTGCAACATTAAAAATGCCAGGCTTGTGATCAACACCTACTCCTCCTCTCAGCTGTCTTTTATGCATTTCTGTTTAGACCCATGATAGTATGGGTTGTTAAATTTACATTTCATGTCAGAGTCAAAAGTCAACTCCAAAAGCTGTGGAGTTAGCATTTAATTATGAAACAGTTAGAAAACTCAAGAGAAGTAGGATTTCAGTCTTAGTAAGTTGAAAGACTAGAATCAGTCATTTGCTAAAGGTTGATTGATTGGACTCCATTGGAAAGACATTCAGCACTCAGAATTTTCCACTCCATGAACATCTTTGATACTTGAGTGTCTTTTCTGAAAAAGGTGTTTAATTTAAAATAAATGTTTAATAATGTTTTCATTTTAAAGTTACTTATTGATAAAGTCATTAAAATATTTTCCCAAACAGAAACATTTGAAGATGATCCATACTTGGATCAGATATTTCTTTAAGTACAAATAAAACCAAGACTAGTCATTTTGAATTTTATGGCAGAACTCAAAGCTGTGATGAGGTTTTGTAGGGAAAAGTGGTTCTACTGCTGGATGTTTGGCTTTGGCTTAGAGCAGCTAGAAATAAATCAGTGCTATAGGTCAGGTTTGACAGCACTAAAATTTAATTAAATTGTGTAATTTTCTTTTCAGATTACAAAAAGCCCCATAAATTGGGTAATTTTACAACGTTTCCACCATGTTGATTAGAAATCTAAATACACAAAGGAATTTATATTAAGCTGAAAGCAGAAAACTAGAGAACGGTGGCAGAATACCAAATGCAAAACGTTCAGAGTTAGGGAGTAAGATGCATGAGACCAAGCACATCGCGGTATGCCAGCACGCAGTGTGGCTGTTTGTGCAACACCAATGATTGTGTCATGTGATTTTCTCACCTGGTAAGCGAAGTGTAAGCTCATTTGTATTACAGAAGAATTACACAGCATGAGGATCTTCGGTCTGTGAGTGACATCATTTGCTCCCCTGGCCAGTGCTTAGAGACAGTGACTGCAATCCTCCTGTTAGCCCCACCTTCTTGAATTTCTAATTTCACACATAATTGGAACACCATGATAGAAGTTTTTTTGAAAACACTGTAAATCAAACTGTCAGTGTTTTTCACAACCTGCCTAGGACAGTTCCTAAAGTTACAGAGAGAACTATCTGCTGCAGGGTCACAGGTATTCATGGAAATCATGAAAAGTGTGCAGAGAAGGCTGTTAGCCTCTCCTTATCTTCTCTGAGCATTTCTGTCATTTCGTGTTTTTAAGGCTGCGTGGCTTGCTGGTATGTTGGTAAACAGCCATCTGTTTTTATGAAAAAAAGTGTGTTACACTGTTAGAAAGTGAGTGTACCATTCAATGTGACTATTTGGCTGTCTAATACATTTCTTAGGTCACATGCGTACTGCTTTGGCTGTCAGATCAGATAACTTAGGCTCTTCAAAGCATTAAACTGAAGAATAATAGTATGCGGCTCTTAATGAATACATTTGTTTGAAAGTGAATTTCTATTTCTACATTAAGCTGTGTCTTTTGGAAAGAAGGGCCATTTCACAAGTGTTCCTGTGAACTACAACCACTGTTATGAGTGTTAATGGCAGACATGAATATCGAAAATGTGAATGCTTAGGATTTGAATGCACGTGACTTGTTTTTCTAGCGCTATAGCCCCAAATATTACCTGAATGGTAGGCCAGGATTTTTCTCAATCCTAAAAGCACTTAGAAACATTAAACAATACAGAAACCCTACAATACTATTGATTTCATTTATACAGGGAAAAAGAAGACTAAAATTGGCTTGCTCAAGGCAACATATTTTTTGATAAAGATGTCTTTTTTCTCTCAGTGTCTTCTTCACCTGCTCATTCATTCAGAAATATATAGAGGTCAGATTACAGCCTTGGTGGCAGTGGTTCTTCTAAGCATTTCCTAACTTTTTCTAGCTGTGAAAACATTAAAAAGTGGAGAAAAAAACCATGTAATTTTGGACTCATTGCTTCCCCAAGGGAAAGCATTTGCTTAAAAAATATGGTACTAACTTAAACAGCTGGAATGAAAAATTGTTTTGAAAAAAGAATCAAAATGTTTCCATTGACATTTTAAAGTGGCTGTTTCTCTTTGGAAAACTCTTCAGTGATAAAAATATTTCAGTTCCAATACTAGGTTTTACTTTGTCTCCACAAACAGACCAGTATTGGGGTCACCATTAGCCGGGGTCCTTATTTCTCCGTGCGGGAACAGAAATGACGCAACACCAATGTGATGATCAGGTCATCCATCTTTTTTTTTTATTCCTTTTCTCGTTACATTTATATTCTACTAAGTTCCGTACACGCACTCATCTATCTTCTAATAGGCTACAGGTCATCTACACGCGCTGTTCACGTGCCTCTACAAGCATTTGCATTGGTTAATTGCAATTAGCACGTAAAGCCCAAAACTTGCCAAAACTCCCTTATCTCATACCCTGTTTTGCTCAGACTTGTGTGCTTTTGCTGACCACAGGTGTTTCTCACTTATCTGCTATCTTGTGTGTTTTTGCCAGCCTTATTTTGCTGGCCTTGTCTTCGTCCTTGCATTCTTCTGTCTGCACTAATTTTCTCCCAGCGGGGCCCAGACTCCTACAGACCAGCTATCGTCACTGAGATTCTCTGGGCACAGTTACACTGTCCTTAAAGAACATCAGCCACAGGCCTGTGGATTGTTGTTTTACAGTCACTTCTGGATATGTGCTCTCTGGATGACCAAGAAATACACGTTTGAGCTGGATGAGTGTGCACCTGTATTCCTTTCAGGCTAGCAGAGGACAGAGTACAGGCTTTACACCTATATGAACATATGAAAATGAGCTGGTTGCAGTATGACTGACTGATCCAGTATAAAAGAAGAACTACCTTTAAAAACAATAACTACCTTTAAGAAGTTAAATTTTTTTTTGTAACAGGATTGAACACAAAGATCAGCACTTTATATCATCTTGTGTTGACGACTGAGATTCGGTACTAAAGCCTAAATCCAATTTTATGGACTCATCAACCTCAGCCTGAGTATCTGGTAACAACCAGGCATCTTCAACCGAGAACTGCCAGATCTGTTTCATCCTCACTTAATTTTCAGAGGAAGGAAGACATGGGCCCACGGGAAAGAGTGATAAGCTGTCTGGAAGAAATTTTGCTGCTGCTCATCTGTTCTGCATTGCATCATAAGTGCTTATGCTGTGTGTGAGACCACTTCAGATAATAGAAGATGGTTCAAAGGCTCTGATGAACATCTGCACTTCAGGCTATCTATTTGAAATCAATCTTTCTTTCTAAGCACTGGGCTTATCACTCTTGTATGAAAAGACCATGATCTTGCCATCCTCTTGCATACTTAACATCTATGCTGCTTTTAGATCAATTACAAAAAAATTAAATAAGTGTATTAGACCAATTTACACATGACTCGTGCATAACAACTGTTCAATGCTGCACACTGATAACACTGGACGGTCTAAAGTATTGTTTGTGTTTATGTCCCACTGGATTTCAATATAAGTGGTATTTGATAATGAGGTATTTTACTATTAAGAAGTGTTCATGCAGTTTACTCGTGAGAAAGGAAAGAAGAAAATAACCCTATAGTGTTATACTTGGAAGCAGCTTTTCATTTAAAGGTCTAGGAATTTTCTGCCCTCTTTGTTTTATAAAAAGGAAAGTTATGTTGGATTTGTGATTGTCTAGAAACTTAAACTAATGAAAATAAACCTGTAAGAAAAATCTATTTCTCATATGTATTTATTGGAAAACTTTACTTCTTTGCTGTAGTTGATAGGTTGCGCCACACAGCAAGTACTATATTGTTTAGTGCTTGGATCTAATTAATTTTTTAAAAATATTACTTTCTCAGCCTTTTCATTGGTGTGACAAGTTTGCATTGCTTTTTTTGTACCCTGTATATTGCAGCTCACATAATTACTGTTCCTCCTGCTGAGCAATTAGTGGGAAGGAGTCCCAAAATTAAACTAAATAGAACTTTATAGTTGTCCATGAATTCTGCCATGTTTCTGCAGCTGATATTAAATGATGCCTTTCACGAGGAAAGCAAATCCTTACACATCCTTAATATCAAAACTCTGGGCTTGATTTCTGGAGTTGTATTAATATATTTTCAAAACCTAATGAATCATTAGGGCTTTGTACATACTGTTAGAAGCAGTGTACATACTGACCTCGCACATAGATCATGTTTATGCCTTGTGTGTATATACTGTGCAGTTTCATACTGTCATGGTTGCAGCATTTTTCCATAATCCTGTAGAGGTCTGAGGGTTTCCCAGGGTTAAGAGCCACTTCCTCTGCTGTCTACTAGGAATTGGACTCCAGGTGCCCTGTGTAGGCTAGATTGCTGTGAAATATAGTGTGAGGACGTGATAAACCAGAACTATCCAAGAACCAGTGCCAGCGTGCTCAGTCTCAACCTCCCACTCTGCCTGCCTCATCCCCACTAGAGAGGAGACCCAGCTCTTGGCTGCCAGGGCAAGGCTGATGCTGATGGACAACTCTGTCAAAATGGATTTGCTCTGCACAGGCGGAGGATTTTGTATCACTTCTGTGGTCGTTCAGAGCTATTGCTCTGAATTCTGCAGTTCATGACATCAACTTTTAAACATATTTCCCGTGATTCAGTCTGCCACACAAGCCCAGGAAGAGTGGCAGCCTCTCAGTTTCCCAAAATGTTCCTGCTGTGGGCAAATCTAAAGCTTCTGGGTAACCCACAGAAGTGCAGTAGGTGATTTTTCTTTCCTTAGAACTGATGCATTTGAAGATACAAACAAGCAAGTAAGAGACAGCAAATTATTTTTATTGCCACAGGTATTCTCTTATTCTTCTCTTTTTTCTTCTGGTTAATAATAATAAAATCCTTACTTGTTTTTATCATTTCAGGTTTGCCTTTTTTTTTCTTAATCTGATTCAACTTGATTTGACTCTTAACCAACAATGTGCTCTCTGTGAAGAAAATTTTCTAGTAGGTCTGGAGTTACAGTAATGAGTATACAGAGAAAAAAACCACACAAGGCTGAATATATAAATGTGCAAATTTGGTAAAATTTTTACTAAATAAAACAACCTCTTCTTAATCTAATAGGATGTTCAATTTGTTACTTATCAGTATTCCCTAAACAATATTGGAGATTGGACTCAGTGCATTTTTTTTAATGTCCAGAGATTTTGTATGAGTATCTTGGATGATTTTTACATCCTGTACTGTACTAAAATAAATACACTTATTAGACAGCTAAAAATAGATACAGAATTTAATTTTAATATATCTCTTTAAAAAGCTTGTATATTCTTCCCATGTTTACCTTTTAGCTTTATGGTTCTGGTTTTCACAGTTTACTGTCTGATACTTCACTGAACATTTAGTGGAAGGAACTTTATGGATGCATAAAAGTAAAGCTAGACTATTTCTTTTGAACTGGTTATCTAAATAGGAGCTGGTATCTCCTAGAAAATTTCAAAAACTTGTATTTAAAAACACATCTGTGAATATCCTTGTAAAATTTATTCTCTTCTTGTATGCTATCAGTTTCATGATGTGTGGAGAAATACAGGTTTTCTTTTATTTTATTATGTGGTTCAATTTTCTACCTGAAAGCCTGATCCCCATTTGTGATACGTAGTTTCCATGATGATATCCCAGATGGGGAATAATTTTAAGGTGAGGTGTACATTTTGAAGAAAAGATTAACTCCGCAGTCCAAACTCAATTCTTCAGTCATTTCAGCATAAAAAGACATATTAAAGCCCTAGAATATTTTAAGATAGTAGCTAGAGCTGCCAAACCCATGGCTGTCTCGCTTTTCCTGGCTTCCTATAAAGACATCTGTATCTCTGTCATATGAGTCAAACCATCCTGGGTATAAATTTAAAGTATGCTTTAGACTTTGTTAAAGCCAAGCTGTTATTTTAAAATTCAAATTGATTCTTAAATACAAATGCCACATTTATTTCAGTGCAAACCCATGTATGAAAGTAAATTTATAAGATTAAATTTTTCAGCTATAGTATACTGGCATTGGCTTTTGCTGTTTCTGGGAGTTGGAAAACGTGGTCCCAAGATTCAGGAATATCCATCTGCAAGGGGAAATGGCTGTTATAGAAATTTGGTGTAAGGACTCTTGGAACATGGTGATTAAAACCCGTTGTAGATGTTTATTGTATTGTTTCTTCTCCGCTTGCTTTAGCTCTGGAGTTAGCAGCCTCGCTGCCTCGGGAAGATGTGCACCTATCTTCCTGTGTCAGAAGGGCTTTTTTTTTGTAGTGTTGGGTAGTCTACCTGTTACATTAAAAATTCATCATTCTGTTTCAGAGTGCACATTAATGATCGTTGAAAAACAATACACAAGTGTCTCAAGCAATGATTAGAAGAAACATGTATGTTTTAATTTAATCCCCCTTGAAGACCTGTAATGCTGGGGAAATCAGGATTTATCCACTTCACAGTGAAATATTGGGGAACATAAAATGCAATAGGCAGTGCAATGTGTAGTGATTGTCAAAAAAAAAAAAATCTCAAGCCAAATATCCTTCTTGTTATTGAAAAGGAGTGAAGAGGCACACAGAGACACTTGAGTGAGGTGTGGTACAAAACCTGGGGCCAACTCACCTGGTCCCCTGAGCTGTGCAGTGCACGACAGCAGGAAAGTCTCAGTCAGTCTGGGCAGTGTGTACTGTTTGTCAAATTGAGCCTTGAATTATCTGAAGACAGTTCCTTTGAAATTGCCTTGTTATAACAGGAAATTGGCTTGTTATTTCACTAATTTTCTCTGACAAACTACTTTGTCTAATGAAAAGGATATGCTTTCTCAGTTACAGGGAAAGTATTAATAACTGTAATTGCCACTTATTAGCAATTTTACAAGATGCTGAGCACATAAGTACACTTTCTAAGTTTTAACAGTCTATAAAAAGGAACAGCATTAAAGATAATATGATCAGTACTAATCATTTCTGGCTGGAAAACAAGATTTTTACAGAAATATTTGAACATTTCACATATTGTACTGTGATATGGAATGAGATCAATGGCATTAGTATTTTCAGGGCAGAGAGAGAGCGAGAGGAGTTATCTGGTATAACTAAAAATTCTTCCATTTAAGTCCTTCTGCATCCTCATCCGACTCAAAGTCAGGCCTTGAATGTTGCCCCTCCACATTGCCTGGATGCTCTCTGCCACTGGAATATAAATATGCTCTTCTTGGTAGAAGCAGTTGTACAGACGTAAACTGCATGTAAGTGAGGTACCATCTTTTGAAAAGCAATCTGGCAATTTTGCATGAGCATTTCTGCACGCTAACTCCTTCAATAGTGTTTTTTGTTATTTGGGGATATTCAGGTTTTATTTTGCACTGCCACATTCCAATTTCTTAATGACAACTCTGTAATGTGGCTTTGCACACAAAATTTAATGTTTTTTAAAAGTATTTTATGGATTGGATAAGAATTGTCTTTTTTAAAGTCCAAGATCTAGTTTCTAATAAAACTATATGATTTCATGTTGGAAAAAGGGGATATGCTAATAGGTGTGTGTATGTATATACACACGCATATCCCTCATAACACCAAGCTCTACAGAACAGTATCTTCAATGGTTGAATAGATTCTGATATAGATCTTTCATAAATGGATTTGCCTTTGCAGTAACACCAGGCATGGAAAATTTCTCTATAAAGTTATGAGCATGAAAAAGAAAGTGTTGTAATAGACACTAAACTGTGCCTCACTCGCATCTACTGCCAGTGGAAGCTGTATATCTCCTATTATGATCTGTGATGGTTCAGACCCCTCCATTTATCCCTTATGGCCCATCAAACACAATATTTCTGTACGCAAAGTTTTGTGGTCCTTTTAAACCGATACGTCCTTGGATCTGATATAGCACTTTGTTACTTCTTAGAGTCATGTTGGAAGAATTGTTTCATTCAGAGCATTTTGAATAGAGTACATAAGCACAATCCTTTACGGTCCTTGAGAACTGATAATGTGGGAAAGGATGCTTTATGTCAAAATGTTATGGCTGTATTATCATTATAGAAAAATATATTTTCCAACATTCATTCAAGTTGAAGAACATTTCACGAAATGTACTTACTCAATCAGATGAATAATTTATTTTGTACTGGCAGTGCTGCATTAACATAGGGAATTTCAAAGGGGTATAAAGGAGGTAGGCAAGCAGTCAATGAGAGCTGAGTGCCTAATGAATTTAGCCATTCAGATGTCCAAAAGTATATAAATGGATTACTTATGAAAATCAGTAGTGCTAGTTGTACAGATTGGTAATAAATTCTGTTTCATTACAGTGACCAGTATTTTAAGATTTTAAAATAAGACTGATTAAATCAAGTAAAATATGCATGTAAATTATCCTTATGTGGATGGATACACCTTACTATATTAAATTTGAATTTTCTATTTGCTCCACACTTTATTTTGCAGCTCATTTTTTATGACGGTTCATTCCTTTCACATCACAGATTATAAATTCAGCTGTAGTTTAGTTCATGGTAGGCTTTGGATGTAATGATGGGGGGGTAAAATTTGTTTCTCTTTTTTTCACATTTTCCTGTGTCAGTATTTTATACAAGGTCAATAACAAGCTTCAGTGTGTTTACAATTACCAAGAGGATGGGATTTGTTATTGTGCACAGACAAATGTGCTGATGCTTCCATTATTTATGGATAGAAGATAAAAATCGTGCAACGTACTGAGACAAAAGTAAGGTGTATATTTTATATCTATATTTTTGATGAGTTCTCTTAATGGACACTGGGCAATGCATGGCTCTGTGACTGTGTAATGTAAATTTTTCTTTGTAGTAAAGCTGTCAAAGCTTTGTGGTTTTTTAATGACTCACGTTTATGCAACTTGGAAGCAAACATCTCACTTCCTATAGTATTTAAAACCAAAACTGACTGTTTTGAACTGACTGTTTTGACTGCCTGTGGTCCAAAGGGGTACATAAAAATAGGACAAATATATTCACTTAATACTCAGGACATTTTTAGGAAAATTTTCCTATGAGAATTGAATTTGTTATAAAAAAAAAGGGCACAATTTATTTTTAAAAGTCCCTGAAATGTCCTTAAAATCCATATTCTTGTGGTCCTTGGTTCAGCTGGCAGTGCTTAATGACATGTGGAGGATTTGGGAAGGGCTCACCCCCCACATTGTGCCTGGGGAAGGTGAGCCTGGGGGAAGCTGAGGAAAGGGATGTGATACAGCTGTGACTTGGGTCCCAGTCACCTCCTTTCCCTGCTGTGACAAAGTGGGATCAGTATCTCCTGTGCCAGATTCCTGTTGTTCAGGGTTTCATTTCAATGCTTGTCTGCTGGGTAATATCAGTGTCCAGTGATGAAACAGAAAAAGCCTAATTTCTACTGTTTAGAAATGGGTTTTATTTCAATCAGATTGCATTGGGTATCAATGCAATAGCCCTTTTCCTTGCCGTGATCCTTCCCATATGTTGTTAAAGGGTCTATTTGCTACTTAATCTTTCAATCCCTGTTGTTTTCAACTGGCTGTTAAACTGGTTTGACAGTTCTGTCTCTACTAATCTGTTACACCTAGAAATGCCAAAGCAATAGGCTTAAATAATGGGGGAGTATCTTTATTCCTATTTATAAGCTGGTCTTAAGTCATATCTAAAGCTCACAAGGAGTCATTATAGAAAATAATCCTTTATAATTGGTGGAATGAGAGGGCTTTTTTCCAGGAGAAACTCAGAGCACCTGTCTTAGATTTGCATTTTGAATTGCTCCTGGGGGAGTCTCCCTCCCTTTTTCTGCAGACTTGGGGAGGGTGGGACAGAGAGTGCCTTGTCTCTTGTGCATCACTGTGGCTAGAATTTAGGAGGTATGAATCCCTTCTTGTGTGTCTGTGTGATGAACTATTGTCCTTTGATCTGCAGCTTGTAAAGCAGTTAAGAGCGGAAGATTTATTATGCTATGATCGTGCAGTTGGGAGATGTTACCTGAATGTGGATCTTTTCCAGGACCAGGAATTTGTTCCTATACCTTCCTCCAGCTCTTATCACAAGTTGCTGATTAAATTCAAGTAATACTATTCTTTTTGTCTTTATTATGGTATGTAGAGGTAGAATCCAAACTGTTTAAAATTTTTATTGTGAATATATATTAAGAACTCGGTTTAGATGAAAAATGTTTGAAAGTTAATTTTGTTGAGTTTTTGCTTTGTGTTAAATTCGTAGGCCCTTAATTTATTAATTCTCTAGTGAACCTGAATAGTGAAAACTAGACTGACTTCTAGAATCACACAAAATCTTTCTTAGACTGAAAGCCATTCTTGGATGTTATCTCTCACAATGAAAGGTAGAAAAAGGAGACAACATCTTTCTTAAGGCAGGGAGAACACTTCTATAGTTGAGCAGCAGCCTTTATTGAGAGGTGGACATGTTTTCTGTAGAGTTATTTTAAAGATGGTGAGAGCAGCACCATTTTTACAATCAGATAACTGTGCATGTCTAGAACAAGACTGTTTATATACCTTTTTATTTTCTCTGATGCTAATGCTATACACAGCCGGTAATTATATTTGTTTTAATACAGCCAAGCTATTTAAATTTTAACTTTCATCTCTATCATGTGTGCTTCAGGTCCACCTCAACTGCCAAATGTGTTATGCAAGAGGGACAGCATAGTTTTCTGATCACATACTTGGCATTGTATCATGGACATATAAATGGCTCCTGAAAGCATTTATGACAATGTACCTATCCTTCCAGGCCAGAAAACAATGGACACCTAAATACCTTATTAATAATTTATATATTGTTCTGATACTTGTTTGGGTTTAGTTGAGATATGATGGGAGTTCTTTGGTTAGATTCCCCTCCAAAAAAACCCAGAATAAATGCTTACTAAGGGATTGTAAAGGTTTATTTCCAGTAAAATCTCTATATTAATCTTGGTGCATCTAGGATAGATGTGCACTCTCATAAGGGGAAAAAATTATGTCAATTTAAGCTCTGGGTGAACCTCAAGGACCTGTTAGCCATTGCTAGGACTTGACTAAGATGTCAAACCCATGTGAGCTAAAAAGGAGAAAAAGGTTAGGGTGAGAAGAAGGTTGATGTGTTAGAGCCTGGTGGCAAAACTTGGTCGGATGAGTGTGGCTTAGAGCTTGAGGGAGGTCCCAGGGTAGAAGGAACTTTCCTTGGAGGCAGCGGAGGCACAGGGAGGGTGATGGTGCCAGGTCTCTGCTGCTTTCAAGGACTCTTTTTGAAGTTGAAGGTTGTGTCCAACTTACAGTTTTGGTTGAGCTATGTTCTCTCTGTGTTTTTGACCCACGTAATTGTTACATTACTGAAGTCCCTTTATTAAAGATGTGTCTGGAAAACTGCTGTTACCGCACTGCGCCTCCCCTCTACCCAGGGCATCAGGCACGTAATTCCTTGCAGAAGTCATCACTAGCCATATCACACAGGGAGACATAAATTCTACCTTGTGTGAATATGAGGACAGGGAGGCTTCTGTGGAGTTTGTTGTTTTGTTTGTAGATTTTTTTTTTTTAAACCCAGTTTATTCATGCTCATATGAGGCTGTGCAACTCTTCTGTATCCCAACTCTTAACCAGTCAGCTAAAATATTCATGTATTTTGTGATGATGGTCTTGAAGTGTAGAATATAAAAGAGATATGCATTTTCAGTCTGATTTATGTAAAATTAGATGTTGGTTTATAGCTTCTAAGGTAAGGTTAAATCTCCTTGTTCAGTGCAGTTTCTTAGAAAGAAGGTTACCTTTGGTCAGTTGAGCTTAAAGCACTGAAATTTTAATTTTTAAAAGCTCAGTAGGGAACTAATATCTGTCATATTCATTCAGCTTTTGCTGTCTGGACTCGTTAGAGGAGATATATGAAGAACTGAGCTATTCTCTTTGAGATCCGCTGTATCCGGATAGGAGATCAGATTTACATCAGATCTCTGGTATCTTTAAGGTTTAATAATAACTTACTGAGCTACAAGTAACAACTGTAGAAAACATACGTTCCAATAAGGTATTAAGCAGTGACGTCTAAAGACGTTATTCATTTAAGAATTAGTGGCTTATTCTATTCCAGTTAAATTTTATAATGTGGGAATGAAATATTTCAAATGGAATAAAATCAGCTTTGATTATTGCTTCTTAATAATCTATTCAGTGCATTATTTACAGGTTTAAATTTGACTACCATATAGCCATTATATTTTATTTTTGTAATTATATATAAATGTAATCTACTCAGTAAAATGTGTGCATTCAATAATTATATCAAATCTGTCTTTGTATAAATAGTAAGGAATGTAATAGTGATGGGAAGAACATCAGTGTATCTTAAGTTTTACAACTCGTTACTATCTTGTTATTTTTACCTTTACAAGTAGCAGCCTTGTAATGGTACAGGGTAATTTCTCTCTGGTTCTCTGTAATCACAGTAATTGGAAAGACCATACCATCATCTCAAAGGCAGGATCTCACAGCTGCTTGAACACATAATTTTCTGCTTGAATTTCTGTGGTATGGAGGAATAGCAATTTAGCTGGTCTCTTCATACTTCTCCAACCCACTTTTCCTGCATGTCCATCCGAACAGAGATTTTCCTGGTCCTCTGCAGCCTTTGTGGGTCTACAGGAGCAAATCTGTTCTCAGAGTGTGCTGTATTTAGGGTCTTGATCGAAATGGTTGTCAAAATGTCAACTGAGTTGAGGAAACATGATAAAAAGGCCAAACACAGTAATTCTATGTTTCTTTTCTAGAAATCAATGTGATGGCACTAAATTTTCAACATGTTTGAAGGCTTCCGAACTGAAAGCAGGAAATGGAGGAAAGCAGCAAGGGGAGGGGAAAAGAAACAGAGATTTTATTAGCTGGGTAAGGTCGCTTGAAGATTAAAACAATTAGCAATGCTTAATGCTTGCATATTATTATTTTTTTAATCACCATCTGAAAGAGGTGTCAAATAGAATATATTGCCACTGAAGTTGAATCGATTTGAGCTCAGAGGCTTATCACCTGCAGTTCTCCACCAGTGCTGCCATGTGCCAGCCGTGCAGTCACTGCTGCAAACAAACAAAACCACTCCTGTAAATTTTATAAACCACTGCGTGCATGTTACCTTCTAGGTATGGAAGTGTCACCAGAGAATAAAGCAAGAAACTTGGGTCTAATCGAGGCCTGCACTTCTAAAAGTTTAAATTTCTTTTTCTCACTTCATTTCTGGAGGGCTCTTTATTGCTTTGGATAAGTGGTTGAACATTTTCATGTGCTGTGATATTTTGGATATGTATTTTAGACATTACCTTAAAAAATATGTTTCCCTAAGATAAGTCTATCCATTAACACAGAAGTTTCAGGTATGTACTTCTACAAAATTCCAAGTGAATACTCTAAGTGTGGTAGCTTCATTTTATTTTATTTTTTTCCTGTCAGTTCCTGTTTGAGCCCATTTAAGCTTCATTTATACACTGGAGAGATGTGCTGAAGAAAGCCACAAAACTAATATTTTGTTCTTGTTACTTATTTATTTTATGGGTAAATGCACTTCAAGAGAGATTACTCTGGGCACAGTAGAGATGATGAAAACTAGCATGACATAGAAAGCAACCTTCCCTTTCTAGAACTTCCAAGAATTTGTCTTACAAATATTTTTGTAAGTTATAAGCAAATCCTCAAACTGTCAGTTGTTCTTGTGTATGTATGAAATACAAAGACTTAAATCTAAAGTTCAATTTAAATATTGAGGGTATTTCCATTAACTTTAATGGGTTTAAAGTGAGACACCCACTGGCAAATCTCTTGTCTGTAACCCATCCCTGGCTGTTGCTTCTTAAAGACCAATTCTATTGTTGTCTGCCCTCTATCTAGAATTCCAATTAGCATTAGAAAACCATCGACTATTTTCACTCACTGAGATAGCTTGAGTTATGGAAGTAGTCCTCATAATTATATAGTCACACATTTTTGATGGAATACCTGAGAAAAACTTGCAAAATATGGGTAATTTCAAGTGTGCTGCAGTTCTCAAAAATCGTTTTAACAGCTCCTCATTTCTTTTATAAGGTTTGTGGGGTATTTTTTTTATCAGATTGAATTTCCAATCAGCCCTCACACCTAGTGAATTATTTAGCTGCAGCTTATATTTGGCAGGGTGATTACTGTGTAAAGTTTAGCCAGTCAGTATAGCATTCACTGGGAGCTTTACTTATGTTAAAATACCTAAAACAGACCAGCATCTGTTCAGAAAATGAATATGATGCTTTTTCATAAATTTTTCACGGCATCATTATCTCATTCTTCATTAACTTTCTCCCTGCTGATGTAACTCTTATTGTGGTCAAAATTCTGTTGTTGGTATTTTGAAAAGCTTTGGCCAGCACTAGAGATAGGAAAGCAGTATGATAACCAGGAAATAGATATTTTAAATCTTTCTTGCTCTTCCATTTAATACAGTGAATCTTTAGTAGAAGGGTAAGGGTCAAGCTGAATTAAGCAGTAATCAATTACAGTGCAGAAAAGGTATAATGTGTACCTGCAATTAACCTAAATAAATAGTCAAGATAATAAATGAGAGACCCTTTTGACTTGTTAACAGCTCAGCTTCGTGTTTAAGGAAAACAAAATGTCTGAAGAAAATCTGTAAATTACTCTTCGATATACAAATAGCTATCCAAATTCTACTTTTGCTGAGCAGCGATGAAAAAGGCTGTTCAAAGATTCACACAATTTCTATGCCTTTCAATCTAGGAAATACTATTTGTTATTAAAAGACTTTTTTTGTCAGCATTGCAGCAAAAGGAAAGTAAGCTTATTTGGAAAGCAAATTACACTGTAATAAAGATTGTTACAACTATCTCATGTATGGAAAGGTTAGTGACAAAGTGCAAGAGGTTATAAATGTATGTTTATAAATTTTAAAAAAAATTAGTCATTCAAGCATTTCCTTGTCATAAGGAAAGCAAGCTCCTTAAATTTACAAAAGCAATTCCTCTATTAAAATGATGGTTTAGACCTGCCATCCGTTTTTGCTAGCTATTTTTCAAGGCTGTCACTTTGTGCTGACTCAGATGTGTGCAGTGCAGTGTTGCTACTGCAGTGACAGTTAAAAATTTCTTGGGCTGGGTGGGTGGGAAGACAGTCTGGTATCATCCCAGCAAGAAGGAACATTTGTAATGTATATGCCTCAGTCTTGAGCAGGCAGAGACTGTCTGGGACTGGTAACTAAGTGTTGTCTTTCTGGTTTGCTTTGTTGTGAATTAGGTGCCAGCCAAACCCTGCAAATCCTGTGGAGCCTCCCATCAATCCCAGGGGCAGGAAAGAGTTTAGTATTTCAATGAGTGAAGTGGGATAACAATTTTTGAGAGAAAAGTCTGTTTTTCTGCACCTTCATTTGCAGTATTGAAGTTTATGTGGATTCAGGAAAACAGGGAAATTAGCATTGATCTAAAAAGTGGATTGAAATAAAATCAAGAATGCCACTATGTTTCTACCTTTTTCACCCCTAACAACTTCACTGGCAGCCTCTGTAGGCTCTTCACATGTATGTATACTAATATTGCCATTACAGCAATTTTTAAAAATGTATGCTCTAGAAATAACTCAGATCTGTGGGTGTATAACCAGAAAATGTCTGTCCTACAGTGCTGGATTTGCAAATGTTATAGCATGGTGATCAATCAAATTAAATCATACAGTTAGATGACTGACTCATCCATAAAGAAACCTGGTAATTATAGTCTTGAAGTCAATGGTACTGAAATCACTTGCATGCAGCAGCCATAATTATAGAATATGATGCTCACATGATGCTCCATCATCAGAAGAAAACATCCCCTCCTCCACCTCCCTAAAATAACAGGAATGTTAACAGGAAAAAAATGCAGATAAATTAATGAATCCTTATCAACCCCTTATGAATCATTTTATATCATGCTCACAAGGTCAGCATATCTCTCTCACAAACAGTATATGTTGTAATGCCAACACAAATGTTCTGGAACTTCAGAGGGGAAAAAAAATCAGTTCTGAAGCAGTGCAAGATATCTGAATTATTCATACCTCAAGACATGTGTTCTGTGAATTGTTTGTTTTTTAATGCAGTTCACAGATTCATAAACTGTCTTAAAATCCAGTGATTTCTTGGTATGTCAAAAGTAGTCTCAAACTTGGCTGAGAGCCTGCATTACTGGGCTTGATAAAAAGCCTGGGTAAGATCATGGACATTTTATGCAGGAAACAACCCATAGGAAGCAGAATAAAGGGAATAGAACAAGAATAACCTTCTTTTATAAATTTATGAGCCAGAATTATGCTTTTACAGCAGAAAAGTGATAATTTATGCTTGTAATTTATCCTGATTGTAGCTGATGGTTTATGATGTAGCTTTTGGGTTGATCCTACTATGTTTCAAAGACTGTAGACTAAAAGAGAGAAAGATAGAAGAGATCATGATAAATGTATCAGTATATTGTAGGGCAGAGGGTTTGAGGAAAACAGAGGGACCAGAATGGAAAAAGTTTTGGGTTTTTTAATAGCATTTCTACTTTGTTGCTGTTGAAATAGATTGGAATTGAAAAATGCCTTCAACCATTTTTGCTGGGGAAGGCTGTTGATGGAGAGGTTCACAGGCAATAGCCATACATCGCTTGCCATTGGTCCCTGGTCTCCTGGGGCTCTGCGGTGACGAGCCATCCATCCTCCCCTGTTGGTGTTTGTACCTGGCAGGCTGTCCCGCAAGCAAGCACTCGCCTCCCTTCGGGCACGGCAGCTCTTCCCTCCTGTTTCCCTCTTTGCTTTTAGCCTGACTGTTCCATAATAAGAATAAACTAACGGCCAGAAAGGAGCAATCTCTTGAGAGTACGTGGACAGATCTGTTGAGAATACAGTCCTCTGGAACCTGTGCGCCAGATGGGACTATTCAACAGGAGTCTTCTGGTAGTTCCCTGTTCCTCTCTGGAGCGTGCAGACCTGAGAACTAACCTTAACCTTTTCTCAGGCCTAAACCTTGGCTCTGACCTAACTCAGGTTTTATTGCAGTGGTGGGGCTCAGTGATGCTGGAAGAAAAAGGGTGATAGCTGGGAATGTGCCTGTGCCTGTCCCAGTTCAGCTTCTGGAAATGAATTATAGCCAAGTACCATAATGCTCCTCTTCCAAACACAGTGTGCTTCCATCATGGACCTGAACCTCCCATCCTTCTGGGAATATGTTTGTAACCAGAAAGACGGAATGATTACTCCAAAGCTACTAATTTCAGCTCTTGTGACTCTTCCCTGGAACATGTAAAATGCTGCCGTCCTTCTGCATCTGCAACCCTTGGCTTTCACAACTCTCTAACAAACCCAAACTCTAGCCTTACCCTGAAAGCCAGGCTAGTATAAAAATACATAGCTGCCAAAAATAGAACAAAAACTTAGGAATATTCCTCAAGATTGAGGAAAATTCCTTAACAGAGGAAAGCAGCATTGTTAGGAAGAGAGAATAACTTGAAATATATTGATTAACTGTATAATTGCAAGTACGCAGAAGGGATGAAGGATGTGCGGTTTTGCCAATCCTGACCCAAATCATAACCCTAAAGAGGAGTCTGTCAGCCCAGTATGCGCTGCTGCCTGGCAGGAGGAGCTAGGAGAGGGCTTGGCTGCAGCTGCAGCCATCCATGGATTAATGCCAAAGGGTGCAGTTAATCCAGACCAAGAGTCCCCACTCCTGTACGGACAACACCTAGTACTTTGTTTCATGAAACATACTAATGTTTCAAGTTCCCATCCTATTTTTTGGTATTTGTTCAATTTACCTCTTTTCCTTCTTTTTAAAATTAACATGCAGGTGTGTTGGGGGTTTCCTTTTTGTCTAGTGCAGTGGGACCTCTGGATGCTGCTGTGGTCTATATAATGCGTAGGAAATAGTAATAGGAACGTTTTAGTATCTGTTTGCCTAGCTTGGGAAGGACAGGACTGGTAAAACAATGGAGAAGAAAGGTAAAATGTAACATTTGATTTCCCAAGTCTTATAAAGATAGAGGGAAAGCTGATTTGTGCTGCTGGAGCGTCTCTAGTGAGCTTGTTCTAAATGCTATAAATTGAAAATCTCGGTAAATACAGGAATTAAATGCACAGAGAAGGTAAGATCTATGAAAAAACGGGGATTTTTTTAATCAAAAATGTGTGATCGTCCGTTCTTCAGTACTCCCGCCCAGAACGCAGAAGGAGCTATTCTCTCCTGGCATCACTAGAGGGCACTCAGCAATTGCATTTTGCTATTTTTGCCACCCGTTTCAGAGACGTTAAATGTTTCTCGTCTTTAAAATAAAAGACAACACACGTAATAAATACAAAGGTTTCTCAGGCATCACAACAGGATTTATTGCTGATAAATAATTCTCAATAGAAATGTAAAATAAATGTTGTGTATAAATAGTGCTGTAACACAGCACTTTGGGGAGTGAAGGAAGTTTTAATTCCAAATAACAGGTATTTAATTATGTCTGATGAGAGATGGGATGCTCTGGAGTCATCCTTGCATGATGACTCCTTCCAAACATGCTTACAGCTGTGCAGGGCAGGAAGCGATTCTGAGCAGAACATCCTCCGAGCAGAAAAGTGCTGGTAGAAAAGAGGGGGTTTTGTCTGCTTTTAGCATCGGGAATGTGGGGAGGAAAGATAAGGCAAGAAAAGAAGCAGGCGGGAGGGTGGCATGGCCGCAGAGCTCTGTGCCAGGGAGGACTGCTCCCAAACAACAGCTCAGGAACCAGCCCTGCACCTTCAGATACAAACCAGTCACGTATAAACCAGCCTGTATAATAAGTGCAAAATTAACTTGCAATCACCAGCTATATGCTGTGCTCATTTTCCCCTCAACCCAAGAAAGATGGGACCAAAGTTGTCTGGTCAAAATTTGGTTTTCACTGTATGGCTGAAGTTACGGCTTGAACTTGCCGTAACATTTTCTGATGAGTGGGGAGCTTTGCTGCTGGGCACCTCTAGCTCTGACAGCCTCTCTTGGGAAATCTGGGGGAGATTAATAAGGGACAGTATGGAGGCACTTCTAGTACAGCGTAGCATCATGCTGTTGAAGCAACTGCCAAAACAGAAATACTGTGGCAGTACTTTGCCTAGACTAATCAATAAATTGTTTGGATGAATAAATTAAGCTTGTTGAGTTTTGCCTTTTCAAGGTCTCTTTGTTTGTTTATTTACAGCTAAATTACTTATTGCAAGTGCACGCTGAGCCACAGCTTTGTCCTGAGTCCAGCTGTCCTCGTAGCTCTTGACACTGAGCAAAATTCTAGAGCAAGTCCACTTTCAGGTTCTTCTTAAGTCCACATCTATTTTCTGGCTAAGAAATTGAGCCAACTGTTTGGAGCTTCTCTTATTTCTGTTGCCATGTGCCGTAAGCCTAGTGGTGAGCTCTGTTGCTTAAATCAATCCTCTCCCTTCACCAGAAGCTTTCCTGGTGTGAGACAACTGTCCTGGCATCCTTTGTCATCCTCCTCAGAAGGGAAGTCCTGAGCAATTAGGTGTGATCCTAGTGGTCCTTCCCTCTCTGCTATCGTTAGAAAACACAACGTACTTAGCAGCCACAGGGTTGTGAAATTCTCAGCTGCTCAAGCCTGTGGTAAAGACCAAAAGCCAGATACAGTGAATCTCTACGTTTGTCTCTGAACTTGGCTTAGGATGTTTATGGTGATGGCTGGTTGAGCCACAACGCTTTAAAGCAAAGCTTGAAGGCATAAAACCAACGTTTTTCATACTTATGGGGACGTTTTCTTCTTTTGCTAAAAGTCCAGCATTTGGCTGCTGCCAAAACAGACTCTAATTTTTATTTCCACAGGAAGCCTATTTGAAGAGAAATACATTCTTCAGTTGAGTGTATTATAAAAAGACACATACTCTCTCTCATCTTCAGAAGGTACTAAAAATATGTATGCAAACTCTGACCCCAGAAATGAGCATTATTGTTTTCCTTGCTATGCTGTTCCTTTTACTTTCAAATCAATAGTAGTAAAAAGAAGTGGTTTATCTTTTCAGGAAAGAAAGGGGCGATGGAAGCTCATTTATATTGAATTGTGTTAATGACACAGAATATTTTATATCCTTAAATGCTGTAAAGTATTCTAAATACAGTGAAGGACTGCAGTATTGTTTGAGGTCTCAAACATCTATTAAAATGCTGTTGCTTCATCTGGTACCATCCTAAAAACCACAGAACTTTGAACTTTGATGTTCTGTACAGCTGCGACATCATAGGTGGATGAATATACAAAAGGTGTTGGAAGTGTAAGCTCACGAACCAAAAAACTTGTTTGACAAGAGTGCACATACCAGCGGTTCCTCTTCAGATCAAAAATCACTGTGGCTATAGCCAGTGCTGTGATGAGTTTATTCAAATGAGGTCACTTTATACTAGTGGAGTATGTGTCACATTGACCTTTTGCTCTCTTCCAGAACAGGCAAATGTTCAGAAAAAAATAATAATTCAAAGTGTTTAATCATTTTGTATTATTTCTGAGAGCAAAGGCATTCTTTTCTGGTATTGTAGATATTGTATAGAAGAACATCAAACACGTGCACCAAAGGACAGAACTGATGAAAACACAAAGGTAAAGAAATCAGGTTGGGAGCCACCAAGGATAATCTCATCCTTTTAAAAATACATTTCTATGACTGAGTTTTGCTATGATTTTTAACTGAACACAATGAGAAATAAAAGCCAATGTTTGAATTGGCCAGTGGAGCGTAGCATAACAGCTTGCATGAGGGCCTGTTGTAGTTTGCTTTATAAATCGATGGGTGGGGGAGATTAATTCATGTAATTGTGGTTTTCCTGAGAAAGGGTTCAATAAGGTTGAAGGTGGGAAAGTAAGGAGAAAGAAAAAAATAATTTGAAGGTTAGTCCGCAAACTTGCATCACTTAGTGTCTCTCAATATCAGAGATTGTATGTGTTTGGCATGTGAGGTCCTTAAAATTTGGATTGTTGTGTTTCACCTGTGCTCTGTAAATCTCAAGAAGATTTCCCTCTTCTGTGGCATGCAGTAATACATCAGGCCCTCAACTCTCTCCACTTATACCTTGTCAAAAGCTGGTTTTCCAGCCTGCTACAGCTAATAATCAATAAAGGAAGACAAATAATTTGATTTGGGAAAATGCCTTATGGAAAAATCTTATTTAGGGATCTTGTGTCTGTCTCTTCTATGTGGCTGCAGCTGCTAAAAATAACAAGATAGAAAACTAATGCCATAATACACAAATGAAGCTTTCTTTAGCTTTCCTAGGTATCTCACCTAGGGAGTGATATGTATTTTCACATTTGACTTCCATTGACATAACTATAGGTTGAGGTCTCTTAACAGCTTTGATTGCAGCACTTGTAACATCAGGTATTATCTGGGTGCCTGATGATGCAATCTGACAGCTTTGGACACAGCCATGGGAGCTAAAGGAGATGGTCCCTGCCAGCCTGTCTCTGTCTGTACAAGGTAGATACCCAACAGGTAGACTTTCCTACTCCAACTGTTGAGAGAGAAACAGTGTGAGATTGATTTAATAACTGCTGCTGAAAACCCAGCCATCCTGCTGCTTTAAATACAACCAGCAAGTGTTTAATGCCTTCAGTAATCAGATAGTTTTGACTTTGGTACCTGTATGTAGACTGTAGGAACCTGACTTTAGGTATACAGGCTTCAAGACTTTGGCAGTTTCAGATGAGTGATGGTGGATAATTTAAAGGAATGTTTGCAATTGCTATAATCCTCTCATTGTATTGTGTTTTGCCTTGCCACAGCAACATATTCCAGTGTAACTGCAGTGATAACAGCAATCAACTAGCTCAGAATAACATCTCCTAATAAAGATCAGAGAAATGAAGAAGACAATTATTTCTCATTTTTTTTGCATCCTGGCATGATGTGAAAATTCTTAGTCTTTTCCCTGCATAGAAATCAAATCTAATCAATACATTAGAATTACAGTCCCAGCATCTACAAAAGCAGGTTTCAGGTTTAATTTTTTCAGCTCTGAGATTCAAACAGCCTTCCTCTTTAATTATGTTATGTATTTCAGTACGCAAAATTCTGTATTTAAATAGGAACTGGATTATTTCATTATTCAAGTTAATTAAAATGGGTAATTAAATGCTGCAACTAATGTATTATGTATTTTACATTTTGTTTCCATTAAAAGTGATTTTTAAGTACAGCATAAATGAATTATTTGAGATTCCAAATCAGCTTTTCTAACTCTTTTTCTATATTGCCCTACTGCCAACCCCCCCAGTATTTCTAACTTTGAAACAAGAATCAGAACAAGCATTCATGAAAAACAGTGCGAGTTCACAAATTTCCAGTTACTTATTTCAGTAATAGTGTTTTCATCCAATAATTTTGTTCCACCTTTTTTAGTTGTCTAATATGCTGTGAGAAAATGATCCCCAGCAACTTATCCATATCTTCCAATTCCTTACATAATTGTCTTTTTATGTGCTACTGATTTCTGTTTTGGGATTTTTGGGGTGGTTGGTGGGGTGTTTTTGTTGTTGTTTTTGTTTGTTTGTTTTCTTACTTCAATCTCTACTTTCAAAACAGAGAAATTACCTGATTTTCTTGTAGATAAACTGTTAAGAGTGTCACAGTTGTCCTCTCTGAGAAAGGAAAGGTCCATGTCTAGCCCAGGCCTCAAGCCATTCTTTACTCAAAACATAAAGGAGTTACCTCTGTACAAATACTATATTGTTTACTCAATATTAGTTAACATGGAGAAGTCAGGAGGAAAAAAGGTTGTACTGCTGCAAGCTTTCTGAGGCTTTTGTCTGACTTACCATATCAACATTGAGCCTAGGCGAGTTAACAAATTGGAAGATGAGATATGCTATCAAAGTGGCACTTTTTTATGCCACACCATTAAAATAGACAGGCCTTGTAGTGCTATGACGTGATGGTGAGGTATTTGTCAATAATGAGCTGGAGAAGTTGTCTTTCAAAGCATGAGCCCATGCTTAGCACGGGGATGGTGACCGTATGTTTCTGTGCATCTATTGTGATATCTTCTTGTTTCAAAATAACATTGGAGTGAGTTAGTGTGAAATCCCCATGTCAACGTGGTGGCTAAGTGCCATCATGTCCCTTTGGGGATAGTGAGTATCTATTTCTTAATATCTTTTCTCTTCCTCAGCTGTTTGAGCAAGGAGCTAGGTCTGAAGAGCAAAGTTTCAGGCAGGCTCCTGCATCTGACTTCTCTCTGGCACTTGCTAATGACTAGTTAAAGTTCAGTAATTTCCACCCAGACCTAAGGTCTCTATGGCTACCAGAGGCTCGAGTTGTATTCTAGAAACAATATGAAATTGGAACTATAAAATATTGCAAAGATTCCTTGTGTTATGTCTTGTATGTAGGACAGTGAACTCCCTTCAGCTAAAGAAATCAGCAATCCTTAAATTTATAAAACATTCTCTAAGATCAAAGTTAGGCTGGGATGGGGGATAGTATTACACTGAATGAGGAAGACTCCCTGGATCCAGTGTGATAATGTAAGGATTTCCTGAAGTTTTCTCCTAGGATTTTCCTGCTCTATCACAAAACAGTTCCATTTCCATACTGGCCATTATACAACTGCCAGTAAACTGGTCTTTGGCACAGGGCACTTATAATGTATTTCAGGAAGAAAATAGGAAGCCGGGTGCTTTAATAAAAGAAATCTTTGTAGATGTTGTAAGACAGGTTTCAATGTACTTCACTGCACAGTGTATCACGGCAAACATGCTCTCCTTTTCTGCCGGCAAGGATGTTTGCTTTGCATTGTACAGCTATCACCCCCTTGGCTGACAGAAACCGTTGTGACAGTGTGGTCCCTATCCAAGTCTTAAGGCTGGAAAGTAAGGCTGATCTCTTTTGCATGAATTGAGTTTCTGTTTGAATTTTGGCCCACTGCAAAGTTGGCTGCTCACTTTACTAAAGCAAACCCAGAATACTAAACAGGTAATTAATTTATGTTCTTCACCAAGAGTCAAAAGGCAATGTTCACCAGGCATTGAAGACTGCCAATGATTTTTACGAAACTGAGCATTTAAAAAATATATAATGAAATTGTATGCAAATGACATAGGCAAACGTTACTATGATATTCGCATTTTATTTTATTAATGACTATGTATTTCTATTTGCTTGCTTAAAATGTTCTTTGTAGATGCAGTTGTATTGGTTAATGGGCTGCAAAGCACTCAAGTGAGGTTGGGATGTCTGATTTACTTGTACTAGAGCAGTTTCTTTCTTGCAAGTGGGAGTGAGGCGTGCGGCATTGGGAGACACTGCCTGCAGCAATGTAATGAATGATCTGTGTGTTTTCTTACTAGTGATAACAGGAAGATGAACCAAGACATTCCAGATTGCCCCAAAAAACTTCTCAATCTAATCCTGACTATTTGGTCTTGGCTGTATTTTTCTGTTGCAAATCTGTTGAAGGAGAATGGAGAGGAAAGTATCTCTGACCAGGCAGCTGTTTGAGAACTACTCCCGTTTACTGTGGGGCTGATCAGAAAGTCATGAAAAAAGGTGAAACGTTGCCAGTCAAAAAGAGGGACATCTTAAAGAGATCCAGGCAAGCTGGACAGTAAGTGAAGCCCTTGGGAGCAGACCAGGCATGCTTGAGCTATGTGATGAGGGGAAATCTCAGGCTGACTCAGGCCAGTGCATTGAGCAGAAGTTATTTGCTATTCCAAGCAAAAGACTGAACTGGACACTTGAAAAGGTGCTAATAAAGATAAATGACCTTTTTACACGGCCAGAGGTTGTAAATTTAGGACTCTAGTTCTCTGAAATGGTAAATTAAAGACCCCAGGCTGAGGGAGGACTTCTTGTCTGAGACACAACAGTGGAAAGGTAATTAGGTGATTTCATGGAAAGAAACTCAGCCACTTGGTTTGATTCCTCCCTGAAATGCTTCTTCTAATAAAGTACACAGACATCTGCTGGCTTCTCACTATCTGAGTTGTTATATGGCCATCAGGCATATGGGATTTAAAAGGATAAAAGAGAATTGGAAGTCCTAGATCTGTTACATGCCCAACTTTTCTGCAATATTTGCCTTAGCTGAGAGAGAGGAGCTGACAAGTCAAAGCCTCTTGGAAGCACAAATAATCCAAGAGAGTCTGTACAACAAGGCAGTTTTTACAGAAAAAGTCAAAACTAAGAGAACTCGTACTTATTTTGCTTCTTAATTTGGATTACAGGCTGCTGTTTCTTGAGGATGAATTTTCTTGTGCTTAACACTCAGGATTTTTTTTTTTACATTCTCCACGTGTATGTGCATATTTTTAGTACCGTATTTTTATCAAAAATACTTTGGGTGTAGTAGTCATCTGTATGCACCATGGCACAAATTTCAGTGAAAAAGGAAGGCAAAGGAGATGCTGTAAGGCAGCAAGGAAGTAGCAATCCAACCCAATCTGTTCAGGAAGCACCTTCATTAGAGCAGAGAAGAAATTAAGAGACAAACTAGGTTTGTCTTAACATTTTAAAGCACTAAATGTTGAGAGAACTTGGCAACTGTCAATATAAAGTGTTTTCTATTTCACGTTGGTAATTCTCTGAACTATATGTGCACTAAAGTATTAAGTTGCCTTAAAAAGAAAATTGTTGTCTTAAAACCTCACTGAGTATCTGATGGAATATATAAACTGAAATATGCCCAGTATTGATCTAATCTTGTGAATATATAGTGATGCCCAGTCACTTAAAATGCATATAATTGACTATATATGTGCCGAGCACATTTCTGAAAGACAGATTAATGGAAGTGATCAAGCACTTAGTGGCTTTTGGCTGATAAATCATTTCAGCCCTTTCATACATATGGCATTTAATTATGGTCATTTAAACCACTGTTTATTGTTGTGCCATTCTATAAGCTAAAGCAATCAAAACATTAACTCAAATGCATAACAGAAAGTCATTTTATCCACAACCTTATAGTTCCTGTATGAGCAATGTTGCCTGTTAAATCAAGGCAGATTTGGCTTTTTGGAGGATAGAAGTTCCAGGTTTTACACAGAACTTATAATTTTGTTTGACTGTTAGTTTCAGGGAGATCCTAAACTTTCTAGCTATTTCTCTGCACACAGAGTGATCTTCCTGTTTCAGAATTATGCAAAAATGCCCAAATAAGAAACTGAATAAATGCACCCTACACCCTCTGGAGAGTCTGTGAGGAACCGCTTCCCTGCAGTGTCCTGCAGCAGGTCTCCTGCAAGAGCAGCTATATCAGTTGCTGTCTGGCCACTTGGGTATGAATTTGGAAATATTCCTCTAATATTTTTCTTCTGTAGACTGAGAAACCTTGCACTGGAACCGGTAGACTAGCCAGTTTTAGCCTAGAAATACTAATTCATACTCAAAACCCCCAAATAAATATTTTTTTTTTTTTTTTCTTCCCGCTGGAAATCACTTTTATCTTCTGAGCAATGCAGAGCTGGCAGCAGCTCCCTCCTTCCCTGGGGAGGACCTGCCTGTGCTGGAGATAGAAAATCCTCCTTCCTTCTGATTTCTGTAGACTTTCTTGGGAAAGTTGCCTGCCTGTTTAATTTCACTACTTCCTTTCTGCTAATCTCCACCTTGTAAGAACTTGTAAAGAAATTCAGAGGAATGACAGAGGTTTATGCCAACAGTGTAAACCAAACAGCCTCTTTTTTTTTTGTATTGTGTAAATAGTAAATGAGAATAAACATGGCTGGCAGCTGTGCTAGCAGCTCGGGTGGTAAGAAGCCAGAGGCAGCTTGGGATGCTCCACTTGTCACAGAACACTACCTCTTTATAACACCACCGAATCATCCTTTCAGTGTTTTGCTAACCTTGCTTGACCAACCTTCACCCCACTGATCAGTGAATCAGCCATTCAATTATTCTGTCCCCTCTTTGTTTTTTAGAAGGAAAATCAGAGTAATTGCTGAGGCAAAGTGAGATGATCCCACCCAAAAGCTGCACTGGCGCTGCTGAAATCCACTTTGAAATGAGCAAATGTTATGTAACTCTCCTGGCGTTTTGGGGGGGGTTTGTTTGTTTTTATGGGTCTAACCCTGATGCCAGTACAGCCGGTGGGAGGCTTTCCACTGCCTTAATTCGCTGTTGGAGCAGGCCTAGGAGACTCTCAGCCGTTAGTCAAGGACTTCCTGATGGCTCCTGATATCTCTATACAGCCGGTGCCAGTCGCCTTCAGCAGCCCAAGCTCCCTTTTGTTTTTGTGCGGTGGACTCGGGTGAACCACAGCGGTGTTGCTGTGCTGTCCTTCGCCGTTACACGCAGGCGGGAGATGGGCTTTTCCTCCACCTTCCCTGTGTCTGTTTGTCCGTTGGCAGGGTGTCTGCTTGTTGAACTCATCTCCACAGGCAACCAAGGGAAAGCAAACACTGAACTTCTGCAGTGAGTCTTCAAAGTGTCTACTAATTATATAACATTTAATTTACTATTTGCATATTCTTTTCTAAGTGGATAAATACAAATATATATACAAATAGCAAAACGGGCAATGCCACCAAGAACTCTTTAGACTTATTGAGTCTCCTTCCAGCTGCACCCAGGAGATGGCTGTGAGGTGAGACCACGAGGGAGGCTGCTGGGAGAGGAGGGGTCTGGCAAGGAGGCCTCGAGCTGGGTTTAGCTGGTGATGTCTTACACATTAAACCACGGGTTGCTTTGCATAACCTTTTGCTGAATACAGTCTTACACCACTTACGCTAGAAACCTGCACTTAGCACTTCAGTCCTGCTAATATAAATGTTATCTCTGGTCCTTGTTAGATCCACACAGAGATACCTTCATGTGCATGCTGAACCGTGCTAAAGTTAATGTGCTGAACTGCAGGGTTACAAATTACAATTGACTATCTGATGAGGGGAAAAAAATCTCAAATATTGGGATGGACTGAAATAAAGAAGGCTAGATAGGAATGAGGGCTGTCTATCTCCTTTTCTCTTGCCAGTCTTTCCTGGCTTCTCTTAAATGGACTCTTACTATTAATTTCTGCTGTAAGCAGGGGGAGGAGCTGTAAAGAGCGTGGCTTTTGCTAAAATGTCATTGCAAGCTGTTACTATTAAACAAGCCTGGAGGAGGAATGAGGGGAAACAACGCAGTGGTGTGCAAGGCACTGCAATGCCTTTGTTCTGTGCCAGTGCAGCTTTCAAAACCGAAGCAGAATTTTAGCCATGCTGCAGTGACATTTGTAAATGAGAACATGGCAAGGCCCTTGGTTTGGCCAGAATAAAATGCTTTTTTTAAGGGTGGGGAGAGGGGGAAAAAAAAAAAAAAATGTCTGGCCTAATGAAAAAGGTAAATCAGTCCAGGGAAAAAAAAATTAAAAGGTTTAAGAAGCAAAACAGAATTTAGAAACAGCATGCATGCCAAAAAGAGAGTAATCAACAGAGGAGAAAGGGTCTTGCAGAGGCAGAGTTCGTAGCGCTGGGAGGGAAGGGGCAGCAGAGAGGGGGGAAAAGCTTCTGGAATGGCACAGAAGCTTAGAAAGCTAAAATGAAAACAAAAGGCCAAGGGGGAACATTCAAATGGATATAAGGAGGAATGAATGGCTGTAAGGCATCTTAAGAATGCGCGTTACAGTCTCTGAACTGAGGATCTTTTTTAATTTGTTTGTTATGAATTTTATCCTATGTTCTGTTTTGCCATTTGATGCAAGACTGTGATATGGAAAATACAACCCCTATTTCAGGGAGCTGACATTATTCCCTTGAATTTCATAGATCTGTAACATTGCTTAACATTTCCTTTTATTTCACTGAGAAGGTGCCAGATTGATTGTGGGCATCTTTGACCCCCCCCATTTGTGCACAAGGTCTCTCTGTGCTGTAACAAGTGCAAACTGTAAAATGTATAAGCAAATTTATTTTAAAATGCAAGCATTCATTTAAAGACCAAGATAAGCAGCTACCCTGTCCCAGCACAAACCCAGCACAGCAGCCGCTTTCATCTTACTGGAGACAGGACTGGGAGCAGTGGTGGGCTATGGTCTTTGTTTTTTCCTTTTCAACTCTTGCTGCCTCTTGCCTAATGAGGCACCAGCTATTTGTGAACACTGAACTGCTCAGGCAGAGCTTGAAGTCTGCTGCAGAACTGACTCTTGTACATAGTGACTGTCGGTAAGGCGTGGAAAATACTATAAAAGCATGCCAGCACATCCATCCTGGAGGCCAGGGTAAAATTAACCCATTAGAAATAACCCCTAAGCTTTACTAGATTCCACACCAAGGGGGAAAACACCTGAGGCTTCATTTATCTTTGCTCTCAGAGGGGGTTTGCAGCCTCTGTTCCCGTCAGTGGAGCTCTGCCAGATGAGGCCCCCGCCCTGCAGGCACAGAGAAGAGGAACCGTTTATCTGTCCGTGAAATGATGGAGCGAGACCCTGTGAGATTTGCTGCTCTAGTCGTTCACAGGTAACCCTGGCTCCTGGTCCTGCCGTGCTGGTGGCCATGGCACATGGCTTTAGGGCACCTTGTGCGACCCGCATTGCTGCTTCATCCTTCCAGGCAGGTTGTCCTGCAGTGGAGGCTGGAAATTTGGGTAGAAATGGAGTCTCTGGAATTTTTTTCTATCTTAATAAGGATTGGAAAACATGTCTTCTAACACTAAACCTTAAAAGCAAAGGCTTTGACTGTCAACATAATCATAACCTGAATTGATTATTTAGTATTATTATTGCATTTTTGTCAGATTGTGCTTTGATATTTACTTACAGGAGCCAAATATGCTGCTGGTCTGTGCTGGCTGGGGTTTTTGTAACCTGTTCTTGCCGCTTCATTTCAGAGATTTATGCATTCAGGTGACAATACAGTGACTGCATTAAATACGGGGTTTGAGTAAACCTCCAAACCGAAATTCATCTGCTTTGACATCGGATCCATGCAAAAATGGGACGCATGGAAAACAGTACATGAGATTGGGCTATTAAGAATAATTAATACTAAATTTAATTGACAATTACTTAGCAAGAGTGATATTTGGCTTTAAAAGGCCATCTATATTTATGGTGCTACATAGTACAATAAAAAATAACAATCTGTTTTACTGAGATGTACATAAAGCAGTAACAAATGCAAATGTTGGGCTCCTTTTATCTGCAGGCAGTGCTTTCTCATGGAACAGGTAGATGATGGCTGGTACACACGTTAATCAAAACTTCAGAGGCATCTTCTGATTGTTTCTGCATCAGTACAGACTGGATTTTAATTCTTCTGGGAAAGGAGGAGCTTTTAGACTTGGCATTATTTACATATAAAAGATTCATCTGTTCATGTTAATGTGCTGTGTAGTGTAATCACTTATCCATGGGCAGGTGACTCATATAGGCTGTGTGTGTATATATATATACACATGTATATTCTTTCCCCTTACTCGGTGATGCCTTTATTTTCTGTGTTGTTTCCTGCATATAGTTTAAACACTGATCCTGTACAATCTCCTTTGTTCCTCTGTTCACAGTATTACTCCTGATACACTACACCTTCCAGCACATTGCTTTCTTATCCATCAGCTATTTTCCCCACTCTGTGAAGCCTTTAGATATGAGTATAAAGGAAAGGAGATGGACATGAACAAAATAACTAAAGAATATGTAATGGAATGAATAATAATAATAAAACCCCAGCAACATAAGGAATCAGTAACTAATGAGTAGGAAGTACCATACAGTATGTCATTCATTTAGCCTTCTCTGTACAGGGTAGTACCAGATGGTGCCCTGAGGGACTTGGATGTTCCCATCTATACTCTAACACTACTAAAGAGGTGAGATGAGAAAAGGAGATGAGATAGATAACACCAATCTGCCCAGCAAAAAAATGATTATGATTATATAACTAATGACCCAGGGAATTAGACAATATCAAAAATAGGAAGCATGCCAATTTGTGCTGTGACACATCTGAGCAGCAAAACAATAAGAAGATGGTATAAGAAGAGTTTATTTGACTGTATAGTGGTTAAGAATAAAAAGGGGTTTCCTTATAAAGTGTTCAAAACCATTCTGTTCATTCAACAGCAATTTCTCTAGATGTTAGCTGATAAAACTCCACTATGGCATATTATTGCAATAATACTAACTAGGATGCGCATTTACATGTTCTCTTTTTGTGGTACTTAGCTGGGAACTTGTTAGAATCTGATTTTCTTCCAGTTACGTTAAATAGTTTTGCTGTTGAACACAGTAGTAACAGGTTTGAGACCTTAGTGCCGCTCCTGAGGAAAAGCAGCTTGTGCTTCGTCTGTAGGAGAACTGTCAAGCTGGTTCTTACTCTGCTTTATGGCACAGTTTAATGCTGAGGCTCCTGTTCCTACAGGCTCTATGGCATTAGGGAATAGCTGGAGGACTGTGTGTCATGGAAGTGTGTCTGGTGAAGGACCAGGTGGAGGTCTTGTAGCCCTTAGGAGAGGATGGGGTCATGGCACCACAGGTAACTGAAACATTCCATATTGGATTATCATGGGGAGAGGAATACTGAATGAAATGTTAAGTTACTCAGAAAAAGGCTTTGTTTAATCAATATCCCTCCCCATTGTTCTGGTTTTTATTTTATTTATTTTTTTTATTTTGATGTTTGGGAAGGGATTGCAAGCTCTTTCTATTTCTGCTGCAACATCCTGATGCTAACGTCTAAATACATGTCTACCAGATATTTTGATTTCTAAAACTAACTTTGGTGTGTGGTCCTACAGCACAAGTAGCTTAGCGGTCTGGCTATAAAATATGGAGCAGTCCAAAACGATATAAAATGCAGCTTTTTACCATCTGTTGGAAAATGTTAATGAGCTGGTGATCTCATTCCGTATTTTAGACAGGTGTCCACATCCCCAAAAATGTGACTAGAAATGACATCTTTGTTGACAGTCTCATCAGATTAATTGGACTTCAGGACTGAGCTAATTCTCACATCAAGAGGCTTGAGAACATACTGTCGGAGCTGTGTGAAGAACCTTGAACTCCTGTTTCTTGTGCTGTCGCCAGATCATAACAGCTTTGATGGACTGGATTAGGAAATCAATATACACACATTGACATGCTAATCCCTTCAGGGACACTCATTAAATAACATTCAGATAAAGGGGCCATAACAGTATGTGTAGAATCAATGGCTGCAGCAGAGTGTTAGATTTTGTTTGGTTTGGTGCTTTCAAATAATTTAACATAAAAGTGTATAAAAATATTTATTGAACTCCTAAAAGCATGAAATTTGGCATTGAAATGGACCTAAAGTATTAAAAGCATGAAAAAGGGTCAGGTTTTGATTGTATACATGCACTAATGTGAAGAAACTCCTAGGAGTGAAAGGGATCTGCTGGGTCATGAGTTCAGTTCTCTGCTGTAGGAGATATCCGTGCCGTGTAATACCTTCCATAAAGTGATCGAGCACCATTTTAAAACTAATTAGAATTTTTGTCCTCTGGGGACTCTGCTCTATAACCTTTCTCCAATAATGGGTAGAGACCTTCATCTAATTTCAGACTAAATTTATTCCTGGCTAATTTATATAATTTTTTTCTTCTTCCTTTAGCTTACAAATCCTTTTCTTCCTCCTGTTGTTCACACAATGTATTTACAGGCAGGGGCATCTACTCTCAGTTTTACACTTAATTTATATTTTAACCCAGCCCAAATGGTAACATGTTTTTTAAAACTGAGGAAAAAAGACCTCAGTAGTTTCATGATTCTGGAATAGAAATGAGATACTTCTTTTTATATACTCAAATGGAGTTGTATACTCAAGGGATGGATGAACCAAAAACGTGTCCTTCCAAAAGAGTTCCAACTACAAGAAATTTAATAACAGTATAGACAGAATGTATAAAATAGTATTTCACATTTTTAGGAGAGTTCATGAAAAAATGTCTTGAACTAAAGCTTTTCAGAATAAAATGGGACAGACTCTTCATAGTCAAATATTTATGGTTTTAATTATTATAAATTTACCATATAGTATGAATCTTTTGTTACCAGGCTGTGATTTTAACAAATACATTTAAGTCAGCTGTCTACCTAGGACAGATTTACCTATTCCTTCAATGATTCATATTACAGTTGCTTCAAGTGTTTCATATTTGTAATTTCAACAGTGTTCTTTATGAACGTGATTTTATGGTAAAAAGCTTTTTAACTATGAGAGATGCCCCAAAATAAGTGAAACTTTATTTTTCTGAAACCATGTGAGCTGGAGATAGAGATGTACAGGAAGTAAGCAGCAGGACTGTGTAGTTGTTACATTGGACTGTATGGGACAGCATGTGGATTTTGTTCCTGCCTTTAATAGTCCTCACTTAAATCAGGCAAATTACTTTCTTTCCCTTTAGTCCTATTTAAACTTCTGCCAGTGCAACTCAACCACACTAGGAATGATGGAATATCTTTGCACCATGTCTAGCAAATGGGGCCCAGTGTCAGACAAGGTCTGATGATAGTAGTGTATAGTGGGGGGGAAGAGGAAAGAAAGAGAAATAACGTCAGGAGCCCGAGGAGAGTTAAAAAGAACTAATCATGACATTTTGGCAGTCAGCAGCAGCCCTCCCAATTAATAGGACCGTGTTATGTACAGTAGAGTATTTGGCACCCTCTGTTCATGTAGGCGTTGGACAGTAAGTTCCTGCTCTTACAGACATCAGTGACTGAGGGTTGCATTCAGTCCTGCACCTTGAGTGAGGCACTGGAAGGCTTTTCTCAAGTAGGAGAGGATCATTCTTATCCCTGCAGAATGCTGATTGTTCTTGTTTCATGGGATTATGTTATCAGTTTTGACTTCAAATAAACATCTTACAGAGTTTTCCCAACCGTAAATTATAATTTTTTTCTTCATTTCATCTCTCCACTCCTTCTTGATCCTCAAAGCAGGCATCACATGACTCCATTTAATTGATTATTTTGCTGTTATCTGTTTCATCTAGCATTATTAGCAAGTGCCTTCTCTCACTTTGGAAGGTTTGTTAACAGAGAGATCAGCTGGATCAATATTCACATAATAGAGATGCTAATTGCTTTGTCTACAGCTATGTTAACTTTTAGTCCTCCTTGCCAATCTTGCACACCACTGTAGCATGAACTCATGATAGACTCCCAAAATATGCTGCATATTTTAACTCACTTTTTTTTGCTGTATATTATACATGTAAGATTTAGCCTCAGTTGAGACAATCCCTAGAGTTTTAGAGAAAATCTGAAGTGTCTGGGCTCTTTTCTGACATAAATAACAGACTTGATCTGCTGCTGTCTTGCATCCTGTGATACTGAACCATTGGCAGAAGTTTGTATAGAAAAATAGGTGATCCATCTTGTACTCTGTAGTTCTGCCCACTCCATTTATACAGGTTTCACAAAATTGTTTTTGTGGGGCCAATGTAGTTAAATCATTCTTGATGGCTATATAAATTGTCTTACTCTGGGTTTAAGAGTGACTTATTCTAATAAATAGGTAGAAACTTACTCTTGTTTTAAACCTGATTTAAACTAAATTATTAGAACCTTCTTGCATGAATTATGTTCGAGTTAAGTAATTTTTTAAAGGATATCTTAAATATAGTTCAAGTAAGGTGGGGAAGGAAAATGGTTCAGAAAGTTTCTAGCAAGTTGTCATGTAAATAAATGTTCATTGTTATCGCTGGTGAGGAGCATTAATTTATGAAAGAGATTATTTTTTATTTTATAAGGAGAGATTTGTATGTTGTGAGATAGAATATTTGGTAGATAAAAACAACAGGTTATTTTAGGTACAGGTGACAAGATGACAGATGGTGTAGAGAAAGTTGTGTAAATATTAATGCAGATGCGGGGAAAGGAATAGGAAAAGTTGAACTGAGAGTCTGGAGGAAGAAGAATAGATACATGGGCCAGGTCAAGAGCATGGCAGCTTTTATGTGTAGTGACAAATTTTTTTTAATGTGTTGAATGGTAAGTCACTGGTCAATTCAAAGAAGAGGTGATAGAACTGTAGGAGAAGAATGTGACTAGTTTGTCAGCTCATTGTTTTTGATTAATTCTCTTCTTTTTATCTAAATCTCTCCCCTTTCACACTAGTTTCAAACTCATCAGTAAGAAATTTAATTCTGAAAAGAAGTATTTTGTTATATTGAAAAGGATGGATCAACTGATTATACTACAAACCTTGTAGGAAATAACAGAAATCTATATTTTAACTTGCAATATTGCAATGTTATTTCAATACCCTTTGGGATGGTAGCTTTGATTGTGGAATGCCTATACTCTGATCTTGCCTTCTCATAACAAACCTGGCATCACTGAGTAAATATGAATACAGGGAACATTGTCTTTGTCTTTTTTAGTTTGTGTTGTGTTTAAACAACTTATCTTTGTCTTGATACAGAACAACAGCTAGCTTTTAAAGAGGGCAGAGAAAGCTGCAGCATTAGCTTTCCTCCCTTTCCCCATTTTCTCAAGCTTTAGGTTTGAATAGAAATGTGTAAATAATTGGTCAATGAAAGGGAGGAGGCACTTGCTGACAATCACGCATAAGCAGTCTTTCAAGGTCAGATCTGGAGAACAACCAAAGAGCTCTCCTGTGAAGTTTGTTATACATCTGTTCCAACATTGTTCTCTCTACTAATTTTTTTACTGGTGTAGGATAATGGCAGACCTTATTTTTTATATATATATATATGTATGTGTGTGTGTATTTGTGCAGCACAGAGCTTGTGTACATGTACACTGGAGACAGCATTGAAGGCAATGATGGATTTGATAGACTATCACAAAACACATATAAACCACCTCTTGTTCTTGTAAATTATAATTGTTTCTTTTTTTATCTATCCTGTATAAATTGCACTGTCATTAAATGCTCCTCTTTTACAATTTACCATTTTAACATGTCCAAATTTCAATATTAACGTTGTATTCCTTTGTGAATTGAGCTTTTATCTATTATATTCCTTTTTAGTCTAATAGTTATTATTATGCTGCTCATACTTTAGCTTCAGAGCTAATTATAGTCTTTGGCTATCTCCTTCTGGAATATAGATACTGATATATATTAATAACACGTACCTTGCTCTCCAGCCAGCACTTATTTCACAAGGATGCTGTGATTTTCTCCTCTTATACTGACTAAAATTTCCCAATTCATTTTGTATTATCATTTTGCCATACTGAAAAGCATTATCTACTAGAAAACTCTGCAAAGAGAGATCACAGCCCCTCCCTCCCCGCTATCGTTGGAAATCCCTTAATATAGCCATGTACTGTCAACTCGCACATAATGAAAATGTCAATAGTCCTCAGATTGGAACAGTTAAGGTACTGAAACAGATGTAGCCCAATACAAAATAAATCTATTGAGCAGATGAAGAGGGAGATGGCTTGGTCACACAGTCATTAAAAAAAATAAATAAAAACAACTCTCAAGTCTAAATTAACCATGAAAATCCTGCTAGCAAGATCACATTGCAAACAACACAAAGCAACAAACTGTGGCCCAGAAGAGTCGTGTTTAGTGTGATGCTGCAGCTTGGATCCAGAAGAATTAAAGGGAATGAGATCTTGGTGCCTGCTCCCTGCTGACAGAATGGCAAACCATGCAATTCCCATTTTATTTCTCAACTCTCCTGACCAGAATACAGGAAAGAGTTATAATTTTGTTCAAGCTTTACCTTTCTAAATCCTTTGAAGGCAGCATAAGAGTTAGAGAGAGGAGTTCTGGTACATGTGTTAATTACAGACACAATTCTAGCAGAGCAGCTATGAAAAGTTTAGATAAAATTATTGAAATGGTGGGTGCCACTTTTCTCAGTGTGTATCCCTGAACCATGAGCAGGAAAACCTAAGCTTGTCCTTTCCTATAGCATTTGTGCTTTTGGGTTGGCTTCTTCATATTAAGATGACTCTCAATCAAGAGACAAGGTCATCTTTTGAATCTGTTTGGGAAATCTAATATCCTTTAAAGAACGTTTTGGATTTTCTTTTTTTTTTTTTTTTTTTTCCTATCATGTCTTTGTAGATCAATGTAAGTAATACACAATTGGTTAATACCTGCAAAATAGTCACAAAATTGCCTGAAAACTACTGTTTAATAATCAGTGGAAAAATAGCTCCCATTAAAGTGAATGACCGAAAGGTCACACACATCCCAGGATTTATGAACAGGGTAGTATTCACACAATTTATGCAATTTAGAAATTTCAGGGAGTACAGAGAAGACTCAAAGAATGGTAAAGTGGTTAGAAAATTTGTCTGTCAGTGGGAGACTGCAGATGCAAAGTGAATATTAAAAATTCACCAAGTCAGTCTCTGCTTTCCTTTATGAGAACCCAAATCTGGATAATTAGCTACTTTCAAAAGTTAATGCAAGATGCTTGTTAGAAAAAAAAGAGTCTTAGTATTAACAGGCATGGCAATTAACCATTTCAACAACAGAATATTTTTTGTGGATTTTCTCTCAACAGCAATTTTTCTAAAGAAAATTATTCCGCAACCTGCAAGATCTGCTTTATCTTGAGCAAGGATTCATTCAAAAGACTTCCAGGGTCGGTATTAGCCCATGAGGTAAAATTAATGACTAGTGTAGATATCATAAAGGTTTATAAACTACCTGCAGTCCTACAGAATTTAGCAGTACTCACAAATATAGTTAAGGTCCTTTTGGAAAGACATCCTTTAAATTCAATACTATCTGAATAATACGGTCGTAGGAGGCATTGTTTGTACATGTGTTAACAGCATGTGTGTTTTTTACTTGACAGAATGTGATCATCAGTAAGGATCTTCTAAAACAAATGTATCTCAGTCTTACATCTTTACATGTACATAAAATGAAAAGGGAAGGCTAATTCAATTTTTCCATATATTCATCATTTCCTAGCTTGCCTTGCCTGTACACATATATTGAGATCATTATTTTCCTCATTTCCTTTCTGAAATGACTGAAATCTATAGACTGTTTGTATCTACCTTCTCAATGGCTGTTTTAGTTCACATTGTATATTATATTTATCTTTGAAGTTGCTTTTAATTCAAAATCCTAATAATTCTACTTATATGGTGACTGCTTTGTTTTCCTATGAGCTGTGTGGCATTGATATCCTGCAAGGATGTCTAGGAAAGACGAAAGCAATATCTCTATTAATATGAGACAATCTTACTAATGAGTGAAAAAGAAATAAGTATGTTGTTCAAAGGATAACAACTGAAAGACAAGTAATGCCATAAAGAAGTGTAACAGCACTGGGGAGGTTTTCTTGTTTTTCTAGAAATTCTCATCTTTTTGAAGAGTATTTACAGGACTTCTGGATAGCAGTTAGATTGTGTATAACATCAAATATATCAGTTCTGTGGATGGTATATGTTACTCATGAGTGACATTCTTGTAAATTAGTCCTTGCCAGATGCTTTGTCTTGTGGCCTAAATTGCTGTAAAACCCATTAAGATATATTATGCACATAAAAAGGACGGAGTAGTTGCAGAATCATTGCTATAAGGGATTACGCGTTACTTGATTGTTATCCATTAAACAAAAAGAATTTCATCATCCCACTTGAATCTTACTTTAGATGCTTGTGTTTGAATCTGTAATGAAGATTAAAGGCTATAGTTGCAATCTGCTCATGTAATTTCTCCTGTTTTATATTATTGTTCATTAAACACTGGTTATTCCTTTGTGTTGGTATTTTATAAAAAGGTACCACGGAAGCCTGGAAGTATCTGCACTGATATTTTAAATCACATGCGTCTGGGCAAAAGGGCAGCTGTTGGGGAAGATGGTCCTTGCCCGTGCCCCTGACCTTCAGATCCTGTCCTTGCCCCCCGCCTCCACCGGTGTGGCTGTGTCATCCTCTCCTCAGTGAAACATGCTCCAGGCTAAGCAGGACAGAGCTTATTTATTAGCAGATCAAAATGATGTTGTATTTACTTTGAGATTCAAGGCCCCGGTTTGGAGTACATTATATGTCTATTACTATTTTTCAAGCACTTGGTTGCAGGCTGGTGTAGGCTGGCGCTATTCAGAAATTACTGGAACTTAAATATTCTTTCAAGATCTGAGTCAGACAAGAACACTGTTAACCCTGGGCTTGAGTAGCATAAAATTACAACCCAGAAACAATATGACCATAGCACAAGCACTCAGTCTTTGTTTTTTTTAGTGGTTTTTTTTTGGTTATACTCTTTATTTTTCTACTTGGTGTAGATTGCAATAATACAAATAAAATTTTAAGAGTAACTTTCAAAAATATTTGCAAGTATAATCTGTGGATATCGGCATTCTTCCCTGGGAGTCCATGCTAATTACATCCTATTACATTATGTTTTGTCCTTGGTTTGGAGTTAAAAACCTCAATGAGTCTAGGAGAAAATGAGTGAGTTTAACCTACCTGTGATCTGTTACCCTGGCTCAAGTGGTTGATTTTTAGTCCTTTTTTACTCCTGGAAATGCTGCTCTGGTTAGTTTGAAATGCAGATATTGTGTTTAGCATCCTGGCTCTGTATACAATTGCATGGTGTGTTGAGGGAGAATGAAATCTTCCTTTGCCTTTCTCTGTGGTTCAATTTTCTATGACTAAGGTTTCCTTCTCTCTACATTTTTTTTAATAGAAAAATGGTAACTACACTCACTGGGGTACCTGTAGATACAGGGCCGTGGATCAGTGCCAGTGTCACACGTGTGTCCTTGGTAATGCAGCCTCAGCACCGTGTGAGTATTAGATGTGATGGTCTTGTGTCACTGCAAATGGTAAGAAAATGCTGTGAAGAGAATGTAGATTGAACCACTTTCCTGTCCTTTCAGGTAGAAAGTGGATAATACCTCAGGGCTTTATTGTTATTCTATTTTTCTAAAAACAATATACTAGGAACGTCTGTATCTGCTGTAACCCACCTCCTTTCAAGTTCACTCTCAGACCTCTGTTTCTTCAGGGAGACAGAGTGTGGGGATTGGTTTTATTATTAATTTATAATCTCAACATGGTTTCTTTTCAAATAAAAAAGTGCTCCTTATGCTGAATGAGGCTGAAACGCATGCAGGATTCAGAAAACAGGCTTGCATCTGGTTTAAGCTTGGAAACTGGAAAAATTTTGAGAAATGATGACTGCATAGATTTCCTGATTCTTTTTGTCATGTAAGTCCCTTAGAAGATTAGATGTCGGAGTGATTTCATGCTGTGTAATATCATGTCATTGGCAGGGTTTCTTTGATAATAGAATTCGGATTTTATGAAGTACAGCTGCTGCTAAATCAGAATGCATGAAAAGCCAGGTTTTAGGTCTTGTATTGTGACACTTCAATGAGAAGCTTAAAAACAGATGTTAAAGGTAGTGCTGCTGCCTAGAAGTGTCTCTGAGGCTGCAAAGGTGTAGGACAGAACTGCCAGTGGAGGGAAAATACCTTAGAAATGAAATCTGGTTACTTGATGTTTAAACCAACTACGTCTATAAGCAGCAGGATAAGATCTTTCACTCACATGTGAATAATCAGGAGGAAAAATTGGTAACTACTCTTTCTTTCATTTTGGATACTTATTAAAAAATCTGTTTTACTAATACAAATGTAACCTTCTTTGACTAATCTTTTGTGGGCTTTTTACAAAAGTAAATTTTAAGTCAGTGTTTAGGTACTTTACAGTATGCTCCATTTTGGGGCAAGATATATTTCACTTCAATTGAATTTTTTAAAAGCTTGGGAAGTCTACTAGCATGCAGATAGATTACATTTTTTCCTAGGATTTTTCTCTCCAGTGAAGTTAATAGCACTTTTACTGAAACAGTAGTGAGATCATTACAATTTTTCATTATTATTTTTGGTTACATGTTGATTAAAAGCAAATACAAGCTGTTACGAAAACAAGTGCCAAAAAAATCTCAAGTCTTAGGGTTTTTTCCTTTAAAAAGTATTTTGCAATGCTTGTGAATGACGAGCTGAATGTATTCGTGCATGTGCTGAGGACAGAATGATTGGAGAGAGGTCCTGAATATGGCTCCAGTTAGAAAGAGAGAAAGAAAATTTGACCAACAAAATGTTTGTTTCTACTGTTTTCAGGAGGATGGAGTTTAGTCACCTTCTCTTACAGGAAAAAAAATCCACAAGCTGAATGTGACAGGGCTTGAAATGTTATAGAGATGCAATAGTTGTGGGACGTCCCTAGACAGTATTCATGGTAGATCCATGGTGTTGAATCACTTTGTGTGTCTGATAAGTCAGTCTGGGAGAAATGCTTCTTGATGTGCTTGCTATTTACATACCTGAAGCTTCTAGACTGTGCATATCTAAATTGTATAAATTTGGATTTAAGTTTGGGTGTTTGCTCGTGGGATAAATATCTGTTATGGATCCCCAAGGCCTCAGCCTTCTGTTGTATGCATACATAAACTCACTCACTCTCATTAACTAATGATATGGGATAAATTAGCACTGTTATCCTGATGCTGTTCAGCTCCACATCACCTACCCTTGCTCAGCCCAGGCTGTTCAGTGCCTCTGCTCCTACTCTCACTCCTGCTCCTGGAGGGGGCTGGGAGCTCAGCAGCACTGCTCACAGCCAGGGCCCTGCAAAGGGTATTTGTGCTGGCAGCAGTACCTGTTTGCATCCTCCTGCTTTGAATTTGAAGCAAGAAGCCTGGCAGACAAGAGGTGTAGAAGATTGCCATACGTAGGAACACCAACACTGGTTTATTTTCATGATGTTGCTTGGGTTAAAGGAAGCAGTTCTGTGACTTTCTAGTGATCTATGACTTTTCCCTGAAGGTAGATTTCTTTTTAATTTTTTATCATATCCTGCAGATGGTCATATGAGCTTTCAAGAGGTTGGTACAGGTGTTTTCTTTCATTCATACAGCGCATATGCACTGATTCAGTTATTGCCCTACACAGCAAAGGTGTGTGACTGTACTTATTTTTACACTCTGCAAATAAAACCATTGAAATTATTGGGACTGGTGGTTTAAGTTGAAATCGTTCATGAATCCTTGCAAGACTGGCACTTAAATATTTATCTAGCGGGCTGAAACAGAGGTTTTCTAGCATATAAAATAACACTTATGGAATGATGGCACGCAACCTCTGCCCCCACTTGAGCAGACAAGTTTTAGACGTAGGCAAAAGTTTGAGAGACAGAATAATTATGACCTTGTAAAAATGATATTGACCATGGCAATAATAGTGTAGTTACACCTTGTCACACAGGAACCTTCTTCACAGGCCTGGAGAGGAGATGAATGGAAATGGGACAGAGCCTGGGCAGTGTTCTCTTCAGGAGGTCTGAGAACAAGTGCAGAGCTATGGCAGGTTTGGGTGATAAATAAAAAGCTACTAAAATACTTGTGTTTCCTCTTTCCTCCAAGACTGCTCTTCCCTTTCCATAATAATTTCTGAAGGGCTCTGTTGGCTTAGTAGATGAACTTCTTAGCAGATGAACTTCTTGTTCTCTCTTAGAGCCTTTCCAGCCCTTTTCTGGGAAGGGGGGATGAGAACTGAGGGAGACTGTGGTTCATTTGAGGTGCCCTCAATGGGCACTTACAATTAACAACTGAATGCATCAGTTGCTTTAAATAGCCTGACTACAGTCATTCATAAGAATAACAAAAGGCAGCAGACTGATTAACATTTGGTGGAGTTTGAATGTTGAACTTTTTTTCAGATTTATGGGGGTGAGTTAGGAAGTCTTTCTCTCTCCCACACACACATCTGTTTACAAGTTGGGGATGGCTATTTAGGAAGAATGACACGAGATTTGGCCTGGATTGCTCAATCCAGTAAGCTTTTGACTGTTTTAACTGCTTTTATTTGTAACTGAATTATCAAAGTGAAATGAGCAGAAAGCAGGAGCAATCTGGATTTGGACACTTGCTGGTATCCCTTTCTGGGGTAGAATCAGTTGGAAGGAACTGGCCCATATTTACAGCTGCTGAGCTGTGGGGCACAGCGTTTGAATAGAGTACAGTGAACAGAAATCTCAATCTTAAATGAGTTCATAGAAGACAGAAAGGTTTAATTTAGTGGGAGAATGCGGATAACAAACTTGTCCTATTCACTTGCATTGCAATCTGTGGATTAGATGGACTTCATGTGTAACTAAATACTCACGTATGAATGGTAATCGTCTGAAATCAGAATCGTGCCCAAAATGTAACTACATCTGAGCACTTTGCAAATTTGAATTAAGTAGGAAATGCAGCTGTGCACTTGGAGCATGTATTTGTTTACAAATCAAACTAAACATAAATAAATAAATAAATGTTAAAAAATAAGTTTTGATAAGAGAGCTCCTTTTAACAGGGTCTGTGAACAATTTTGGGGATTGTGTTGCTGTATTTCCTGCGATGAAAATGTTCATGAACTGAGGCAATTTTTGAGCATGACCATTTATTTCAAATGAATGGATTAAAAAAGCTTTAGGAAAGCAGAAGGTGTGGATTTAAATGCAGAATGTGCGAATTACTGCTGTGAAATCTGTAATTCAATCTTGGTTTATCATCCTAAGCAAACGATGGATTTCTAGTAATGGATTGTCAGTTTTAAACTGCACTGTATCTCTTTGTAATGTGCACAAGTAGATACTTGTCAACTCAGCATGTAATATTTTTCCGTAAATGTTTTTCCTTATAATATTCTCTACTGGTACCTGTAAGTTTTAACAAGGGACCACATTTTGTGGGGATATTTGCTCACATCAGCCATCATGAGTGGATAAGCATTAGAAGTAAAATGCTTTTGCAATTAAAATTATCCAGTTTCAGTTGAAATCTTCTTTATTTATGCAGGGCAGAAGCTTATCATAATTTATTCAGTGGTTTCTTTTTTTGTACCTGAAGACAGGCCTTGCAAGTCAGAGGTTATAACCCTGGAAAAAAAAGCCAGTAATTACACCTGCCAGCATTTCCCTCTGGCCACTGGTACAATTACCCATCAAGGATAATTGACAATGAGCTAATAGGATAAGCTTTTGTGTGTTTGGGTTGTTTTTGTGTGTTTTCCCCCTTCTTAGCAAGTGGAAGTCTATTAACTGGTGAGGTTCCATCAGGAAGGTGCTCCAGGCACATAAGGACAGTTCTTCAAGCAACCTGAAAGGGACAAGTATTTTTAAGGAGCCAGGACAGAGGAAGAAATAAATGTCTTTCATCTTATCTTTGACATTAGAATTCCCAAACCCCTCGCTGCTACAGTGCTGCATGTGCCTGGAGCTGTCCCCAGCGGAGCTGGCAGCCATATGTCCTCCACCTGAGCCGGATGGGCTGAGATGGGCAACAGGTCTTCTCAGGGGCCAGCTCAACAAGCCACAGCTACCGTGTTTTCTTTTAAGGTGGCAACAGCAGTAGTTGTATTCTGTACAATGACACTGGGGTGAGACAAGATGAGACCCCCTAAACACTGCCTTACTCTGAGAAGCATAAACTCCATAGCCTAAGAGCTCCGGGATGAAGAGGAGCATCCATCACCTTTTTTCCTATAGCAGTGGTCTGTTTACATCTTGTCCAGAGCAAGCAGCACTCACTGCTCAAAGTTGTCACAGCAAAGGCTGCAAGTCCCAAGGCAAGAAAAAGGGAGGAGGTTGGAGAGAAAGAATAATTCGCAGCTCAGGGCACTCACTGGGATGTGGGGGATCAGGATAGTCAGCTCCAGCATCGCCAAATGGGTTTACAGTTTACATCCCATTGCTGACGGGTAATACGAACTCCTCTGATGTGTGTTAGGTCCTCGTCAGATGGAGGGGGAAAGGGAACGTGGATCTTTCACTTCTAGAGGCCAGAAAATTGTAAAATAGATCAGATCCATAACAATTTGTCTGCATTTCAGTTAACCTCTGAAGATGAAATTGGACTCAAAATTGCAAATGAAAGGGACACTTTTCTAAGTCAGAGAGCAGCATGAGTTTGGTCTGTGTTTAGTGTTTGCTGATGGCTGACTCTAAAACAACCCCTTGATTAGCCTGTGGATTTTTTTTAATGTATTTTGCCAAATGCCTGATTACCTTTATGCACTTTCACTTCTAGAGTCTACCTCTGGCAGCTGGCAGTGCAGTGACAGTGTCTACATCCTTCATCTACCTCCAGCTGCATTTATTGAAGTGTAGCAGTGCTCTCTGGATCTACTTCAGGACTCTCCTAAGTGGCACATTTCTTCTGTGACTGTTCCCTAGTGATTACAGTTTTGTTCCATTGTAATCTTTCCTACACAGCTAGATGTCTGTATCTCAAGGTATGTTTGAATATCTGAAGGGATATTATTAACTCGTATTATTTGTATTTAAAATATGCAAACCCATTAACCCAAATTACCTGCTGGTTTCCTTCTGAATTTAGTTTTCAGAACAAATCCCGTTACCTTTGAAAGAGCACAAAAATTTGGTTCTAAATAGCTTCTGTTATAAAAAATTAAAACTATGAACAAGGATGTCTTAAACTCTTTAAACCATCTGCACGCTGCCAACTTACCTATTGTGCCTTTAATTTAAAAGAAATGCTAAAATGAGTGCAAACACTGAAAATTATGGCTCTGTGTGGAATACTAATCTGCAATATTTGCATGTTTCTGACATTTTAAAATTCCCCAGACTCTCATTCCTCCAAGTTCCCATTACGGCACTTGTGAGGACATTTTGTAGTGACGAGTAAGAAATGAAAACTAGGAGGATCTCATCAGGGAAACTCCATGTGACTTTGAGAACCTCATGTAATCTCAGGATTCATCAGATTAAAATCAATACTTCTTCCCCTAATATTAAGGGAGGCTGTATGAATTGTTATTCCATCAGGAATGCAATGGTATTTTCTTTAATCGTTCTCTTTCTATGTCCTGATTCACATCACCAGTGAAAAGGACATTTCTTCTACAGTCCACTCCTAAAAACAGAAGGACAAATATGGTTCTTTCAGATTTGGATATCATCACCCGTTGTCAATATTCTACCATTGGAATTTAATTGTCAGTCCTACAATTGACACACAAATGAGAAACAAGTGCATCCCTCTCTTCTTGAGAGGGCCCCGGGGAGCTGAGGAGTCAAAGTAAGCACACCTTCATGCCTTTCATTGGGTGACTGATGTGGTTTGGAGTGGTGAAGATGAAGACAAGTAAGGATCAGACTGTAGCTATGCTCAGCTGTTTATAAAATGCCTGGATAGATTGGTCTGGAGACCATAGGGCAAGAATTTTCAGAAGAACTTGGGACTTGTATTTGAGGCCAGATTTTTCCACAGTTTCTTCTGCCTTAGGTGACTGTTAGCTACTGTGCTTTTCCCTATGTATTAAAGAAAGCAGGAGTTTTGTAAGAGTTTGGTGGGGACAGAGCCTTTCTAAAAATTGGTGCCTCCAAAATTACCTCCTGAAATATTTTTAGTCATGAGCAGAAAATAATCCTTTTGGACTGTTAATATCAATTTCCCATATTCCAAATCTGGTGTGTAAGTGGGCAAGGACTTTGGCTATAGGTTGGTTGCTTGGCCTCACTCTAGGGTAGAGGTCACAAATTTGCATAACTGGTTTTCTGAGGAAACCATGATGTATCATGAAATGCAGCATATGAAAATAACTATCATTCTGCTGTTCACCTGTGAATGTGTTTTGAGGTGTTTACTGTAGCATGCAACTAATATTGGTCCTAAGGCTGCTAGAAAATGTGTTACATGCACAAAACAGTTTTGAGAACTGTAAAGTGGTATCAAGTCATGTTTGGCAGTTACGTTGGTTCTGCTTGGCTGAACTAAGTATCTTGCCTAAAGAACAGCTTCCAAGTTGGAACAGAAATGTTTATATCTGCCCTCACTTTGCATAGATGTAAACGATGATAAAAATGAAAGGCAAATCAGACTATTTTGGAACTCATTCTAAACACTAATCCATGAAGTTGCAAATGTTCCTCATTCTACCCATTTATTTCCAGTGCAGAATAACCAAGGACTAGAACTTCTATTGTCTGAAAATACACTTTATTAGACCTTATCTTATCATCCTGTTCACTAGTTCAGAAGGATGTCACTATAAGCAATTGACATTTTGATGCACTTCACCACACAATTGCTAGTTTTTATTTTTTTCTCATTAAAATCATTGACTCAGTTTACAGATGGCTTTTTTTTTTTTTTTTAATCTGGTCCTTCCTATTCATATTGTAACAGAATCCATTCAATTAACATTGTGCTGGGTGGAGGGGGAAATATCAGTTATCAAGTAGTACCTATTTGCCCTGGCCAAACATGGAGTGGGGGTTTCTTTTTGCTCTGTCAGAGACAAAAATTTTGGAATTTGATGTTGTTAAGACTTAATTTTGTGAGCAATCCAGGTAATTAATGAACTTCACTTAGCTGTTGGAGTGGGTAGTCTCCATGCTAGGATATTGAGTCCAAAAGAGGCATCTTGGCTTTGGGCTTGGGGAAGTGGGGTATCTTCATGAGGGTTTCTTTGTTTGGTGGAGGGTTTTTTTTTTGTTTGATTTTTTTGTTTGGCTTTTTTTTTTTTTTTAAATTGAATCAACCTTGTTTTGTATAGAGAAAGAAGCATAGAGAAAATGTGTTTGAATTCTGCAGTTTGTGAGTAAATGAATAGCATGAAAGAATAGCATAGAAACCAATGAACCTGAGGTAGACTTGAACTCTCTGGACTTCTTTTGTTGTGGATTTCTTTTCATTACCATGGAAGGCATCTTACTGTTGGCAGTCATAATAACCATCCTGAATAGTCTCCATCACAGCACTTGAGTGGAATCAGACCTTTGTTAACACTGTAAGCAAAATATTCATAGAATTTGACAAAGATAAGGAATTTTCCTTCCTGAGAGTGAAGGAGACACAGGAGGGGAATGCTAGCCCTGGGAGATGTGTAGCGGGCACAGTTATTTAGGGAGTTAGCAATTCTCTTTCAACACTGCCACCCAACAGGTCTTCTCCAGCTGTCTCCCCATCCTGTTCTTTTCTTTCCAATCAGTGGATTGAGAGCAGCCCTGTGGAGAAGGACTTGGGACTAGTAGTGGATGGAAAACTATGAGCCAGCAATGTGCACTTGCAGCCCAGAAAGCCAACCGTACCCTGGGATGCATCAAGAGAAGCGTGGCCAGCAGGTAAAGGGAGGGGATTCTCCACCTCTACTTCACTCTCATGAGAACTCCCCCCTTGCAGTGCTGTGTTCAGCTCTGGGGGCACCAACATCAGAAGGACATTGACCTGCTTGAGTGGGTTCCGGAAGAGGCCACAAAGATGATGGGGGTGCTGGAGCACCTCCCCTATGAGGACAGGCTGAGAGAGTTGGGGGTGTTCAGCCTGGAGAAGAGAAGGCTCCCGGAAGACCTTAGAGCGGCTTCCCAGTACTTAAAGGGGCTACAGGAAAGGTGGGGAGGGACTCTTTATCAGGGGTGTAGGGATAGAATGAGGGGTAACTGTTTTAAACTGACAGAGGGCAGATTTAGATTAGATGTAAGGAAGAAATTCTTTCCTGTGAGGGTGGTGAGGCACTGGCACAGGTTGCCCAGAGAAGCTGTGGCTGCCCCCTCCCTGGAAGGGTTCAAGGCCAGGTTGGATGGGGCTTTGGGCAACCTGGGCTAGTGGAAGGTGTCCCTGCCCGTGGCAGGGGGGTTGGAACTGGATGATCTTTAAGGTCCCTTCCAACCCAAACCATTCTGTGATATGATTCTATGATACTGTTTTAGCAATTATGTGGAAATTATTATATTTCTCTTGGGGGGGGGGGGGGGGGGAAGAGAAGACAAACTAATTAAGAAAACTGACAGTATAACATATAATGCAAAGGATTTTTTGTTTTCAAAAGTCCTTTCAAGCAAATCTCAATGCATAATTTGGAGCAGTGTCACATTCAGACCAATTACACAGTTGATGTGCATTTCAAGAGGAAAACACACAAAATGGTTCCTATTTGTAAATCTTAATAAAACCTGGGGTGGACATGAAATGAGACCCACACTCACATGATCTTGAAGTTTTTGGTTGGAATGTTTCATTGCCAGAGGGGAAAAAAAAAAAAGCTAAACAGCCTGTTCAATTAAAATCAATGGAAATTTTCCCAGTGACTTCAATGAAACCTAGCATAGGCACAAGATCTGTGAAGATGACTGGAAATGGTCCATAGAGAATTTTAAGGCAAGCAGCTTTGAACTGGGTATGAAATAAATGGGAAACCAGTGTAAGTGTCTGCCAGTGGGGCTGCGATAAGCAAATGTGCAAACACTTCCTCTGATAGTACTGGAATTAGCTACAATTAAGTATGATTTTGATGAGGAACACATTGCATTTCCAGTTCATCACAGCGAGAAACGTTTGTGTAAAATGACAGCTGCAGCTAACTGTTTATGGGTCTCTGCAGGCACTTCCTGAAGTTGGTGAGCTGGTTTATTTGTGTGTACAAAGCCAGTGGAAAATTCAAGCTTCCAACAATGGAAGAAATTGGGACACACTAGAGCAAAGCCCAGTAGACCACAGTGCTATCTTTTAAGTTCAGAGCATGCTTTTCTGCCCCAGTGCACACAAGGTAGCCCTGAGGTTATGCAGATGTCTCCATCCCACCAGCCCTGTCACCTACCCATGACCCATCTGTAACACTTGTTTTACTAAAACTTGGTGAAGGCTTTAGAAAACTAGAGGAACACCCCTAATGGAGGTGTTTGACTTTATCAGTCCTGCTTTTGCATGTATCCTTTTTTGCCCCCTGTTGTTATAAAAGTAGAAGATGACAAGTCAGGAGTGTAGTCCCTTAGATACAGACTTGGACAGCAATTTTTGCCAAAAATGAGTCTGATGAGAACAATGAGAAACTGAACAGTAAGGAAGTGTCAAAGCTCCTGTGAGAAACAGAAAGAAGGAGGAAACATGGAGGGCTGCAGACTGAAATGTGGCATTGTCCCAAGCCACCATCTGTCTTGAGTGGATGCTGTTTGCAGGGTAATCCCCGACCTCACTGATGTCTAATTTACTGTTATTTTCAGAATTGTGCTCTGGTTCACTTAATGGAAAAATCAAGGATTTGACTGAAACAGGTAGGTAGGTAGACACTGGAGCATTTCTATGCACTATAAAGGTGGTGTGCACTGTAAATATGGTACTAAAAGAACAAGATTTTCATATTTTTTTTCTCTGAGGCTTTGATTCTCCTCTCTCATCCCTATTATCTATTATTTTGGTGTAAGTGGGATGGTGTTTTGCCTCACTGATTTAAAAACTGCTCTGTTTGCATGTTTCTGCTTATGCAGTGCTTAACTTAGGGGATAGTATGGGTCCCTTAAGGAATTCCCTAAAAGGCAACCTTAATTAATGTTACCAGCTGTATGGAAATGTGTCTGCCCCTGGCAGTGTAGGGGAATGATGCTGAATGGTGACAACTATGTCCTCTTCCTCCTCTTGAGCATAATAACTCTCGATCTTTCCTATTTCAGCACATGGAGATGCTAAGCCCATCTCATAATGTAGCTACATTGCAAGGCATTTGCTTGCCCACATAAATTATATCTGTACCAATCATTTTCTCAGTAATTGTGTTTTAGGAAAAGGCAAAGAAGTACATGCACTTAATGGCTCTAGACCAGAAGCACGGTGATCATCAAAGGTGTCCTGATTTTCAGAAACCCTTACAGAAAGTAACTGAGCCATGGCATTTGCAGTTAGGATGTCATAGAAATGAAAGCAGTTGAAGTACGTAGTATGACTACATCCAGGACTAGCTGTATAGTGATATTGGCAGGATGGCTTATCAGCATAGGTGAGTAATAGCAGGGGAAGCTTGCCCAGCCGCTGTAACTGATTTCTGCCCTCCAGGTACTTGTCAGAAAATATTGTCAGCTGGTTGCACTTTGCAATGACAGGATTTGTCTTCATTCCCCCAAATAACCTGCCTGTGTGTGGGCACGTGTGTGTGTGTGTGTGTTTTAAAACAGGATGGAGAGTATTTTATTTTGTCTCACAAATGATAATTTGGTTCTTTTTTTTTTTTAAGAAGATTGCAACAGAAATGATGTTGACTAAAGTCCAGACCAAACCTCCAGATGTTGGGTATTTTGGAGCTGAGCTGTGACCATGTGACAGTTGAGTTTAGGTTTGAAGGAACCAGGAGATCTCTTGATGTCTTATGGTACCATCAGCTATTCTCTGTTATCTCTGCTGCTGAGACAAACTTGTTCATGTGTGATGATGTTTTCATTCACAGGTGTCTTTTTGTTAGGAATATTTGCTGCTTTCTACTTCCTTTCTCTTCCTCTCTCTCTGACAGCTGACTTGCTAATCCTGTTTCTTTGTCTTTGCCTTTCCTACCCACAGTAGTGTCTTTCCCTTTGCTTCTGTTGTGTTACAGAGGTGGGCTCTGCTGCCACTATTGATTAAACAGGAATGGATTCAGAGTTCCCTTATCATTAGGCTGTACATTTTTTGTGTGTGGAGAATTTGTGGATTTATAGACATTTCAAACTATACCAAAGGTGGGGAACAGACTTTTTGCAGTCATAGTCTTGCACGAATTTACATAAGCTTTAATTCTGTCTACCACAGAAGTCCTAAGGAAGTCAGAGATTGCGTATGTCATACATACATGTGGACACATGTAAATCTGCATGTTTGTACTGGCAAAAGCCTTCATGTGGATGCAGTTATTCTTTAGTAGAATTTACTTAATTTGGGCAGCTAAAGCTACCTAAACTGAAGTTGTTTGCCGGGATGAGCCATGTCTGTGCTAGGAAGGCATTTTAGGGTGATTTGGTAGTTTAAACAGCCCTTACATAAAAATGATAAGTTAATACCATCACCAGAATTTCATGCATTCATGCACACAATTTAATCTAATTTATGGTCTGATCCCAATCCTGCAGCAACTACTGACAGTGAAAAAAACTTTTGTTTCTACCTTTGGTGGGTTTAGGAATTGCTCAGTGCTTCCCTTTTGTAACTCACCAGTGTGAAAACCACTGGGGAAAGTTTCCTCCGTAAATAGCTGGAGAGCAACGTGGTCAGTCACTGCATGGTGACTCTCAGCGGTGCCTCTTAGTTCACCTCTGCAGGAAGGAAGACAACTGAAACCCTGCGTTCTGTATGGCTCGTCTGCAGAGCTGTAGTGTTTTCATGAGTTTATTGCAAAGCTCTTCTAAAGTGAGAGGGTCATGGAGGGTCCTCAGTGGAGATGTTCAGAAGCATTATAACAAAATGCCTTTCAGAGATGCGTAATTAGGAGCTTGATCCCACTGCTTTGATTCAGTGAGATTACCCAAGTGAGTAAGAGCTTCAAGATTTAACTTCCTTGCTTTTCAGTGACAATATAATAGTATGTGTGTTTTGGCATGAGATGCAGGGAGTGACATTCAAAACAGGAACGTTTTTGCTAGACTGAAAATATCTTGGCAACAATAATAATACTACTAATAAAAAGATACAAACCAGAAAAGTAATAAATGCTGACATCTGCAAGTTAAACACATTTTGACAAATCTTTTCACCTAAACCATGCAAGGTAGCTCTTTCTTGAGAGATACTCAGTGTGAACCCCTTGTCGGGAAACCGATTTTTCTCAGGAAATGCTGATTGCCTTTTGAAACAGTCTTTTCAAAGTGCATGAGATGAGGTCACCCATTAAAATTGGCAAGATGGCATTGTAATTTCAATGCACACCATGCATGCCTTACTTCTCAGAGATGTATCATTCACTTTTCCTCAGTATCTCTTTTTTTCTTAGTGAAAGGTGACCCCAGGCAAGCAATGAGGGTCATACCTGCCTCAGAGCAACCTGGAGGTATGTGGGCTATACTGCTGGGCTGGTCTTGTACGCTACTGGGAAGATCAGCTGGTTCACAAAGCCCGAGCATTTGGCAGTACAACAATTTTTATTGGTAGCTTCAGGCTACCTATATTTTTTCTTGACAATTTATACGCTACTCAACCCAAAGTATTCGATATAATCTGTAGATTCATGGACAGAATGAAAAGTTGGCTTCAAACTATATCTCAGGGCTGCACAGAAGGATACTTGCTCTGGTCTGGTGCAATGTTTTTCTTTTATTAGCAGATTTGAGCTGTAAAACTCTTGGTTATAAGACGCATTACTTAAATTCCATTTTCAGTGTTATTTATTGTTATTTCTAATGCTATTATTTGAAGCATAATATTATTCTTACTTTAGACAGTCAACAATCCTAAATACCATTATCACATCTGAGCATGAAAATGTTAACATGCAAATTGCTTATATCTGGCACTGAATATGTATGTTTAAAGCAAAACTCTTTGATACTTGCGATAATCATTACTCTTAGCTCTAAAATCTCCAACTGTTTAAATGACAGAGTTCATTAAGTTAATTACAATTTCTTGACGGCAAATCGTCTTGTTGGCAAAGTCAGTCTCTATAGGAAACCTAAACAGCTGAAATGTAATCAGATGCTGCTACAGAAAGTGGTTTAAAAAGGCAAAGTGATTGAAATTAGCTCATCTTTAAACTGAGGGCAAAGGCAGTGTGTGCCAATCCTGGATTCTCTGTGTCTTTCCTTTTGTCAAAAAATTGATTTTTGTGTATTGTTTTTAAGTCTGCTAGTACAATAGGTAATTCATCATCACTGTGAGATATAAACTCAAGCAGTCTCCAAAAATAATTGAATTTTGCAGAAATTCTCTAAGGGGGTGAAAAATCCATAACAGCCATTAAATTCCACTCTTTGTAGAAGGAATTTGAAATATTACAATTATGATAAAGTAGAAAAAAAACCTCTTTAATTTTAGTTGCTGAATCTAGCAGGAATAATTTGGTGTTTTGTTATGCTGTTCTACTGTTTCAGTGGAATTTGTATGCAAAAATGCGATAACACATATAAAAAATGTCATTTACCATGGGAGGGGGAAAGTTGTTTAGGAATTCCAGTCTGACAAATGCAAGAGATTTTAATCTTGATCTGGAGCTATGCTTGTATCTGCACCTGTACTGGAGAACAGCTTGTTGCTACATAAACTAGGAAGTGTTTGGTGCCTGTCCTATTATTGTATTTCTGTGGGATCTATCATTTTTAGAGCATCTCCAGATCTCCTTTAAACTATGACTGCCCAGCTGTGATTCCCAGGATCAACCCCTTCTCTACACAACTTCAGGTCATGTGAAAGAGTAATATTCGTCTTGGAAAACCCATCTGCTCTTGGCAACATCACGCTATAGGCATGGCAAAAGACCACAAGTAGGATCTAGGTTTGAGCTACTTATCAAGTAGATATTTCAAGGGTAAAGCAAGTATTATGGAAGAAACTTTCCAAAGCACAAGAGGCAATTAAGACCGCATCTCTCAGGCATTTTGTTCCTTTCCTGGTAGCTGTAGGACTTGACTTGCTCATCATCTTCAAAGATGAATCAAGGTTCTTATTAATTCTAGTGTGCCTCAGTAAGACTTCAGATCTAGTGGTCATATACTAAACATTTGTTATCCAGGAGAGATATCACAAGATCTTGTGGTCCATGCTTATAAAGAACTCACAAAGTTTAGGAAATGGACATGTGTTTTTGTAAATACACTTACATTGGTATGGGTTAAATGTAAAAGTAAATAGATACTGTAAAGTAAATAGGTGCTGTGATAATTTATCACAAGCTAGGTTTTTTCTATATACATAATAGCATGCTGTAAAGTCATAGATCATATCAGAGGAAGCTGTAACATCACAAGATGGATCATTTAATATATAAAATGATGCTCTTCTGTGTACTGTTGTTATCCAAAGTATATTAAAAAAAAGTATCAGACAGTACATTTTTTCCAATCACCCTTGTATGCTTAGATCTGGCTTAGTAAATCTACTGTATCATTAGCTTCTGCCTGAATTCAGCTTTTAGAATGGTTTACAGTTCTGAAACCATTTCATTGTAAATTGTAATTTTATTGGTGTTTGTTAGTGAAATAATCATTTGGGAACAAAGGAAAGAAGTGACCATGCTGTTTAATAGGATCTGTACCCAGATCTAGCAAGAAAATGGTGTCATTTCAGTTTACGTACAAAGTCATAATTTTGTGTTGGTTATTGACATTCTTCCCCTGACTGCTGTGAGGGTTTTCTTTCTGTCAGTTCTTGAAGAGGGGAGAGAACAAAATTGGGGAGGGAGGCAGGGTGGTGGCACGATGTAGCAGCACTGCAGTGGAGTGTCTGCCCCGTGCCAGGACCTGACCCAGCTTCTGTCATCCTCTGACCATGCTCCATGCTTATTTCTCAGTATAACCACATTTTAAAAAGTGATGAAGATATTGTGCCCAGAGGCACAATACTCTGCTTGTACTCAGTTGCTTGGGATAACCTACACAGCCCCATCCATAACGTCCCTGCTCAGGGTACTTACTAGGTGTGGGCTGTCCCAGACTCATGAGAATAACTGGCATTACTCGAGTGTTTCTGATCATGCCCCTTATAGCAGCTCTCTAGAGATGAATGTGATCTGCTTTGCAATATGTACTCTTTCCACATGGTCCCATGGCAGTAAAAGGCAACTTTAAGTCTTTGTAACATATGAACATATTTATCCATATTTTTTTCTTTCCTGGGCTGAAATTGGAGCAAGCAGGTTCTCCAGACCTTTTGAAATGGAGTTCTTTATTTTCTTCCTTTGCACAGCTGAAGCCAGTATCAGAGACAATTAAGTATCTGTGTTAAACTTCAAGGACACCTTCAGCTTTTTTTGTTGTTAGAAGTAGAAAAATCTGGGACCAGACATGGAAAGGGAATATTACTGCACCACTTGGGGGGATTTCTGAATGCTGACAGAGCCGCCGAGAGATCAGGAAAGGTTTCACTGGGTTGGTGAGTGCTGTTGCTCTCTTTCAGATGAATCGATGCATTCCTGATGCTTCCTGACAAGCACATGTGTGCACTGTGAGTCAGTGCTTCCTGTTGTGACCTATAACTTTTTATTCCCCATACTTATGGAGACAAGACAGACCCTTCTCACTGAGATCGGTGATGACAGAGCACACTTGCCAGGTAGAAGGAGGCCAAGAGGAGAGGAAGAGAAGACAAGCTGAATGCCTGGGGGTGTCTTAGGTGGCAGCTGCAGCCCAGGGAGTTGAGGAGAAATAAGGAGAAGTTAGGAGGTTTGAGAACTTTATTAAAATTCAAAGAAAAGAAAAATAAAATTTTCCGAAAAGTCTGAAGGCAAAACGCTTGGAAGTCACGAATTCAGGTGTAATGGTAACTCCTTTTGCATATATGATATAAGGCCTTCTCCCACCATTGTGTTCATTGACCTTGTTCTCATATTGGTTGTCTCTCTGTATTGTTTGTCTTGAGACATGCACTCCCACACCTATGCATGTTTTAAGCTTAGCACTGTTGTCAGTGTCTTTTACCATCTAACAATTGCAAGGGAGTTGAAATATAATTACTTCAAAGAGGGTAATAAGGGAGAAAAATGCTAAAGAAATGTCTTCATGGACCTGACGAAACATTAAAAAGCAGAATGTCTCCCATTAATATCGATAGCCCTGGATCAGCTCTTTCTTCCTTTTTCCTTCTCGTTCTCTCCTGATTCTTATAGAAACAAGTTGATGGGTTTTGTAAAGGCTTGTGTTAATTCCTTGCAGGGTTCAGATCTCTACCTTCACCTCTCCTTGACTTGCATGTCCCCCCATACCTGGACCCCTAGGAAAGCACTTGGGATAGCGAAACAGGAGCTGCTGCTCTTACAGTAATTCCTCTTAGCCTGGAAAGATGTTTGCAAAGGGGCCATCGGTGCCCTGGGAGACCTGGCACGAAGGAAACCTGCTCAGGACAGAAAACAGATAGATAGATTTTAGAAATGAGGGATGGAAAGAGTTTTCTAATGGGTAACATTTGATTTGGGTTGTTCATCACATCTGACTTTTTAAGAGTTTTCTGTGCAGTGAGTCTCTGATTCTGGGTGTGGTTTTAATTGATGGGCTGATTTAAGGACAGGTTATATTAGCTCCTGCTTGTCTCCAGAATCACTTTTGGTAATATTTAGCTGAGATGTGTTGCTACTAGCTTGTGCTTGGACATTACTGATACCTAAGGCTTCTGAGCTGGGTATTGCTGTCCCTTGTATAAAGACGATACCACTGTGGTTGGTTGTGGCTATCCTAACTGTTTTAAATAGTAGAGTTTCTAGTTGAAAACAAGACTGCGGAATTGGATTTTTTTCCCACAACTCACTGGCAACTGCAAGTATTAGCTGCCAGAATCTGCCACAATATTTAATTTAAACCCAGACTTATTTATATAGTAGCTAAGACAATGTTCACTGAGTTTGATATTAGCTTCCAAACCTTTCCCTCATAATGATTCCCAGCGCTCTTTTCGGAAGGACTGCCACAAAGGGAGGCTCACTCAGTTGCCATCCTTGCTGCCCGCAGTAGAAGGGGAAGAGTGAGTGCTAGTAATACCACTGATTTTATGAAGTGGAAACATCTTTATGCACAAAGGGCACTGTGATCATAAATTTTAGGCAGTGTTGATGGGGGAGATAAGCGAGTTAGTAACCTGAGGGTAAGAAGCACTGCATACTTCTAGCTATCCAATACCCAACTGAGCTTGGTTTTAAGACAATGCATCTTTTCTCTTTATTAAAGCTATGAGTTCTTATTTTTGGCTTTTCCCAAATTTTTCGATGTCTTGCCCTTTATTTTCCTGCTTCTGTTTTACAGCATTTTGTATTTCTGAGATGCATTATGAGGGGCAGGATTGTCTTCCACTGAAGAATTATCTACTAGCCAATGTTGAAAGAAGGATATAGGATTTCATGGACCAGTGAACTAATACGATGTGAAATCCTATTTTCCTATCTTCCAAGTGTCTACAGAATTCCAAGTTAATGTACTTTATATTATATGGTTGCCACCTGTTTATATTATCAGTAGTTTGAATATTTAAGCATTACACACTCCATTTCCTACCAATTTGTCTGTATTTCAAGAATGGTTTCTCCTAGTGTTTCCATACTTTTTTTTCCCTCCTTTTTCACTGCAAAATGAATATTGTGGCCTAGCATGATTACATTTAAATTTTCATTAAATAATTATATAGTTCACAGCACAGATTTAATTGATCGCACTCTTACCTGGTGTAAATCAACACAGCAACATTAATTCTAACAAGATTATTCACCAGCTGAGGATCTGCTTCTGTGTATTTTTATGTTATTCTCAAAGCCCAGAAGAGCACATCTTCAGAAACTATCTTTGAAGCTAGTTCACTTTTAACAGTTCAAAATCGCATTTCATTATCATATGCATGTTTGAGAAACCATAAATCTCACGTAAACAGCCTATAGTTTCAGTGCATATATTTAAATATATGATGATCCAAGGGCCTATTGCATGCTGGTGCACAGACATGTGGGTGGGTGTAAACACATCGACTCATAAGGGGTCATTGGATCATTTCTGCATCTGGACTAATAAATGGCAACTGCAGTTAATAGAGAACAATGAATCTTGGAACAAAGGGAAAAAATAGCGCATCTGCTAAAAGGAAAGATGTGTCGAATACTGATTAGGAAAGAGATCTGGGAGTTGTTGTAGAAAATCTCTAAAGCATTCAGCTTAATGTGCAACTGCAGTGAAAAGGGCAAGCAGAATGCTGGCTTGTATTGCTAGAGGAAGGCAATATAAATCAAAGCAGCTGGCTTTGTTACTATCAGGCATTGTTTTGACATCACCTAAAGAACTGAACTTTATTTGCTATTGGCCACTACAGCTTCAGAAGAATGTATTTTTTACTGGAGGGGATTTTCTGTATAGCAAATTAAATTACCATCTTCTGCATTTTAAGATAATGCAGAGGAAGAAATAGAAAAAAAAAAAAAATCAGCTCATTAAGAAATAAAGCGTATACTCTGATTGGTGCAATTGTTTGGTGCCAGCAAGGAACAGTCTACAACTTAACCTGAGTTTTAGTTTCAGAAAAAAGGATGCTGAAATATTACCTAAATATGGTGAATTTGGATTGAGAAATGTTTTGTTGAAAACATTTCATGACAGCTCTAAAATGATGTGAGTTATCACTACAAAGACAGCAAATGATAGAGAAAAATATAACTGCTAGTGAATGAAAAGCACAGACATGATGAGCTCAGTGCTCTTATCTGCTTATGAGCATTTGAATATTGTTATGTTTTAATTTTACAAGATTCTCACAAAGTCCAAAGGAGGCTTTATGCTTAAAAAAAAAAAAAAAATACAAAACTTATAGCAGAACCCGTTGCAGCTTTTATGGGCTGTTCTGTCAGCATTGCTATCGTGGCTCCGTGCATACAGAAGCTGATGATTCAGCCATAAATAATCACTGCTAGTTGGAAATCTGGTATGTAAAATTCTAGCTAGAATACAGTCATAGAGTCTGTAAAAAGATACATAAAGGAGGTATTTACTCAACAACAAAAATTTTCCACTTCTATTATATTCAATGGGAATATCTGACACTAACAAAACATTTTTATTGGACTTGAAAAAAGATCTAGAATATTCATGTATTTTTCCTCTTTATACACTTGGACCTCGAAGTCCCTCCCACAGGATTGTTAAAAATGACTCTGCTTTCTCCAAAACCTCCAATTTCAGTGGGGAAATAATAAGGGCATGTCAGATGCAAGACATCAGCAGCCTTGATGGTTGCAGTGTGTTTGCAGGGGAGCCGTGAGAAGCGCAGCAGCACGGGCTTGCTCCCCGCTCCCCGGTTAACTTTTCCCATGGGCTGTTTCTAACGGCCCCCAACACTGTCAGAACAACTTAATATCACTACAAATTCCCAACATCCTCATGAAGAGGGGTCAGGGCTTTTTGGACCGTGATGCTTCTGGACATAAACCTATCCTTAACCAAAAGGGACAGGGGAAAAAAAAAAAAATTTCATAGTGAAGTCATTTTGTACTTGCTAATAACAGACTTCAGGTCCTTTTCTCTGCAGATTTTGGAGTTGGTGGAGCAGACACCTGCCAGGCAGTCCTGTGTTCATGTGTCTCAGTCATGTGTTGTGACTGTACTTCTTGATCTTGGCAATTTTTCTGTGAAGGTCTCGTGCAGTCCAGTGGATAGGAGCCTGGATCTGGGGTAATGTGATTTAAGCTCCCACCTCTCTCACTGTTTTGCTGTTTCACTAATACTAGTTCTCCCACCTGCGTAGAACCAGTCTAACTTTGAGCAAATTGTTTTGCTTCCTCATAACCCAAAGTAAACATTTGTAAAACATGGATAATATTTACTTACTTTGGAAGTGCCTCCAATGAGGAACACTGTTCAAAGGCCAGGATTTGTAGATACTAGGCATGTAGATATGAATCAGCCCTTACAATAAAAGCTGCACATAGTTTTAATTGCAAACCGTATTCACACACTTGTTATGGAAGGTTTTCTATAGCACAGGAGTGGACAATATAAAATACCACTTGACTGGGACAGAAAGTCCATCATTCTTGTCTGCAGGGCCATGAACAGAAGTTCACTCAGTTCCCAAATCTCATTCCATTCTGATCTGAAAAGAATTCAGAAGTGTTATTTTCAGGCTGTGATTACCTGTCAGATCAAGTGAGGTGATGATAGTTAAGGAAGATGCCTTCTTATCTTTTCCACTAGCTGTGCCCAGCTCAGGATGGGTGATGTTCACCTTCTCTGTTATGCCTGTGAGAACATGATACAAACTGATAGTCAAGCTCTAATCTTGAGAAATAGTTTCAGTCCCTTGAGCCTCGTCCAATGCAGCAGATCCTCAGGTAGACCAGTGCCAGTTGAACTCCAATGACTCCAGTGCAGTCTTTCAGACTACCTCTGCTTGTTTGCTGGCCTCCCTATAGGGCATCTTATCTAATCCTTTCTTTGTTGAAACTGATTTTTTTTAAGCTTATATTTCTGCATCCCTGATGGGCTTCCAGAGTGTTTCAGATACTGCTGCTTATCAAGGTAGTCCTCTTACCACCATGACTTGCTATGAACAGTGCTAAACCCTCTTCCTCAATAAATTTATGCACTTCCTAAGATACAGACACAGGAATAGATTGAACACCAATAGAGATGGCAATACATATGCTTCTTCACAAGGATTCACAGAACGATGGCTTCAGTAAAGCCTAGGAGGTGCTCCCTGCAATAATTTTAGCACTTAAATAGTTATATGTATCTTTTCTCTGTCCAACCAGTTTAGTTTCCCAAGGATGCAACCAACTTGTCAGCAGGCAATGTCATGCTAGCAGATGGGTGTGATGGCAGGTAGCAAAGTGAAAGTCTGTATCAAGTGTATTTACTGACGGTGGATTCTCCTCTGGGAATTTCTCAGCACGTGCCACCCTCAATTCAAGGGGGTATGGCACTACTAAAGCAACTCTGAAGCAGATCTACTGTCCAGAGGCAAAATCAACCTTTCATGGCCATGCGGCCCCAATGACAGTCTGGGACCCTAGTCCATATCTGTATAAAATATAAGAATACACTCGGCCTTGTCCATAGGGCACTTCTCCTCACCTTTCTATCCATCCCATGTCTCAGTTTCTATATCAGATGTATTTCTTTGCAGTTATATTCCAATTGAAGTCAAACAACAAGAATAAATTAGAGAGAAGTGTGTTAAGCTGAACAATTTTCACTTTACAAATATTTTAATAATCAGGAAAGTCACCCATGTATAGTAATGATAAATTGCTTTGTTACAGGGTAATATAAACTTTAACAAGTATAATAAATATTTCTGCTTGGCCAAGAAAACTGAAATACTGGAAACTGTTTAAATATGTGCATCAGGATGAATGAAAATGTAAAACTGGTGAATATTTTAAAAATAGCATATGTTTTTGTAAATTAAATCTCAATGTGTCTTTATAGAAACAGGAATTTAGGGCACTGATCTGTTTATGGTCTAGCTGAAATCAGTGAGATTTTGGTGTCACATACCAACTCAGATTTATTTCTTTTCATATTGCTGTTAAGTAAAAGGGGATTAAAACATTCAAGGTTATTTAAAAGAAAGGTGGCAGACTATGTTATTCAGTAAATAAAACTCATAGGGAAGCTCCTTTTCTGAGAGTTACAGACGTGATCCATACCAAAGGCAGTATTTATCAGTGATACTGAGACAGAATGAGATTTTTATAACAGGCCTCTGAAGTTAGCTTCTACTTTCCATCAACAGCCAAGGGATAAGGGAACTTAATACAACAGGATCGTGAGCCAGGAATAACTTGTCTGAATGAAAATACAGGTAATAGAAACAGTAAAAGGTAATAACTTTATTAGGCCTTTTTATCCCATTTGTGATTAGTGAAAAGTTACCAGGGACCAGAGGGAGAGCTTTGCACCACTTGAAAACCAGGGTTTCAAGCTTGTTTCAAGCTTTGTTTTCAGTGCTTGTGATACCAGTCTTTCACTTACTCTGGAGAGGACATTTTCGAACTTTATTCAGTTTTCTTTCCAAAGTTGTTATATTTCTCTTCTGCTAAGAAATGTCTAACTTCAGTCAGAGCATCCAGCTGCAATAGCCTGTTTTTCATCTGTCTTTTTTCCCCATGGGTATTATCAGTCAGCTCAATCTGAGCAATCCTTTATATCAGACATGTTTTATACAGGGTTTCCCAATATTTTAGAGAGATACAGTTTTTAATATGACTTTAGTATAAACTCCTGGGCATTCCTGCATTCTCTGTGTATGTTTCCAACGTGTTTTTCTCTTCACTGACTTGTACTGATTTTTCTTGTGCATCTTTTTTGTTTTGCTTTGTTGGTAGGGAGTGGTAAATGAGGGGAAAGTTAGACTGCTTTCCAATTTCTGCTTCTGTTTTTATTTCTTCATTACCTTTTTCCTTCTTCTTTCTCTTTGCTTCCCAGCTACTTCTCAACAGGAGTGACAATGCACCACTGAGGGTAGATGTCACCAGTATTTACACTTCCTCTGCGAGGGACAAATGTCACAGAAACAGATGCAGAATAATCTTCTAACAACACTATAATCCCTATTGTGGCAGATCATTGCAAGGTCAAATTATAACAAAGAATGTTAAATTACCAAATTTAGCCCTGGAGAAGAGCAGCATAATTCAGCCTATGATTACTACAAGATGAGCTGGAAACTTGAAGCTGACCTCTTGATCTTCAGGCTGTAAGTTTAAAATAAAATCTTGCTGATTGTCCCCTCCAATTTCGTTTTGTATTTCTTTCTGTATTCTCTGATGCATGGGTACAACCTCTGGAGGTGCAATTCATGCCAGGAAGAAGCAGCATTCTGTCTTTACATCAAATAAAGGAAGGATGTTGTGCTGCCAGGAGAGTTTTGGATATTGCTCCATTTTGGTTTTCTACACTGTCTTGTCCTGACTTCTCAACTCTGCTGAATAATTTCATTCATTTCTGATTTGTGTAAACACTGTGGACAAAAATTATTTTCTGACACACAGCAGCTTTCTAATTCCTGTGTGGCTGCTGTGTGGTTTTATAGCAGACATTTCAAAATACAGGCACTTGGATCTCAGTGGAGAAAAATAAAAGGTTTATATGCTGAGGTGAGCTACCTGAATGAAATGGCACTGCAGCCATGAGCACGGGCTGTCTGCACTGACTCCCTTTTTATAACTGTTTTGGGTAGGCAGTGCTCAATATCTTTTGTAACTCAAATTGACTTATGTATGAAGGAGTAGATTCAGGAGTCTAATATAAAAATAAAGATGATTAAATGAAACACTGCAACCCACTCCTTCATTTTGTAATAGTACACATAGACGTGAAGCTTGATTGTCAGGGATGCTCAAGAGGTACTTAGAGCAGCTGTAAAATTGCCTCTGCATGTCACTGATGCTATTAGGATCAAACCAGCTCCCAGTTCATCTCTGGTTAGTCAGAAGGTGGCTGCAGAACGAGCCAGGAGATCCTGCCAGGAGTGGGTTGGTTTTGGTGTCTGCTTTATCCCCGTGCCCTCCAACCACAGAGGTTACCCAGCTCTCCTGCTGCATGCCTTGTGAGCGGTGGCAGGTAAACCCAGTGTCCATCCATAGGGGAATTTTGGTTTAAGACAGTTTTATGAGCCTATATCAGAATAAAAGGGATCTATTAAGAATGCAAAATTTATCTTTTTTCTGTTAGGACAAGGAAATGATTTTATGAAGTTCTCACCTGATGTAGACCATAGGGATCTCTGTATTTTTTTTCTTAGGCAAGCTATTGAATTTGTTACTCAGAACATCCTGGTGGAAGGGAGACAGGTTGTATGCTGCTCTCTCCAGAAAGGGCCTGTTGCAAGTTTTATAACTGTTTTTTTGCTTGAAGTGGCCATTCTGTTAATATTGCTGACATAAATATTGCTGGTATTCTTGCCTGGCATAGCATAAGCATTTCCTAATAGGGCAGTAACAGGTTCCTACAAGAAGGAATTTGCAGCGACCACCACCCTTGTTGGGAATACCTCATGTCCCTTCTCTATTTGCACAGGAGAATCGTGCAGGCAGTGGGGAGTAATTAGGATTGATTTCTGCTGTCTCAGTCACACACATGGATTCTCCTATAATTGAGAGAGATTTCACTGATAGAATTGAGCTGATTAGCCTGAACAAAGTAATGTTGCATCCACATGCATCCTGCCTTCATGTAATTGTAATTGTTGGTCTTCCAAGAACAACTGAGAGCAGAAAGCTGTGAACTAAATGACTCTATAGATATGTAGTAGAAGATAGTTCCTTCTCCAAATTACATCCAGTCTAAATGGAAAATTAAAAGGTAAGACAAGTAAGAGAGAAAGACGGAGGTGAAGTAGTTTGCTGAGATTATATGGCAGGACAATGACTGCACTGAGTAGAATGGAAATGTCCAGGGTCTCTGATCCTGTATTTTATCCACTGGATCACATCCAATGTCTTTTCAAGCCACTGTAGTACAGGCACCTTTATTTTTTTTTTTTATTTTTTTTTTTTTTTTTAAATAGGCTCTGTGCTTTTAAAAGCAAAATTAAATCTACTGCTTGTAAAGGGGGGCTGAAAGGATGTAAACCACTCCTACAGGTGCATCCATCCCTGCATGATGTCACCTCTGTTTTAAAATTAGCAGTTTTAAAATTGTCAGTGGATACATAATGGAAGCCTTCTCACATAGGCACATGCACAAAAAAAAAGATATTTATTTGCAACTTACTGCTTAGGAAGATGCTAGCAAAGCTCCTTTTTTCCCTGAATAGTGCTGTCCCTCATCAGTCCTGGACAGGTGAAATCCCATTGCTAACATCCTTAAAAGAAAGATTTTTTTTTTTGTTCTTCATGATTTATTGAGGTATTTGAAACGTTTACTGTAAAAGGAGCTCTGCCATCCCACATTTACATAAGCTCCTTATGTCAGACAATACCTTTGTTTGTTCCTGAATACACCATGTATTTTCCCTTCGTGTTTAAATTTGGATTCACATTTAAGGATGATAAAAGGGGTTGAAATTAAGCGGTTCCTGAGTTAACTGCAGCACCTTCTTTCAATTAGGCATTCATACATTATAATAATCCCTATTTTGAAGACTATTCCACTAAGTAAATGAAAGATTATAAGCAAGAATGCCTGAGAACAGCACCTCTCCCCTATCCAATTAATGATTTATCCTCTGAATATTTTCATATAACACCTTTCGACCTACTTGGATCTAGTTCTGCCTTTACCTCACTAAGTCTCCCAAATGTTGCACACTGATAAAATCAGTGCACAGAAATTTTTCAAAACAGTTGTTTTTTGGCAAAATGTTTCTGTCCTCATCAGCACCTGGGATATGAATTTCAGTACGATGAACTGTTAGAGCAAGCTATATAATGAGCAGCTGAAGAAATGGTATATAGTTTCCTGAGGACATTTTAATTTTATCAGTATTTTCTGGAAAATGCTCACACTGAATTTATTCTAAATAGAAAAAAGGGTTTATGTGCAACACTAGTTTGTGTATCTGTTTTGGTTTAAGTTTGATTAATAAAAGCAAAAATATATATTTTTAGAAGATACTACCTAGTACTCATGGCACTGTAGAGCCCTGTGGAAGGGAATAATTCCCTGTATCATGTTGTCTTTTTTGCCAATTTCTTTCTTTTCTGCATTCAAATAGCTTTTGTTGGTGCAGCTGTAAACTAGAGACTGTCTTTGCATCTACTGAGTGGTGCACATGAGGCTGTATTTGTTGGATAGTGATGTACTTCCCTGAAGTAGAAAAAAAACAGTAAATACATGATACATGTTCAAGTTGAAGAGACTTCCTCATGGAAACTGAGGGGTGAGTTTGTGTGAGGAAGACTTGAGGAAGAGCACGAGCCATGGGGAGGGGATGAGACTCCTCTCTTCCAGGTTTCTTGCTGACCTGCCGAGTGGTTGAGTGTCCCCTGGCATCTGCTGCAGATTGATGACGGGCTATTTCTTCTATGTCCTACAGACATGCTGTTAGAAAGATGCAGTCACTTTGTGCAATCAGTGAAACAAACAGCTATGAAATTATAAAATACCACACATTAATAAAACACCTCCTCATCTAGCACACAGCTCTTCTTTCTCAGTCTTTGGTACTTTTTCTCAATACCTGTTTAATGTCATCTTCATCTGTTTTAATTCATTCCAATACTCCAAAAGCAGCAGCTGAAACACCAATTTCTCCAATTAGTGCAATCTTGCTCCTGCACAAGAATCTTTTCTCCAAGCTGCTGCCTGCTCAGAGAAGTGCACTTCTAAGTGAACTGGTCCTTCAGTTTCGTTCAGGCTACCTGAAGGTGATGTAAAGGAGTATTCAGGAGTAAACACTGATGGAAAAATACTATGTGATTTCCTTTTCAGAAGGAGGTAATAAGGCAGGGACAGACTGTAGAACACCAGATTTCACCTTTTCTGTAATGAAATTTGAGATCTGATATACTATTAGGTAATAAAAAGCTGTCTATTCATCACAGGATTTTGTTCTGTCATTTGTACCATAGTATTATAATGCTTTTCTTGTGAATTCAGTAGTTATAGTAATGTTCTTAACTGATCACACCAAATCTTTGTATCTTCTCAGGAATGAGAACACTGTCAGAGGAAAGAGCTTGTGTATCCTGTAGGTAAGGACAGAAGAAGTTGGCAGCGTCTAATCTTTGTGAAGGGGAAAGGTCTTCTCTGTTTTGTTGTGCATCCACAAGACCCCTCTGTCACTGATATCTACACTAAAGGTCTAATGCATGCGGGATGATTGATTTGGGAAGCCCCCCCAGTGACAGTAGCCCAGACTGCAAGCCTGTGTGTCCTGTTTGTGAGCCTCCTTAGACAGCAGTCCCTTCCACAAGACCTACGGGTATGAAAGGTTTTCAGTTTATCTACATCAGGCAGTGAAGAGCAGTGCAAAGCTAGCCTTGAAGAAACCAGCTTCAAATCAAAAGATTTTGTGTTAGCTAAAAAGCTGTGATCATTTCATGGACCTGAACATATGGCTCTGGTACTTCCCAAAGCAAATGATACGTCTGGGTGTCACTGCAGTATTGTTCATCTGACTGGACAGCCTTGGCATGGTGACACACCTCATGGGTTTGCACAAGTCCCCTCTCTCTCCGTGCGTGAGGTTTGCTGATTTGAATTTGGAGATTATCATAGATACCAGTAAATAAGTACCAGTATCTAGTGTCAGTCTACCACCAGTAGACCATACTGGTGGTTCCACTGCTATGGAGGAGATCGTGATGTTACAGGACCAGGAGAGGGCACCAGAAGCCCTGACTCTATTCTAATGTGCCCCAGGACTGGAAGTGCAGGGGAGAAAGTTTCCTACAATGCAACTGTTTCTCTTTTGGACATATTCCTTTGTTCCCAGGTTCAGAGATACCTTACCGTCTAACTTGCAAGGCTGGGTTTTTACCTACAAGAGCTCGCAGCACCCTGTGTGAGTTAAATTTTTCTACAGGCAATACTGGATGGACAAATATTCATATACAGAATGACATTCAGAGCTGGCATTATCTGGTACATTGATTAGCAGCTTTAGCAAAGAGCTGAAGATATAATTGAGAGAAAGAGTGAACTGCAGACAATCTCACTTCTACTGCAAAGGTGTGAGGTTCATTAGTGAAACAGTGTTGGAGAATTTGTCTTTCCTCTTTCATCCTGTGGAAACTGTGTGAATTGGCTTGTGATGGTTTTGTTCTGTGCTTAAATATTGCTGTCTGACTTACAGACTTTGAATCATCTTAGGCAGATTGTGCAGCTGAATAAATAGAGAGGGAGCAGTGAGTGAAGCAAGCATGCTTGGGGGAGAAGCAGAAAGGAGCTTTCTTCCACTGACGGCCTGCAGAGAAGGTGGGATAGGAGGGACTAGTCATCTCTTTTGACCTTTTTGCAATCAGACACATTTCCCTGTCGTGTTCACGCAAGTGCATGCATCTAACAGCTGCCTCTTGCAAGTTCATTCTTGAAGGAAGTAATTGAGTCTCTCGGAGAAAACTCACAAGCTGAGAGCATCAGATTGACTGTACAAAGGACTGGAGGTCCAAAAAACCAGTCTGGTTTGCCAAGCAAGGAATTAGAAGCAGTGGCTTGGATGATGCATGTTATCCCAGATGAAATAACACACTTGGAATGATTATCTCCAGCCTTAGAGCATCGAGAGTTGCTGAATTATCTTCCTTCTCCAAATCACCACTGTTATCTTGGCACGGTTTTATATCTTCAGGTCTTTGCTCCTGCAGCTTCAGATTAGATACAGCTTTGAAATTAACTGGAGAAATGTAAGGAATCTCTTAATGACATTTGCACCACGTGCAACTGTTTCTGGGTATAATCAGGTGTCTCCTTAGGCAAAACCTTTAGCATCCAGCATGGTGATATTGTACAAACCTACATGTGGTTACAGAAATTCACACCAGCAGGCTTTCTTATGAACGTTGCCATCCTAAAAATGCCTCCATGTTAGGGCTTTGACTATCTGTGTTTATTTAATATGTATGTAAAATAATATCCACATCTTTATTCAGCTTTGAAACTACACAGAGTGATCTCTTATCTACCTGCCCTCATTGCAATCTGGGATTTGGAACTTCAGCAGCCCTTCAACAGGCTGTTTCCATAACAACAGAAGAGAAAAAACCCTGAGTAGTCTGTAGCTGCATTCAGGGTTGGTCCGTGTGGCCTCTGGAGGTCCATCAAGCCTCCTGAACCTCACAGCTTTCCCCAGGCTCAGGGGAGACCCAGAGACTTTCCCTTCTCCCCAGGCTGAAATGTTCTCTGAAGACAAAAACCAGCCCCCCCCCAGCTCCCATGAAAGAAACTTAAATTCTGTCATCATCTGAACTGAAATGAGAAACTCATCTCTGTGGTGCAGATCCACACCATCACACAAGACGCTAACGCCTTTCAGCTCTATCCATTAGTTAATTTTTATCCATTGCCTTTTGCTGTGCATTCTCTTTCACTCCATCACCCAAGGGCACTCATAGACTTAATTGCCCTCAGCAGACTCACTAGGACCTCCACTCCCACACCTTCTCCCTAAGGACCCAGGAGCTGTGTTTAAACTCAGCCCCAGGCACCCAGGCAGTGTTTGGGACCTGGCACGAGTGTGGTTGTGCTCTGCTCCATCTCCCACAGACTTGCCTCACTGACTGGTGAGCCCTGGTGCTATGGGCATCCTGAGGATGGACCTTGGAGTCACCCTCTGGGTAGCCTTGTCCAGTCTTGTCCTTCACCCTATCTCCTGCTGGTCTTGACTGGACCTTCTGGATGCCCCAGGACTGATCCCTCATCTCACCCTGGGGCTGTCCCGCGGCCTGTCCCTACCCCCAGCACCGCTTGGATGCAGTGGGACAGCATGATGCTGGCCCAGGCAGTGTCCACACCAGCACTCAGTCATCATCCGCCCCTCCCTGGCTCCTGTTTTACCCTTTTTCTATCCACACTCCTCTTCATTTTTAACCTCTTCCTTTTGTTTCACTTCAAAAGAGCCCTTCCTCTCCTGTCCCCTGAGTTTCCCTTCAGCAGAGAAAATAGCCCAAACCAGCCATTATAATGTTACAGTACGAAAGGATGAAACAACTTCATGTTATTAAAAAAAAACTGCAAAGGAAGCATTAGTCTATGAAGCTTTTGGCCTGATTGCCAAAATTCCCCATTACATTGTCATTGTTTGTGCCATTCTTTGCCTGATTTCTATCTTTTTGAATGTTATCTCAGGAGTGCGCACACAGCCTAATGTAACACTGAGCTCGTAGTCATTACTGCAACAGAAATAATGATAAATTATTCTGTGAGCAAAACAAATCCTGTGCAAATTGGATAGCAAAAGTTGTTTCTCAAGCAGGTTTAATTTAAGGCAGTATTATATTTTTGTCCTCATTCAGAAGTGACTTGTTTACTTAATGAGAAGGGGTCTCATTCTGAGCACATTTGCTGCTGTTTCACAGAGGTATCACTCTGTTGCTCATTGGCATTACTCCTGATTTATACCAGCAGTCAAAACGTGCTCATCTCTTACTCTGTCATCTTTTTTTATTAATTCCAGCTTGTCTTTGCCCTTTTTGGGATCCATAACTCCAGCAGGCACAAGTGAGAGTGCTTATTCAGTACAGGTGAAAAGGCGGCTGCCAATTAAAGCCCCATTATTCATTGTCATTCTTACATGAGATAGAGACAACACGGTTAGAGCAATCCATCTCATCCACTCTTTGGGTCACACTCCAAGCCACTAACCTCATCAGCGTAAACACCCATAAGCCTTCCTTATCCTCTTCATCACGGCTTAAGCCATATTTTACTTTCTCTTGCCTTTTGGCAGTCTGCATGTTGAACTTGCAACGTGAATTCCTCCATTGCCTTGCACAACTTACCACACTGGCTTTCCAGCTGAGAAATACTTTTGCTAACCTACGGAGCCAGCGGAAATCTATGGCCTCTCACTTTTCCACCTAATAACCTTATCTTCTCTGGTGGACCAAAGTAGCATTTTCTGGGAAACACGTAAGCAAAGTTTCCTTTGTCATGAAGGGTAACTTATGCTTAAGACAAAGTTTAACTGTATATCTTGAAGGGTAAATACTTGCCACAAACCAATACCATAGGGAAACCTGTTATTTCATCTATACCTTTGTCTGTTATCAGTATTATATTAATGCCATTTGTAATGAGCTAATACACATCACAACATATTTTAAAGAGACAGCATTTCATATTTAAGACTATTCCATTTTTTAACTACATTAGCCAATTAATATGTTAGTAACCATAATAGATGCCCACAGGGTCTATCTGGTATACTTAACTTTATTACAGAGTATTTAAAATCAGCCTTGGCTGAGTGGTCTGTGACCACATCTAGATCAGCTGTGGTTTAAAAGATATTTTTTCAGCACATGGCTCATCACAGTATTCAAAACTCTAGAGATCCACAGCCATAAATATGCTGCAGCTTGCTCAGTAATTTAAGTTCAAATAGCATCTTTTGATGAGAAAACGTGAGTCAAAACACACAGTAATACAAATATTTCTCACTGTTTTTTTTTTTCCCAGTGAAGCACAAAGCTGTATGAATCAGTGACAGCATTCACACCTTCAGCCATTGCTTTGAAGATTTCAGTGATTTTTTTATTTGAAGACATAATATTTTTTTTTGTTTTTATATCTCTCAGCTGCTCTTGACAAACACAACTTGCTAGCCCATTTTACATTTCGATGTTGAAAATTAAACATGCTCAACTCTTTATGGTAAGTCAATACTGTCTTCTCTTTAAATATGTAATCCTATCTAAAATGTGACTAGCTTTTTAACTGTTTAAAGATCTTTAACCAGCAATACTATTATTTAAATTAACAGTCAAATAATAATAAACAGCAAATCATTCTCTTGCGCATCTCCTGGGCTGGATGCAATAAGCACAATCAACTCATTGCCTTTGGACACATGAGCACACCCATAGCAGGCCATTCTAAATTGTCAGATAAGGGTGGCCCAGCAGCATGTCCCATCTATCCACTTGGTGGGTGAATTTACATCTCCAGCCTAGGCACGATAAGAAACTGACACATAAGGCCCCAAATCTTGCTGACTCATCAGTCTTTCCATTCCTTTTTTGAGCATGGGCTCGGAGATCTGCCAGAGTGCATTGGTAACAGGATAAATTAAATTCCACAGCATCCTTTCACCCATCTGGAAACAGCAATTCTGGCTGTTTCCCACTGACCTCACAAGATTAATTGGCAGTTGATAGCCTTTATATTCTAATTTTCCACCTAAGGGCCCCATTATATTTCAACTGCTGTGCCTGAAGAAATGCATCTTCACATAGAATTAAAACTTTTATGAATGCAAAAACTCAGCTGAGAGGAAGCCATGCCTATTTTGAAGTCTTCTTCTGTCTTTTCATCCCTGCTTGCTCCTGCTTTGGATAGACAGGTTATCTTATAAGGATTCCCATTTTTTAATGGTTTGTGTTAGGTTTTTTGGCTCTACTTTTGCTGCAGTTGCATTATTTAACATCCCTCTCTTTATTTTCAGCCAGTCCAATCTCTTGGCAATAAGGGTGGAGAACAAAACAATCCATTTTCAACAAATGCATAAGATTATATCAATTGACTACTGCAAGAAGAGAAAATACAGTCCCTTCTACACATTAGGGAATAAATTAACCAATGATTCCAGAAGATAACTATATAGGTTGAAATAAGATGTAGTCATGTAGAAAGAAATAAAATTTGAAACATTTTTTTGTTTTATTTAGTTTGAAAGAAAATGGTAACCTCTTCTCCCTTCCTGCTCCCTCTATCAAGAAAGCGTGGAAGCATTTTAATTTATTTCGGTGCATCATGGATGGCACTGGGTGAGGATACTCATTCTAGCAAAGGTAAGAGAAATATAAACAGTTTGGGTGTTCACAACTTGGACAGAGGATTGTATATAGTTTCTAGAAACAATTCCTTTTAGAAAAGTTCCTTTTGTACATTGGTGATTACTGTCATCATGGCAAAATGATGTCTGAGTTGCATTCCTGTCCAGCGTTTGAATGTTGGCATGGGGATTTCTTTCTTTGGTGGTTGTATAAGGGATGTGTGCGACTCTTCAAGTGTGGAATATATGCTGGGCTGTGTTCACGGACCTTGTAAGAGGTTGGTTTTGTCAGCAGTCAGTGAATACTTTGCAGAGAAATTTATGTCCAAATGTAGATGTATTGGCTTCTGCTATTTTTTTAATCACTATGCATTTCTGATATAAGTCATTTAACTCTCAAATGAGGCAAGACACTTTAAAAATATACTTTCCGTTGTGCTTTTCACTGCTTTAGTATGTTCTACAGAGTCACTGCCAGAGAAGCACATGTGAGCCCAGCAAAAAAGCAGATGGCAGAAGGACTGAGAAAGCAGTTTCAACCAAGTTGAAATTTGGGAGCTGTTAGAGATGATAGATATATTTAGAAAAGTATATAGGATAAATTTTCAGCTGATGGAAAGTGTCACAGCTATATTAACTTCAAGGAGCTGGAAGTCAGCTCAGCTTGAACTTCATGGTAATTCTATATCATTAAATCAGTATGTAACATAGCGCATCTGCATGAATCTAAATACAGGTGAATTTGACAGCAGTTTTTCTCTGTATTGTTTCCCGGCAGTGTTGGATTTAACATCTAGCCAACCTAGTATACACGTTTAAGATGACATATACCTGTTTTTGCTATTGATTTCTGAGGGTGCACATCATCTCTTTGAGAAACTTTTTCAAGCCCTCAAGCGAGATGTAACTATTGTAACTGAGGGTTTTTTCTGCTCCATCCCAGAGAGGGACTATGCAGACAGAAATAGGAGGATGACAGAGTAGGATAAGCCTGCGTAGTCTACTACAGCTGCAGCTACTTCACAGCTGGACAGATCTCAAAGCCAGTTTCTTTCTGGACTGGACTTGGACATCCTTGCAGCAGCACAACCTGGGTTCGTTCCAGGGTCCTGTTGGTCTAGACCTTGTGCTTAGTTGTGCTTTTGTCACTGCTGGGCATCAGCAAGGGCTGCAGTACAACCTTTGTGATCAACTAACATGAATTTTTCATATTACACATTCCCAATTTGATCTTTTTTCTTGAGCTAAAAAGTATTTTTAAGAAACTTATATTGTCTTGGTGTTATAATGGCCCATCATGAATAGTTTACCACAACTAGGAAAATTTTGCTCAAGGGTTAATTAAACTCGCTATTTAGAAAAAAAAAATAATTCTCATCTGCCAGTCATTAGATCTTGTTATACTTTGTCAGCTGGATAGAGGAACCCTTCGTTACAAAATACCTATTCCCTCTGGTACCACAGACTGGGACCTAATCACCTCTTAACATGCTACTTGATGAATTCTCGTTGCTCACTGTGAGATGTACTTTCTAATGCTGCAGTTGTTTGCCTGACTCCTTTCTGAATCCTAACAAGTAGTTTGCTATCCATCCTGAGCTGCAGATGGCAGAACTAGACACTTTAATTCCAAAATACGTACCAGCACAAAATAGAAAAGCAATAGAGACTTTTTGCACCTACTTAATATCCTGTTTATACAGCTATGGATTTTGCAGCCCTCCAAATAGATAAGGTTCAATCTATGGTTCTTAAATCCCTCTCAGACTTATGTCCCGCTCAGAGTACAGGTGCTCCATAGAGATCCTAATTCTATGCCTTAGATTCCTTGTTCCTTGCTCCATCACATTGCATTTATTGGCTGTTCTGAAGAAGCCTATGGCTTGCTTACAGCCAGCTAACCAAATGGTTAAGGTCAGCCTGCACCATGGACCTCCATGTACTGTTAGTTTTGATTTGAAAGTTTTGGAAGTATTTCTCTTTTTCATTTAGATACTGGAAAAAACTGCTAAGTATTGCCTGCACAGTCTACTAAAACTATTAGGGTATATTATCACACCTTACAAGTATAATTCTGACCAGTTTGGTAACCCCCAGTCCTTAATGTCATTCTTGTAACAAGGTAATTTTTGACTCACACTCATCACCTCGGCCTAGCAACAGTATTTCCAGCATTTACTGAGTGATGCTTATTTTTAAGAAAATTTCCTGGGTTTCCATAACGTCAATTTATATATATGTATAGAAATATAAATATATTATAAAATATATATCTCTATAAGATTGAAGGGTAAGACAGAAGTATGCTTATTTTAACAGTGTTTTCCCAATTATTGTACCTGATATTCACAGTACTAATTTTTTTCTCCTTGAATGCCTTGTCTGAAGGCCATTGAAGAGGATAAATCATTTATGTACTCTGTTACATGAGAATTGCCAATATTTTTAAAAGAAGTCTTACGCTGTTGATCAAGCTATTGCTTCCCTGCTTGTATTAAGAATTTTGTATAACTGCTGATAGCTTGACTGTGCAAAAAAGATTGTTTTAATATACAGTTATTTGTATGCTGTTTTTTCCTAAGCCTTCTATTCTTCATGTAACTTTGTCTTGTCTGGTAGAATTTAAAATCAGTCTGAAATGTAATTGGAAAATGTGTATCATACCATGTAGTATTTAGAAGCAAACTGTCTGGACTGAAATTGCTGATGCAGGTGACCTATTGAACACCCTGCAACCCACCAGTCAGATTAAATTGGTAAAGGAATGCAGGGAGCACCAAATGGTTCAGCAACAATCCATCTAGTGTTTTGTTTTTGATTTGGCCTTTAACGTAGGCTATTTTAATAAAATCGGTTCACTATATGGATCTAAAAAAATGGAAGAATACAAATGATAGCATTAGCCAATACCACTGTTCATCCCTGTTTTGGGACATCAGTGTCAGTTCTTCTTTTCTCATGAAAATCAAATGAAGCCCTTGGCAATCATCTTGTTCATGTGTCTGCAAAACTTGGGAGGGGAGTCCCTGGTAATTCTGCATTAGCCATTTACATTCACAGCTGTGACTGTTCTGTTTCAAGGGTAGCTACAATAATTCTGTAAATGTTACTTGTTATTATAATCCAACTGGGTTTGAATCTCAGTGGAAAAATATGCCCAAGCTATGTCTTTAAAATACTTGTTTTTATTTTTGTGTAGGGGAGTATAGATAATCAGGTTGTGATATATCAATGTAGGGTTTTGGCAGTAGACATTTTTGTGCAAATTATGCCAGTTGACCTTGACAGAAAGCAAAAAGAAAGCATTTTATTAAGTAGTTGATGAGTGATAGGTCTCATCTACATCACTGAAAAAGCTGTGACTGTGTCCATGGGTTATCCAGGCAAAGGCTTCATTCTACATATCCCTCTCTGCACTAGGCAAGAATAAGAACAACTGTGGGGACTGTGTTTTGTCCAGTGACTAGCAGTTGTTCAGGAAATAGAAAATCTTTATTCCTGGGCTTCTTTAATCTCTTCCACAAATGAATGAGATCAATGCCATTGTCCTGACCTGAGTCACGATTCCACTTCTCTAAATATTGTGTCTTGCTCTTTCTGGGCTTCATGCCAGTTCTGCACAAAGACCAAAGATACATTTTAAGATAGCATTTTTTGTGAGTATGGTATTTGCTTTTCTTTATAAATGACCTTGTCCCATTGTATGGTGGATGACTGGGCATGCATTGGTCTGCCATTCAGGCACAGCCTTTCTGTTTGACTTCCAGTTTTGTAGCTTCATCCCAGAAACTGCCATGCACCAACTAGATAATGGGGCAGGCTACTAAATGAGAAGGTGTCTGTAGTGGAGTGGCCAACTACACTGATGTGGCAGATCTCTGCTTTCAATACATGTATGTGTTTGAAACCTGTGCTATGGAGATCTGCTTTGAAGTGTTGTATCTGGGAATGTCACTACTGCGCAGTGCAAAAAACCCCAAAAACACCAAAACCCAAGCCAAATCAACCCAAGCCTAAAACTCGGAATGATAAAGGTTTCACTTAAAAAGCAATGACATCAAAGATAAAAACTACAAAGTAGTTCTTATATATTATATGATACATTCATTCAGAACGAACCTTTCTGGATGTGTTCTAGGATCTTTAATGAATGCTTGAAGGAAAAAGCATGAATAGTCTGTTGTGGCATCACTGGAGCTCAAGTCTTCCTTTCATCAATGCCGTAACACAGGTGAGGCTCAGTTTTGCTCCAGGTTGGGTCCAGTGAATCTTCAAGTATTTTCTGCTTGATGAAATATGTTCTACAGAGCTCGGTCTTCCTGTCCTGAAGCAGAGTGCAAACTTGTGTGGTCACAAGTTTTTCTGGTACAGCTGGGAATTAAACCTAAATCTCCATCTCCAGGCTGAGCTCTCTCATCTCTTGCTGTTCCTGTTTTTCAAAAAAGCGACCATGGCCTCTTTTTTTGATGGAAACTTATGGTTGTCTTCAAAAGCGAGATCTTACAAGCTGGCCATAGGAGTTGCCTGCATGGTGAGCTGATACCCTATGAATTGATTGGTTTTTGTCCTGATCTTTGGATCTGAACCTAACTATGAAGGAAGCAACTTGCCTAACTTGAGTCTTTAAGATTCATTGTGAGATTCTTGATCCTAAGTTTTGTGGGGTTGTTCAGTTTTTTGTTTTTTTGGTTTTTGATTTTTTAAATCTAGAGCTTACTGCTTTCTTTCACAAGAGCTGTAGGAAACTGGAAAATAAGAACTAAATATTTCACTGAATTTGATCCTAAATCTATTAGTGCTTGCAAAGCAGATAGGCAGCTCACTGTATTCTGGTGTCATATTTGTTACTACGGATTAGATCAATTGTCTAGCTACAGTAGCAAACACTCCCCTTGTAATGCACTTAGTCAGTTGTGAAATCATGTATTCAGTAGTGGGAAAAAAAGAAAAACCTCCATAGCCCCTTCAAGCAATCAATTTATGCCCTGAAGCATGAGATTTGATTACCATTGTTATTATCTTAGCTTGCATAGTTACAAATGTTATTAGCAGTCATAAAATTATCCAGCCTTTAAAAAATTATATTAAGAAAAAATGCCAACATTTCACTCTAGGTTTTTCAAAGCCTAAATTCCTGGGATTAATTTGAACTGCAAAAACTGGTAGTTTCCTTTAATTAATTTTACATTTGCTGTCCTTTGATCACGTGGAATTTTCCTGTATTCTCATAATGAAGGAATAGATGAGCATTTTCTAGCACATCTGTAGCTTCTCTGCTCTGGCCAAGACCCACCTAACTTTCAGCATATCAAAGCTAAGCATTGATGATGTTTACTCAGATACATGTTTAATAAACCATTAGCGGGATATGCATCACTCTCTATCTCTTCTATGTTTTTCCCTTTACAGTTAAAATCTTTCCCTATGAGCTCAAAGTTTCTAATGCAGCTTTGTGCTTCTCAATAGACTAGTATAATTTAAATATTCTAAAAATTCCAAAGTTAATGAAAATACTGTGAAATGTTGCAGCAGAATATAATGTCCCAAACAAATTTTGACATGGAAAAAATGCTAGTTGGCATCATGAAATTATTTTAGCCATTTAATTTGTTCAGGACCAAAATGGATTCCCAGAAACTTATCCTTTAAAAAATAAATCAAATTTTGGCTCTTGATATTCAAGTCTATTCACATTTTTGCATATCTACCTATTAAAAAAATTACATCATCTTTATTAATGAGCTGCGATGGTGGGATATGTGCTAGTAATTACAAGCAAAGTGAATTTTCTCTAAAGAAAATCTGGCCAATCTGTTCTTTTGTCCTGAGTATTTAATGTATTTCATGGCATTTAGGGTAAGATTGGAAATCTTCTGAGCCTACCATCAGACTCTGGAATTGGTTTTAAAATGGTATGCGTTTCTTGAGGGAATACATTCAGTGAATCAGGTAACAAGTTAAAGTTGCAATAGGCACAAACACACCCTCTATTCCTTCTGATTTCTTTAGACAGTTCCTGAGATAAATATTCTGAGGTTTTTTCCTCACAATTGATTTGAGACAATATTATGCATTTAACATATATTTTTAATATGTGATCAATACTAGCCTAGAGAGATTTAATGAATTTTTCTAGTGTTTCTAGCAGTGTTGCTCTCTCATTCTCACATTGAGTAGTGGATTCGATGAAAAGGCTCCTTGATTTTCAGCAGGAAATCCCAAAATAAAGAGCAGTTCTGTGGAGACACGGAGAGGACCAAACTGTGCTTCTCTGTCTTTATTTTTGTTCTGTGCAGACTTAAGTGCTATGACATTTGCCCTGTTTCATTACTCAGTGAAATCTGAAGCACAATGAAATATCTCTATTTACACTTTACTTAAGGCAAACCCTAGTCTTGGAAATAGATGTGATTAGTGCCATGTCTTATAAACATGGACACATTTTATTTTGGAAGTATGGAGCGTTTTTTGGCACATTGATGTACTTTGACTTTTCTATCAGCTGGCTTCCTAGTGGAACAAAAACTTTCTGCATGACTCTGTGTCAAAAAATTAAAACCATTTAATAGTTTCTATATTACGAGCTAAAACCTGAAAACATGAGAAGAGCCTGGGGAAATCATGTTGCCAGAGAGGATCTAAAAGTTGGGCCAGATAGGCAGGGAAATGAATGTCTAAGTGGCCGCTGCGTTTTGCAAGCCCTTCTGTTTGTGGCACGGCGTATCTGGGTAGTGGATGCAGCAACGTAGGTATGGGCAGCCTAGGAAGTTGACTTTGGCAGCAGTCCTGCCTCAAGCAGTCACTGGAGGTAACTCTCTTCTTTATGTCAGAGCCCTGCAGAAATCAACCTGGAAACTCCTGGTACTGCTGAGGCATCCTGAGAGGAGGGCAGTGTTGGCCAGAAGCGGGTAAGAGTCATTGTCCCCGTCTTTCATCCTCTTGGCAATGGCAGGAGGGGCAATGCCAGCTCTCCCCAGCTCTCCAGCCAGCTCTCTTATCTCCGCTCCCAGACAAGCAGGACACAGCTTCCCACCCTTGGCGTCTTCAGCTTTTGCCAGTGCTGCAGTAAATCTCCAGTCATTTCTGGATTTTGACTCAATCTCTGATGGTCACATTTATACTGGGTCAAATGTTTTTTCGATACATCGGCAGCCCTGACACGGTTGAGACATTCCTCTAGAGCTGTCTCCTTTTCCATTTATTTTCAGAGGTTTCTGCTGCACGGGGGCACAGCCCTGTTGCTTAGCTGTTGGTTGCTTTGGAAAGCAATGTGCTGTAAATATAGCATTTCACTGTCTTTGGATGAAACAGTAAGTCAATTCAGGATTTGGCTGTGAGAGCGGGATTCAAAGGGAGAACTCCTGTTCCCTTATGTGTGCTCTGGGCTGGGCCTCTGCTGCACAGAAATCCGACTGCCCAATGTCAGAGCTTTCTAAGCAACCACAGCACACTTTCCTTACATAATAGAGGCTTTTCTCCATGCACTTGCTGAGAAGGTTGGCATTTATATTGGTGCAAGTTGACTTAAACGTAGTTTAATATGAAAATTATATCTATGAATTGCCTGAACTTGCATGACTAAAATAACAAGCATAACATTGCTTTAAAAGAGTTTTGCATCTGCTTTCTTAACACAAAACAAGTACATTAAATTATTCTGCCTTTTTCCCTACTAGATTTCAGATTTTTTTTCTTTTACTACCATCTTTAGTTTATAATTCCTTTCCTTTAAATTTTATTATTTACTTCCTGCCCAAAAAGTAAGCTCACCTACCTAAATCTGGTGGAGATGAACAACACAAGTTGGCCAGTACATCAACAAACTGTGATTGCTACTGTCCAAAAAATCTTTAACCCAAATGTTAATAATACCCATGAGTGCTAACTGTGATTCGGTAGGGTGGTTTTATGGTTTAATGTCCGTGAATGTTTCTTTATGATTATTGTTCAATGCATTAGACAAAGCTCAGAGAAAAGAAAAACACCCAAAGGTCACCAGCAAGACAGAAAATTGTCTGAGAAGTCCAAGTCCTCAAGAAAATAATTATGTCTGACCTTCACCACGTCCACGCAGTCTCTGGATGGAGCGCTTAAGAAAATGACTGGCAGATTTGTGACGGCTGTTCTCACCAATCACTTAAAAATTTAGCCTGTTCCACAAAGGGATTGCAGAAGTAAACCATACAGGGAGAAAGTCCAAGTGTACAAGCATGCACATACAACCTGATCTGTTTTTGTGGTCGTGTGTGCTGTAGAGCACATGCAGCAAAAAATTAAGAGCGTCGTTTGCAGAAAATGAGAAGATAGATTTTCAGAGGTTTGACTACATAACCGCAAGGTGTGGGGATGAGGGATGCACGGGGGTTTTTAGCGAGGGAGCGCACAGCAGTGGACGGGGCAGGGAGGACCATCCCCATCTGAGGTTTTCATCTTCCTCATCCTTTCCTCTGAAAAGAAATGCCACTTCTGCACCCCGAGAGAAGGGTAAAATGGGGGGCCGGGGAGGGGTGGGGGGGTGTTGGTCGATTCCCCGACAGTGCCTCTTCACTCCTTGACCCGATTGTGCCGGCCCCCACCTCCACGACGAAGTGAGGACTGCGAGGAGGTCTTGTCGGGTGGGAAGTTCCCCCCTCTTCCCCCCCTGCCTCGATCCTCGGCTCTCGGCTGGCCGGGGGCTCGCCGTGCCCCCCTCCCTGCCCGCCCCGCCGGGCCGGGGCCGCTCCCGTTCCCGGGCGGGAGGCGGCGGTGCGTCTCCCGTTCCGCCTTCCCCCCCCCACCCCCCGGTCCCCGGGGCGGGAGGCGGGCAGGGGAGGTGCGGCCGGGCCGGGCCGGGCCGGGGCTCCCCCCACCCCTCCCGCCTCCCTCCGTCCCTCCCCGCCGTCCCCAGGTGCCGCCCGGAGAAGCGCGGCGGGGCGGAGGCGCCGCTGGCTCCCGGCTCTCGCCGAGGGGGCGTCGGATCGGGCAGGTGGGGGCCGCCGAGCGGGACCGGGGCCGGGCCGGGGGCCAGGGGGCGGCTCGGCCCCCCCGGGGGGAGGCGGGCAGCGGTTTGGGGAGGTGCGGGGGCTCGTTGCCATGGCTCCCTGCAAGCTCTGCCGGAGGAGATAGTGATGCCAGTCACGGAGGGACCCCTCTTCCTTCTCGTGGGTGTGTAGCGGGGTTGGGTTTGGGGTGGTTGGGTGTTTGGTTTGGTTTTTGTGGGTTTTTTTTCTTTTTTGGGGGGTGGGGGGTGGAGCGATTAATTTGGAGAGCCGGGACGGGGCTGCGGAGACGCCGCCGCCAAGACTGGCAGGTCCGGCCGCCCCTCACTCGCTACCGGCGCCGGGCTCAAGGTAACGCGGGGGGGGTGGGTGGGGCGGGTCCCGGTCCCGGTCCCCTCTCGGGGCTGGCGGGGGGTGCAGGGCTCTGGGACCGCGGGTACCCAGCCGCGGGGCCACCGCCTCCCCTCGCCCTGCCTTTCTACCAAAAGCCTCTTTTTTTTTTTTTTTTTTTTTTTTTTAAAAAATCTCTCTTTCCTTCTCCCTGTCCCGCACCGCAAGCGCCGGGTTTCCCCCTGCAAAGCAATGAGGAAACGGAGCTGGGCTCAGCCCCACCAAGGGGCCAGCAGGTGCCCGCGGCTCGGGGCACAGCGCCGGGGGAAGCCCGGGGGGTCCCCGGGGCACAGGTCCTGCCCCCCCCCCCCGCCTTTCTCACCCCCCCCCGGGGCGGTCAGGGCTCCCCCGGCCTCGGGAGCCGGTGCCGGCGCGGCGGGCGGAGCAGCTGCTGCCCGCGGAAAGTTTGCCGGAGGGTGCGGAACCCGGCGGGGGGGGGCGGCTGGGCGAGGTGGGGGGGTCCGGGCAGGGCCGCAGGGGTCTCGGCTGTGGAGTGGCGTGCTCTGCCTCGTGTTGGTTGGTTTAGGTGGGTTGCAGGTTGCAAGCCTGGGAGTCACGCATCTGTGGCAAACACTTGTTTCTTCTTCCCTTCCTAATGATTTTGGCGAGTATTTTATATATACCTTTTTTCCTGCAGTACCCAAAAGTCTTTTTTTTTTTTTTTTTTTTTTTTTTTTTTTTTTTTTTTCTGGGAAGCGATGTGATTGTCTTGCGCTCCAGGAGAGGCGTAAGAATCTTTAAACCTTAGTGTCGTCTGCTGTGCGTTAGGAATTTGTGTTGCACGCTCAGAGCATCACTGGTCTCAGCTGGGTTTAGGTTTTCACACTGTAAGGAGATGCTGTTTTCTAAGAGTCGGACACAGTAAATGTAAATAGATTTTTCATCTATCACTTCTATGACTAATGTTACTTTGCTGCTTGGTTTTGGGTGGAAAGGATCTAAGCTATGATACGTTGGATAACATACAGGTATTCACCCATAACTCAACAGACAGAAAGCAAGTAAATTCATTTTTGGTGCTACCTAGGAATAGTTTTGCTTGAAACATGGTTTGGAAAATTTCACCAGAGACCTGACAGGTGGTATTTTTGTTTGATTGTCAAGGGTTCATTTGATGTGACTGAGTTAAGTATGTGTTATGTAGCTCTCCAGATACCATTCCATAAACAATATTATGAGTTTAGTTACAGGTTTGAGGAAAGGAGATGGGGAAAAGCTTACACCTTAAAATGAACATGTAATTTTTGTTCATTTGTGGACACATGTGCGACACTGTCTTCTTGAAGCTGTGCACATGATCTCTTGCCCATCCTTTCCCGTGATCCTCTGCTTGGCTTTTCCTGACATGAAGTATTAGAGAGCATGACTATTGCTGTGTTAACACTTTTCTGTTGCTTAAAAGTAATGAATTTTCTTTGTCTTTCAAAAAAATAAAACCACCCAAAAACCACCTGTCCCAATGAGTCATTAAAAAAATAGAAAATTCTTGTTAGCCAATTTCTGTGGTCCTTACTTAGGCCGAACATCTGCTGTCAGTGGAGTCTGGCTTACAGAAGAACTACAAGACCAGACTATGTTACATTAAAATAAGATGCAAAAGATAAGATACCAAGGTTTGCAGGAGGTAATGGGGTTCTTTCAGGAATATTGCACAATATACATGAAAGTATCATTAAATATCTTCAGTAAAAAAACCTGTCAGCCATCCAAGAGTTGTAGAAGTTTTACCATATGCAACACACAGCTTCTAAACCAGTTCATTCTCTAAACTCTTCCAATTTATTATTGATTTTTATCAAAATAGGAATAAAATGAATTCTGAATATGAGGCTGAAATAAAGAGATTGTACTTCAGCTGTGTACACCTTGATTACATATAACTCACTCTCAGTGTGAGTGAATGTAATTGTTGTGGACATTCAGTATGTGTTGCTTCAGTAATGAAGCTTAATGAATGAAAATATAACAGTACACTTCTTTATCCCAAGAAACCCAGCAGATAAGCCTTCATTTAAATGAAAGATTACATTATTCACAACATGTATGTGTACCTCGAGTGGCTTGGATTGTAGCCGTCTTGTTTGCCAATAAAAATACAATTTATCACTTATGTTTGGAAGGAAAAATGAAAAAAAAAAAAAAAAAGAGGTAGCTATCCATTACATAAAACAATGTTGTGGGCAGTTGCTTCTGTGATAAGAAAGGATCTGCTCCTTTCCCCAGTGAGAGAGGACAGGGACTACTTTAAACACTACTAATTAGTTCAGTTTATCTTGCATGCGTTACAATGCTGTAGTTAGTTAATTATAGCTTTTCCCATTAGCAGTATGTTAAGAATAATGAATGAACATATCACACAGATCAAAAGAACATCTACAAAGTTTATCTTGGAGGAAAGAAAGTGTTATTGTGTGGCAGGAAGTCCCTGTGGCTTTCCCAAGGCGCAGATTTGTTGGAATTCCTGAGCTGGTGCTTCAGAGCCTGATGAATGACTTGAATTGATCACAAACAAGTGACACTGGAGCTCTTGGTTGCTTAGCAACCCACCGAGATGCCACAATTTCTTTTGGTATATTTGTCCAGTAAAGTAGAAATTCTGTTTTGTTAAAGATTTTTTTTTTTTTGCTAGCACAAAGCCTACCTTATAACAGCCTTAGATTATGTATAATTAAAATTGATGCCTCAGTACAGTCCGGGGAGCAGCATGGGTATGAAAAAAAGAGCAGGAATCTTACTTGTAAACCATATTCTGGTGGTGATGTGATCGGTGTTTTATAACAAGTTTCAATTGTCCTTTCTCAGTTAGACTTCTGTTCAAAAACCAAAATCATTAGTGAGACAAGTAAGTCTCAACAAAGGCAGTCATCTACCAAATGCTTTTTGAACAGTTCCCCTCATGCTGTCTCGAGGTCTGAGATCCTGCAAGGTCTTGTGGTATTACCCCACACTCCATTATGAGTAAATGAAATGCAACATGGAACATGCGGTTTGGTCATTGTCCAAACTGCATTGAGGCAGCCTGGCCCATCCTATAGCCCATATAGCTGGACATCTCTGCTAGGCTGTCCTTGCAGAAGACACTGGTTTCTTAACAGATCTATTTTGTGTAAGGAAATAACAGATTTAGTAGAGAGCAGAAGGAAGATAAATGTCATCGTTGTTATATGTACCCAAAGTACCAATATTGCCTTTAACCAGGTTGTGGCATCCTGCATACAGTTTCTACATGCTGAATTATATTTTTAAGTCAGTGAACTCTTTACAGTTACCCTTGGGTCCATGTATGCTGGCATCTTAGTGCTGGAGTGCACTGTGGAAGGGAATCTTGCAGTCATCCCATCGCCACTTACTGTGCTTTGGTTTGCATTATGGGGAGACTGCATAGACTGGATTAATTTTGGATGAACCTAAACCAGAATATCTGTTTCAGGAGTTTGCTTTGTGCGCTTCAGGCACTAATGGGCTTTTCATCCGTGGCCTCCTGACTTAGAGCTGAAGCGAAGCCTTTGCAACGTGTGGGGGTGGATTTGGGGTTCCCAGCACCGTTTTGCTCTATTTATCTATGTCCTTTTGAGCTCTGCTACTTGCTAATATAGACATATCCTCTTCCTTCTAAAATTGTAGCTAAGAAGAAGCATACTAGGGCTAGGAGAAATGCAGGCTGTCATGACATTTATTTTACTTAGACAGTAGTTGGCATCCCTCTTGGTGAGAAGAAGGAATCCAGGTATTTCACTTCTTTCCTAGACAAAGAGGTTGGGTATTGTATGATTTACTGGCGTATTGGACTAGAAGGGGATGTTTTAGCAGTGCCCATAATAACTGCTGCCATGTTTGGACCACAGTGAACCGAATCTCAACTAATTGTCAGTATTTCTAGGCTAAGATCATTACAGTGCATAACCTGTGTACTTGTAATTGGCTTTCTAGGCTTAGACGAATTTGCGGTAAAGATTTAGGCACATGTGAGCTTGTTTGATTTTGCTGTGGGTTTGTGTTTGGTTTTTTTCCTGTTGTCTCTATTTAACACAGTCAATGCCCAAAACTCAAAGTTGTGTTTGGGGTTTTTTCTTTTTGCAGCTACTCTCCTTGTAGCTGTTTTATGCATTGATTTCTGTAACTGTATTAGCATACCCAAATGCTGATTAGTGCTTGCCATTGCAGTGATTGCCTCTGCATTATAAATAGATGAAGGTACATGGTAATATTTGGTGTCTTGGGTTTCTCCTCCCAAAGTGTCCAGGCACCCTGTATGAAATGCACAGTGTGGAACTATGATGGCTGTTGTGATGTTATTTTCTGAGGCTGCAGCATTCCCTTGCAGATATTTGTTCTTCCTTCATTACACCTGAATGTCTAAAATGCCAAAAAAACTGCAGATGGAAAACAGTTTATCATTAAAATGAGTGTTTATTGTTATAGCTGAACTAGTGTTAGTTGTTTTGAGGGTGGTCTCCAGGTATAGATCCTGCTCTATGTAAGAAGAACAAGATTTATGTTGCTTTCTTCATTAGGGTTTTTAAGACTTCATGATTTCTTTTGACCCTCGCTATCCTTCTCTTTTCTCCATTTATCAAGAATATTGCCAATTTATCTTTTCAGGTGTTTTCCTCCTTTTGCTGAGTCAGCATCAAGATGGAATTAAATTCGAGGTGTGGTGGGGATATGGCTCAGTTTAAGGAGGGTGAAGGAGAGTTTGGGGAGGACAGGGATGAACTTGCTTGGGTTCATCTCATCTTTGCTCCCGTTCTCCTGCACAGAAGCAATAGAGATGTCTGGCTCCAGGCCTGAGCAGCTGGGGGAGAAGGAGCCAATGGTCAAGCCTGGGTAGGGTTGTTTCTGTAAGAGTGCAGCTTTCGAGGATATTTTTAACAGATGGTTCCTGGTCTGGCTGTAATAGCCAGTCTGTCAGCCAGACTGAGCTGCCTCGGGGACAGCCCCATGCCAAGCTCCTGACAGGTAACCTCCACACAACGGCTTTCGCTGTGGCAAAACCAGAGCTTCTCGTAGTGTCCCCGTTTCATCCTCCCCACATTTGCAATCAAGGAGGTGGGGGAAGGTGAACCTTGTATACCTGCTGTGGACGTTGCTTTCCCCTGGGCTGCCCCAGTGCAGCAGCAAGGTGTGCACCAATGGCCTTCGCATCGCTCTGCCAATGCTCTTGGTCTTCAGCGTGGACCCCACCTCTGCAGCTCCCACCTGCCCGGCGATGCTCCTGCTGCGCTCGCTGCCTCCTCCTCCTCCTCATGGGAGTATGGAAGGCAGCACAGGGGTTGTGCATTCACAAGTGCTTGTGCCTGCTGGTTGTTTTTTAGAGGTGGATGGGGCTTAACTTTAAAGGCGGGATGAACCCATGTGAAGGGGGTCTGGCAAATCTCAGTGCCCTCATGAAGAGAAAGTTTAACTATAAACAAGCCAAATAGTCAAAGCACAGGACTCCAGTTTCAAAGAAGTGTATCTAAATATTTCAGTGAGCCAAAGTCCTCCTGCCTTTCAATATAGCTTAGTCAGATGACTTTAGTGCTTCTAAAAATCTCATTTCAAGTGTCTCCATTTTTTGGGAGACCCTAGAGACGACTCTGAAACGCTGGCAGTTGCTATTCAGGACAGCCTCCCAGCTGAAATTAATTGGTTAGGCAGTAATCTCCTAAGAGGAGTAGGGAAGAAATGAATTGCAGAATTGGGCCCATCCACCTTTCAGTCTGTGTCTCCTTTGGTGACTTTTCGAGTGTGACACAACCAATTCCCTGTCAGCCTTTCCCGCTGGCTGACACAGAAGAGGTGGCTTTGAATGCTGCCTGCTGTGCTTGTATGGCACTTGAAAGGAGGAGAGGACTGCCTTTAAGGGGTGTATTCCCACAGCTTTAAAGTGTATTTGAAAAATGCATCGTTCAGTGATGTCGTGTGTATTACAGTATTAAAACTGATGGAAACCTGGAACAATGTTTCAGTAAAAAATGGCTGGTGCCATTGCTGTATCCCCAGTGCTTGAAATAAAATTAGTCTTGATGAAAGATTGCTCTGCTTACAGGAAAAGTAAAATTATTATTCCAGGGCAGATTTTTTCTGTTAGAAAATACCATAACAGTGCTTTCAGCTAACAGTAGTTATTAACTCAATGGCTTTTATTTTTCAGGCATACTCACAGAATACAACATTTTTTTTGCAGTTCACTGAAATCAGAGAATTGTTAACAACAAAAGATTGTAGGTTTTGGAGCATCTACAGTTTTTTTCCAAGAGTGATCTCCTAGCCCAGTGTGGTCAGTCTGTCACATCACTAAAATCCTTCCCTCTGTGGTACTGGGGTGGTTTGTGTTGGTTGATACAGGTCTGTGTGTATGCTTGCACCCGTGCCCATTTGCCTAATTTTGTTGGTTTTTACTTCTTCATAGGCAAAATACTCCAAACTACAATATGTTTGCTGATTTTAATGAACTTATTAACTAAAACTGGGGTTACTGCTCAGGTATTTTACCGGATCAGGGTCCTGTGCTTTATTTTTCACAGGTTATTCTCTCATATTACTCCACCAATGACTTTGTTCTAGTAAAATTTCATTATAGGGAATAGATTTTAGAAGATTTCTATTTTGACCTGATATGAGTCAGAGAAGGTCCCATCTGATGTTCTTGGTCATGCGACAGTTTTACAGCTGAATAAACTGTATTCAGTACTTTGTACGAGTTCTGCTGAAGCATCAATCAAAACGGTAGCTATTTTGGTAATTAAAATCAAAAATCCTTTGAGATGAATTTTTCTTTTGGTACATTTGAGCAGAAGAAATTAACACAGAACTGAACTAAGAGTATCTGCAAGTATTAATGGAAGATTTTATTGAATATGTTTTTAGGAAAGTAATAAACCTGATACTGTGGTGACTTTTGGGATTAATATTGCACATGAAAACCACTGGTGAAGTCATGGCGCCACTGAAATAGATGGTCAAACTCCCACTGACCTCAGCAGAGTCAGGTTTTTATCCCAAGAGTGATGAAAATCTAATTTACAACCTAACCAGTTTGAGAAATAGGCATAATGGCTCAGGCCCTTGACTGATACAAATTACTGTGGTTCAGCTGAGGATGATTGAGTTATACCGACTTATGCCATCTGGGCTTCTGGAGAATTGTGTCCGACATCCGCACGGGCTCGCCATGTCCATCAGTGAGCATGCTGTAACAGGCTGCACGCTCAGGCTCACTGCAGACAGGCGTGTTAGGAGCTTTATAATGGTGTCTCCTATCAAGTGGCATATTCTTGTCTCATATTTTGACTGGAAACAAATAACCGGGAAACAGTAATGAATATTCTTGTTTTCTGAGTCATACAAATTACAAATGTTGTACTGTAAGCTATAAAGTAACAGCGATTAAGGGACTGTCCCAGCTGTACAAAGCTCAGACATACCTACTTCATTAAATTTACAGGGTTGCCACCAAAATCCACAGTAATTGCTCAGGATTTACTACCTGCATGACAAATGCACCTTTCTATTACTGACTGTATAAGGTTTGACTTAGGCTTTTGCCTAAATCTGGGATTTGTATTATCTCTGATTATCGGTTTGAATTGCAGCATCCCCGCTGTCTCTGTCTCTGCAGCACTCAACTGGTGATTTTACCCACCCTGCTGGTAGGTGCTTTTTGGCTAATACCTGCCCAGCCGGTGTCTCCCTGCTGGGAAACGCTCCAACTCGCCTTTTCAGCTTCACGTTACATCCCAGGGAACTGCTGAAAATTGAGAGCTGTTTGAGCTATGTTATGGCACAAAGCTTTATCAAAGTGCAGTAAGTGTGGTGGCACCAGAAAGTAATACAGCTGTTCTAGGTACACAGCCCCTAAAGAAAAGGAAGTTTCTCCCATTTATTTCCACGTGTGCAGGATCCTGCCTTTCAGAGCATTGTACCTAATTATCCTGCCAGTGCAGCAAATTTTCACTGTCAGCCATTCCCCTTGTCAGACATCACTGTGCAGTGAAACCTCATATAATTCCAACTGCATAGCAAGATGAAAATTTCATTTTTGGTGCAGAAGAAATATGCCTCAGTGTTTATTTAAAAAAAAAACCAACACCCAAAAACCCCAACAGACAGCAAACATCAAGGGCTATTCACAAATCTTATCATGTGTATCACAAAAAAAATATTGGAATACAGCAGATAAGCAGCATTCTCTATACAAATCTCTTCCACCGTCATACTCCAAAATGTATGCTAAGCTTGTCTGTGCACAAAGCTCCTTGTAATGGGTGGTGGTTAGACCAAATTTTTTATCCTTATGTAGGATAGGATATAGGCAGGAGTGCTATGTATTTGCAGTGTTTATTATATAATGCACTCACTGGAAAGAATAATGTATGCAAACTTCTGAAGCTCAGGCAATGGCAATCCATTTATATTTATATATATATTTACAGCTTTATGTATTTTGTAATCCCCAAACCCCAATGTCCCCAGAGAGGGAATGCGTCCTTAAAAATTTTAGACCTTTAAATTAAGTGAATTTAAATTCACTCATTTGCATACTTTTTTCTTTGTTCTGCCTGAATGAGATATTACTTCAGTAATTGAACTGTAACTTAGCTACAGGTAAATAATGTAAGACAGCTTATATTTCAAATGCTTGACCGCATTAGGGTTGTGCAGTGCTAATCCGGCAATTTGCAGCACACCTTTGAGAGAAGATGGTGTCCTGTCCACTTAGGATCACTGAACGCTGGGCTGGCGCTTGAAAGTTCAATTAATGTGTGGTGCTAAATGTGCTTCTCAAACAGGGACTTGAAAGGATGCTGTGGGGTGAGGAAACAGGCATCCCTGTAAAAAAGACTTCTGGCTGAGTTAATATCATATAGATAGGCCAAAGCTGAATTCTCCTAAAAATCAAGTTTTACAGCTAAAATGTAACACTGAAGTCTCTGAAATAGCTTTCATGAGCAGGCTGTAGTGATGGCCTCTGTGGTCTGTATTGTTCTCAGCGGCTGGATTTGGCATCTCTGCACCTGTACGACAGATAAACTGGGATGGGTGGACAGAAACAGTGGTGGGAGGGAGAGGTGAGACTGATCAAAGGGATAAAATGTCTATTGGGAAAAGTCTTGCTTAGGATTTTTGGAAAAGATAGGGTGATATATCATACAAGAATGACAAAGTATTTTTGGCTCCGTTAGGCTATGTGTCTCAGTGTTCTGCAGGAATACTGGAGGAACCCATGTACAAAGAGGGAAAGCTGAAGGAGGTAGGGGATGATTGTCTGGAGAGCTTGGCACCAATCCCAGAAAAATAATGGATAAGTTAATAGAGGACTGAATTAATATAGAGTTAAAGAATAGAGAGATAATTAAGGCCAGTCACCGTGGCTTTGTGAAAAGGGAGCCCATTCCTGATGGAGTTACAGGTTTGATAGATAACGGGTAACTAAGCATTGTGGCGGAGTTTTCTAGGTGTTAGATTTGGTGTCTCATGAAATCTCAGTTAAAAACAAACAAACTAAGTTAGTATGTAAAATTGGTAGCAGTCTTGTTTAATGGATTAAGATTAACTAACAGAGCTAAAAATGTATTTGTCCGTGGGGATTATTTGTTGAAAGATGTGTGGGTTTAGCACAGTTTCACAAGAGTGAAAGCTAGTCCTGCAACTATTTAACTTCTCTATCAATAATCTGGACACAAAAATTAAATGACTGATGCCAAAATTGTTGATGAGGCAATATCGGTAGTGTGGAAATAATAAATTGTATGGAGCAGACTGACCACCTGACAAGATGTTGCCTCTTCTCCTATCCTCCCAACAGTCTGTGTCTTAACCAATGCACTAGAAGAGGGTATACTTGAGAGGAGTTAATAGAATCATAGAATGGTTTGGGTTGGAAGGGACCTTTAAAGGTCATCTAGTCCAACCCCCCTGCAATGAGCAGGGACATCTTCACTAGATAATGTTGCTCAAAGCCCTGTCCAACCTGACCTTGAATGTTTCCAGGGGTGGGGCACCTACCACCACTCTGGGCAACCTGTGCCAGTGTTTCACCACCCTCATCATAAAAAATTTCCTCCTTATATCTAGTTACCCTTTCTGTTTACAGTGAAAGGGTATGGAGGGATCACAAGAGACAAAGAAAGGAAGATGGCTTCCCAAAGGGATGCTATGGCTGAAGGACTAGCGGGATCCTTTGACACAGGGTTTTTATCTAAGTGCATGAGAATGCTGGAAAGCTATGGCCAGTTTTGGTGCCAAAAGCTGAAAAAAGAGTTTAAAAAACTGAAGAGTTGAGAAAATAAACACAATATCAATTTGAAGAGTAGAGAAAATTCCCTGCAGTGAGAGATTTAGAGAGCTCAATCTGCTTAGCTCATCAAAAAGAGGATTGAGAGAGGACTTGATTACAGGGACAAGTATTTTCATGGGGAAAGCATATCCAGCTTTTTAATCAAGAAGAGAAAAGAAAAATAAGATCCAATAGCTGGAAGCTGAAGCCAGACAATTTTAAATTAGACATTAAACACAATTTTTTATCTGTGATTAACCACTGGAGTGAACTATGATGTGTTCAAATCGAGACTGGATACCTTGTGTGATATGATCAGTCAAACACAAGTTACTGGATATTATTTGTAGGTGATAGGGAAAAGCCTGTGACGTACAGAAGAGTGCAAAGGCCTTAAAATCTTTGAGCACTGAAAGAGCAATCAAAGGCAGAAAATAAGAAAAAGGAGGAATGTACATGGGAAGCACAAAAAGGAGAAATAGAAACACCAAAAGGGCAAAGAAAGGAATTTAATCTGGAGAAGGAGCTTCTGTTTCTAAATACAGGAGCATATGTCTCAGCAAAGTGAGTTTTGGCATTGGAAACACCTTGAGTGTTGGCAGAGCTGGAGTCATCTGTTTCATAGTCAAAACAGCAATTTTGGATTCCATGCTTTGTTAATGATGATGAAGAAACCTCCTATTTGTGGTTTGGGCTTTTGGCACCATTGGCTCCCTGTTCTGCTGCTGTGAGAGAAGACAGTGCAATCAACTTTGCTTAGCTGTGATGGAGCTGATGGCTGCATCCCACTGTGAGAGCCGTGCCATGTTCCCCAGAAGTGAAGGTCACGTCATGGATCACCTGGGCTATGGCACGATTTACCTCTTCAGCAGCGAGCTGGCACTGTGGTCTCTTGTGTGCCCTTCACTTTATTGACATCAATGCTGTACAAGTTTTAAAAGAAATCATGAATCCTGTATTTATACTATTAGAAACAAATTTTGGGGAAATCCAGCAGGGAAACCTATGTGGTGTTGGCTGTTTTTGATGAGTATTGTCTGTGTATGTGTTTGTCCTCTTGAAATGGTTTCACCAGATCAGTGACCGTGTCTTCTTTTTTTTCAAAGAAGAAACATACTTATTTCAAGTGCTCACAGTGCCTGATATCCAGGTAATTGTTAATATAAATGTAATGCTGTGTTTCTTCAGTGGGGAAGTGCAGTGGTTCAGTCAAGATCATGGTCCAGGTGAATTTGCTGCTGGGTTTTTCTGTGGATCTCCAGTTATAATGGAAGTGAAACAGATGCCTTAATGACTGTAAGTCACTTTGCTATTGTGGAAGCTCTTTAACCAGGACTGAAAATCACTTTTCCAGAAAAATTTTTGAAAGTGCTATCTTATGTCCAGAGTAGAGAATACTTCTGTAATTGTTATGTGGAAACAAATAACTCGTGTATTATTTTTCACAACTCCATCACAAAGCTATCACCTTTGTTTAGCAACACTTCCTGTATTGTTTTTGGATTTATAGAGAGTAGTTATTTCAGGATCTTTTCAGTGTAAATTGGCAACATGTTTCCTTTGGACTATTTAACAGAAATAAACTTTGTGATCACTTAGAGCACCCAATTACCTGCAACTCTGCATGGGTCAACTAATTCTGCCTCTTATGGCCATAAACATTTTACATTGCCAGCAATACTGAATAGTGGTTTTCTGACTTCTGGGTCAGCGTGTGGATATTTTCAGGACTGCACTAGAACCTGGGCTTATTATGGTAATGTTCTCCTTGGAACTAGGAAGACTGATAAATTGTAATAAACTGTTTTCTTGAGAAAAAAAAAATGCAAGAATGTCTGCACTGCCTGTAATAATGGACTAACTGGACAGTAATTATTTCAAAATACAGTTGGAAGTCTGTTGACCTTGATGATCATTTTCTTACTCAGTGGACATTTGAATAATTGTCTTTGCCTAAGGATTCCCTAGAAGCTGTTCTCAAATCTGAGCAGCACTTCAGCATTTAATTCACGACACTGTGACATCCATTAGGAACGCAGAGAGGCAGGAATTACCCTACTCAATCCGATTAAAGATCCAATTAACTTAGAATCCTATCTCTGTTAGTAACTAATACTAGATAACTCAAGACCCTGGGAAATAAAAAAACACCTAACCACCAAAAAAATCAACCCGAAACCTTCCTCCCTCCTCCCCTGAACTCTCATTATCACAATTAAGGAAAAAAGTGTCCCTGAAAGATACTTTTTTTTTTTTTTTTGTGAATGAAAAACATTCTTACCAAGCACTTACTGCTTGGCTTCTATCCTGAAACATGAGATCAATAGCCCTTATAGCCCTTATAAATTCTTATCCTGGCTTAGGGAAGTATTATTATTAGCACTTTAAACATCTAATTATTCTCCTAATCATTACGCCCTTTGTATCAATAACCTTTTTGTGTCAGAGAGTTCACAAATTTAATTATTATGATTTTCTTTCCCATTTTAAATTTGCTGTTTCTTAATTCCAGAGTGATCATTAAAGTGACTATTTGACCTTGTTTCACCTGTTTTCATAAATACTTATGTCTGTCATGTTCATTCCTTGAAACACTTCATCTGTACATGAAATACTGATAATTCTTTTCATTCCTTTCTTAAAGGGACCTTTAGTATTTTCCTTATTTTTGACCTGTTTAGTCCTTTCTATTTCTATAACTTTTGAATGCCCTTGGAATACAGTTAGACTTAGTGTCAAAGGTAACTGTATTAGCAACACATCTAAATTGCTAATTTTGCACCATACTTATTTTTAGTCCTTTCGAATGTGTTCTGTACGGAACCTCCCATCTCAGTTCATCTTGACCACCTTGGCCTTCTGAGCAGATGCTTTCTATTGAAGTGATTTTTCTTTTTTTGTAGAAAGAAAACAATCCAATAGAAACACTATTCAGTTTCAGCCTTCCGAAGGCCAGGGGCTATTTGGTGAATTTAACTTCAGTTAAATAAAATGAAACAAATCTATTATGACCTTCTGAGAAAGTCTCATGTTTTAGATCATAGGCTGTTTCTAAATAGAGGGATAGGAAATTAATGTCTCCCTATGTAGATTATTCTGTAACTGCCTCCTACAAGGTTTTTCACAGTTTCCTTTGAACTGAGTGTCCTGGCCATTTCTTAAGAGACAGTAGTTTGAGTGGATAAAGTCTTAAGATGATACACTGTAAGATATATATACACACACAGTTAGTTAAATTGCTTACTATATATGTATGGTTTTGCATGGAATTGTTTAACCATCATGGCAGTTCTAGGAAAAGATCATTTGAGATATGTATGTGTAGCTTTTTGTTTTTTTTTTTTTTTTCCTAAACAGTTTTGTGCAGTGGGCAATAGCTTTTGCCTTGGGTTTTGTTTCTGATACTGCTTTATCTTCACTGCAAATATTCAGAGTGCCAGCAGTATCTGATGTGACTGAAGGGAAACAAACAAAAGCAAAGCAGCTCACTATGGAGTGTATCAATTTTTTAGATTTATTCTGGAGACATTAATTTTGAAACTTGAAATTACACACCTATGATGTGTGTGTTTGTGTGAGTATACACGTACAAGTGCACATACATCTATTTATAAATATGTATGGTGTAATTCAGATCCTTGTCTTGTGCAGGTACATTAGAAGAGCTGGAAAGCTCATAAACTAATGTTTATTGGTTCTTAATATTTAACAGTTAGGTCTTACCACAGCTATGGAGAAGTGATTCAGATTCCTTCTATTTTGGGGTATTGCTTTTATTTGGGTGCTCCTCTCTGTAGAAGAACACCTTCCTGTGTTTGGCTGCAGACACTCGCTGTGGCAGATGTTATGACTCAGAGCAGAGAAAAAGATTCAGATTTTTATTTTTTTTCTCTCTTTTTTTTTTTTTTCATAAGTGACTTGCCCCCAGGCATGTTTTGACAGGGAGGATATCATTTCAAATTAAATGTGAATGTGGAGGCTTTCCAAAGCTACAAATTGCAGAGATTTCTCAGCATGACTCAAAGAAAAAAAAAGTGTTGTGCATGCTGATCACTTGCTGTGGTGGGAGGGTGCTGCTGTGGTGTAGCTCTGGTATTGAAACCCATAGTTTATTGCCTTGTTACACATTTGGACATGAGAGAGGCAGTGTCCGTGAGCGAGCTCCTTTGATTTCATTCCTTTAATGACCATTTTCCTCTGTAAACTACATAAAGGCCAACATGGCAGAGCTGATTTTTTTCCCTGCTACCTTCAGGTAGGCTGGGATGGTGACTGGTGGTTTAAAATCTCATTTCCCCTTTTTGTCAGGTGAATCTCTAGCATAAGTGAGCAGAAGTTGTTTTTAAGAGGACAAAGAATTTGGTCTGCAAGTAGGCAATCCAGAGGATGCTTCCTGACTAAGGCTGCCAGAGGGCCATGAACGGCTTTTTGTCTCTAGCAAGATGATTGCTTTTCCCCTTTTGAATGGGGAGAGATGCAATGAGGAGAGGAATTCCTTGTTAATTGTGGGTTGTTTTTTTGTTTTGTGGTTGTGGGTTTTTTGGTTTTGTGTTGGTTTTTTTTTTTTTTTTTTTCAGCCCATTTCTGGAAAATTAATGGAGGGAACATCTATGGTTCTGAATACCATCTTATGAGCTGTTGGTGTCTGTGATCTGTGTGTCTTTTGAAGTAAGAGGGCTTAATACTCTAGATCTCTAACATTTTAAAGTTTTTCCTGAGTTTAAGAGCTGAACTTTTTCTTTCTAATGAAACAAAGCAGAGAACACCCCCCATTTCTTGCCTAAATCTCCAGATTTATGGCACAGCCATAACAAAGGTCAGATTTGCATTGTTTGAAGCTGGTACTCTTTGCGTGGGTTCTGACTTTCTGAGGATATTATGTCTTTCATTCTTCCCACCTTTATTCTCTTTTTCACCTTTTGTTCGAGCTTTTGACCTGCGTTTCATCTCTTCCTCCGCTTCTCCCTCCTCAGTTTTCCACACCCCACCACTGCTGGGTCTCAGGGCAGGTGTACTCAGGCACGGGGTGTTTCTGCAGCCTCTGGGACAATCCCAACCTTGGTGTTTCGGTGTTAACATGGTGTCAGTAAAAGGAATGATTCTGATCAAGGGCACCTTTCATCAGTGTGTGACTTCAGCTGGGATCTGTTAATTTACACTTCTCTTGAAAATCAATGGAAATTTGTATGCAGGCAGGATCTGGCCCTCTGCCTTGGCTGCGTCAGCCCCAAGGTCTGTAGCATCTTGTGGTCCCTTCAGGGAGACGTGGACATGAGCTTCCTTTGTGTCACCATGTTCACAAGATTTTTTCCTTTTATGCTGAGAATATAGCGTAGGAAAGGAACGAGAGCAAACTCTGATAGCTTTAACCCATAATAAATCTGATGTCCTTGGGGAGAATGGAGATTAAAGAGCCAAAATTCTCTAGGAGATTGTCACTTGGCTAATGATGATCGTAGCCTATGGCAGTCAGGGATGATATGGCTGATACTTAGCAGGGGTTGTGAACCAATTAGTCTGCTCAACAAAATACTTGGTCCAATGGGTGCAAATGTTAAGAATATTTATAGGGCTGGCTGTGGAGTCAGCTAATCAGAACTGGAGAAAGCTACTTAAGAGGCTGTCCCAGGCTCTACAGAGGCTCTGAGATTACACAGCTGACAGATAAACAAATGTTTGCTCATGTAAATATTAGGACTCAAAGATTGTATTTGAACTCTTTTTCAGTTTTCTAGCATTGTAAAATCAATTAAGGGTGCTTAAAACATGCTAGAATTGTCTTCCCTGTGGAGAGCTGACTTCAGGGGTGGCTGTCCAGGTTGGCTTCCTCCAGCTTTAATTTTGATGTGTCTTGGATGGTCCAGGTGGGAGCCCATTTCCATGATGGCAGAGATGTCACATAAGCTGGCCCAGGTAAAATGGCAGCAGCACTGTAATAATTCAGCATATACTAGCATGTTGTTCTACATTCATTAACTGCTTAAGATCTGAGTCTTTCCATTCACTCTTTAACCCATTACCTCTTTAACCTAATGACTTGCCGAAGTATGAAACTGCTGCAAATCAACATTGGTATCACAGCCTGGTCCATTGTGTTAGTAATGTCCAGTCCATTGTACTAGTGATGTAGAGAGTTGGTACTTACATAAGGACTAATAGGATAGTTGGAGAAGAAAAGCAGTAATTCATCTAAGTTTAAAGGGTGGCTTAAAGGTTTATAAGGGTTTCTTTCTTGGCTTGTTTATTTATTTGCACTTCATGTTAAATGCAATTAATAAAATACTTTTTCACTTTTTTGCCCCTCTAAGGCATTGTTTAGCAGAACTTCTGTTAAACAGATAATAAAATGAGAAAAATCCACAGGCTTCACTGGAAAAGCTTTTTGAAACCTGAGAATATTGACTCCTCAGATTTAGGACATAAATGTGGTTATACATGTTTTTACACAGAATCTGTAAATAGAAGAACAGCTTCTAACCCTGCTACTAAGCTTCTAATCAAAATATTCTGCCTTGCTATTTTACAGCTGTTACTTTACAGCAAGCAATCAGTTTGAAATACAGCCATTTTGAGTTTGATGCTGAAGGTTGTTTTCTCCAGTACTTATTTGAAAAATCAAATGTTAAACTGGGGCATTTATTGTACTTGGCAAGCTCTACACTAGGTCTTTACTTATAGAAAAACAAAACATTAATAAAAGCCAGGTTGCAGATTGTTCTGGTAAGCACAATGTGAATTTATTTTTTTTTTTTTTATTATTATTATGATTTTTTGCACCCCTCTGTGTAAAAGCTTTCTTTGTGCTGCTGCTATTCTGGCTGTAAGTGGTTTTAAGTGCAGTGGGTTTTAATATACAGATGTTATTTCTGATGGATCTTGTATATTGAAACTGGCATAATGTCTTTTTTGATCCTGAAAAGCACAATGATTATTGGTACTGATAATTGTGTTAATAGCTTTTTTTTTTGGAGGGGGAGGGTGCATGTGTGTGTGTTCATATGTGTATCAGAGATGCAACATACTGGTAGTTAAATGGGGTAAAAATGGTATTTTCAAGAGGAAGATCCAAGTCCGTAGAGACTCTCCAGGGATCTCATTAAAGCGCTCTTTCCTTAATATAGTGTACTGCAATAACAGCTATCAGAATCCCTACAGTGTGGTTTCCTGATAGGTTAGTTTACACAGAATTAATTGTCTAATTTTGCAAGCGACCAGTACAGTGCACACTGATTTTTATTTATTCATTTTTAGCCTGATGTGTTGCTCTTGTGGATTTTGCTTCGTAGTTTAAGATAGTTTTTACAAACCATCTTCAGTTATACCACTTTGTCATAGCACATATTACGTAGGAATCGTGATTTATTCTTATCATTCTTCTTTTTGTCCTCCATATATAAGACTTGCTGTTAATTTAAGCAATAAATTTTTTGCATAAAGCATTTTTAAACAATACAAATAAAAGGATGCATCAGAAAAGCAGATTCAGACTGTATAAGGCTTCTGTGGTTTAGATGCTCCAGAGACCCATCCTGAATGGGGAGAGTGGATTTTCCTTGTCCCCAGAGGTCAGCTTGCTGGTTTGTCTGGTACAGGAATAGCAAAGTGAAGATGAACCTTACACAGAACAAAGGACCAGCAACTTGCAGTCAGTTGATACAGAAGCATAGAAAAATGTATTTGAATAAAACCTAACAGGCTGTGCTGAGAATTTGGCTTGAACAGGATTTTAAATGTATTTGGAGGCTTCCTTTTTAAAATGAAGTTCTTTTTAAATGATTTGCACACAAACAAAAGACTTCTATCTTACTACCTACGTTTAGCAGCATGAGAAAGATGGACTTATGCAGAATATTCTTCCGCTCAGTTTGGGGCGGGATGGCTGCTAAAACAACTGCTGGTCTCGACCAACAGCTAAAAACTGCCTTTCAGCTTGACTCATCATTGCTGCTGCCCTCGGGAGATGATGCTTCTTCCCTCACCTGCTCAGGCTCATGCAGGTGGGGAAGAGATGATAGGCTTCTGCTGATTCCTTGCCCCTGGACCTGGCAGTGTTCCTGCAGCCTGCTGATATTTTTAGCCTGAGGAATGGCTTTGCTCTACAAAGACCATTGCAAAAGCCAAACATCTCTGCTGAAACTACCACTGTTCACTTGTGATCAGCACGCTGGCTGGAGGAATTGGTGACTATGCCCTCAGCTACTGTAAACTGGAGAAGTTATATGAGTAGCTGAAAGAGCTTTCTGCACAGACGGTCTGGAAGCAATATAGGAGGCAGGGAATGAGCATGGGCTGGATATGAGCTGGAAGGAACATGGGAACCCAGAGACAGCCAGAAGTGATGTAGCCTGAGGAGACCGCACAGAGACAAGAGAACAGTCCTGTCCCAAGTGTGTGCGTGTTTGTATGCTTGGGTACCTTCTGTCTCAGTGTGGTGATGGGTTATTAAAACATCTCCTGTTTCTGTAGGATGAAGAACTGGATGGAGGAGGGAGGGAGGGCTGAGGAGCATCATTCCCATCATTCCAGTTGAGAGTTCAGGCAAAGGGTGTCCTCCAACTGGGACTAAAGGATGTGGAAGTGAAACACTTCAATTAATGTAAGTGAGGGAGAGTAAGGCCATAGTGCTAGCTGAGAGAAAGGACAAGTCAAGATAGCTTATTGGGGGGGGGGGGAGGGGGGAACCCAAACCAGCAAAACTATCATCAAAGCCTGTTGTAATTCAGAAAGTGTTTGTCAACACTGGGATTTTATCTTTAATTTCTCGTTTACATATATGAAACATTCTCCAGGTAAAAACTCTGACTTTTCTTGTAAGAAGTGAGCATTTTGTATGGTGTTGCCATCCTTCTTGCTGGCAGTTCTAGGAGGGAGACATAGGAAGTCAGTGAAAGGTGAGATTCCTTTGCCTGCTCATTCATTGCCTTTTTAGCTCTTGCCTCTGTTAAAGAAGTTAAGGTACAATGTGCTCTGTGAATTTATAATGCTGTAGGTATTCCAAACTGCTTTCATAAACAGGGATTGTATCTCCCTCTTAGACACTAGATATGAAAAAGCCAGCCTACAGGCTGCAGTGTGGATCCAGCCCACCAAGCAAATGAGATGCCCATCACACAGGCAAAGTTCTACTGTTCCCATGTATTACAGACCATGGTGTGTGGACTGGGCTTGAGCAGAGATGAGGCTGTTCTCTGTTGGGAGACACCTGAATTGTGAATGTGCCACCATTCTGTCTGGTCCTGTGACAGGGATTTGATGGCGTGCAGAGCCTTTGAGTGCTGTGTCCTATCGTGGCCCCATTGGTAATGTGCATGTTGTTCTCGTGTCAGTTGTTATCTCGAAGTGTTGACATCATGTACTAAATAACACTTAAGCAAGTCTCTTTCCATCAGAAGATGAATTTCTGACACAACTGAAGTCAATGGGGCTTTTGTCACTGACTTCAATAGACCTCAGCCTCCACCTCATGACTCCATGGGAAGAAGAATAAATTGCTGCCGAAAATGCAACCGTCTCTGACATCCAGTGGGAAAGGATAATTAGCAGTCAGTCATGGAGCTGCCATCGTGGTTGTCTGATGAATAATAGAACTGAGTACAAGTGATATGTTGCCTTCCAAGTGCGTAAAGTAATTTTAGCAGATTAGCATGAGTATAAGCAGCCAAGAAATATGGTATGAAAACCAAGTGTGAGATGAGTTCTAGACAGTAGACATCAACTTTTCCGCCTGTCTGGCCTCCAAAACATACTGCATAGTTTTATCTAAACACTAGAACAGGAAGGTGTTGGGGATTAGGAAGACAAAGTCTGGTGTTACTAGGCTTTTTTTCTTTTATTTTTAGGGGTTTTTTGTATTGGGTTAATGTTCTTAAAAGAGCATGAGAGAGATTTCAATGAAACTTCTTCTCCCTCTTTGCTTCTTGTTAGAAATACCTCTGGAACTGGTTAGAGCACGGTTGGACTCTGTTGTAAGGATGATGGTACAAGGGTGAAGGACCACGTTTTATGGGTGTGTGTAGCTTCCATGCATTGAGGAAACCCTGGCTTGGAAATTCTGATTTCTATCAGAGACACAGTTCAACCAGCTGGTGTGTTGGGCTTTTAGGAAGAAACACAAAGATAGGTGCTGGATTTGTGGATCTATACCTTTTGAGAAAAGCGAACAACAATTAAAGCAGAAGAAAGCAAACCCAATGTGGTTTTAATCATTAGCTTCAGTTTGTAGTTGGTCTTAACACTGCGGGCAGCTTTGTGAGTGCATAAAGACGGCACTGTAATGCTGTGGCTTTTAACTAGGCCTGTTTATGTATTGTGATTGGCGAAGCTATTGACTTCATATTCTTTCATGTTCTTTATGTTCCCTTCTGTTTTGATGTTATCGTGCAGTCATCTTAGCTACGTATTAAACAAGAGACTACTTCAATATAAAATGATCAAAGGCGTAGGGGAACACAGGGCCATAAAGAATATATGGAGAGCTCTGGGGGAATGATAAGTTGAATTTAAAGGCTTTTTCAAGCTGCTTAATTCCTGCTTAGATTTCTGATGCCACCAATAGGCAACAGTCATTTTCTTTAAATCTTTTACTAAGGATTGACTGGCAGAATCACTGTTTTACATGGGGTTTAGAGAGTAAAAGGCCACCCTGAAGGTCAAGCCCGAAGAGATTTCCTCTAAGAGCTCATTGATTCTACTAGATTTTTGACTTGAAAAAAGACCACTCCTTCCTAGGTCTGTGGCTTGGATACAAGTGCCTTAGTATGTGCCAGCACAGAAGGCAGGAGCAAAAGTGTAAGTGCAGGAAAAAAATGATAGAGAAAGATGCTGTGGGGCAGATAGACAATGATTTCAGTTTCTTGCTTGTACAATTCAAACTGGTGACATTATTAGCTACTGGTCCATGAAAAAAGAAAGTATTATTTTATTGGTTTCAGAAATGGATTATATTAACAGTGAAATTGGGCAGAATAAAGATTTATGGTCACATCCTTAGCTTTAGTAAACAGGCAGAGGACCTCTGCTTATAATGGGGATAGAAGGATTCACTGCAGCTGTGGAGCTGGGCTGTAAATACTGTGGGTCTGGTTTTCTTCACATATATAAATGATTACATGGTTGCTGTGAATGTATATACATGTACTGTCTTTATTTTGCACAAAAATTAAGATGAGCATGTTTTGCCTCTCTAACCTCATTATAATATTGGCTTTGTAAGTTGCCCAGTGCTGTGGTGGTGATTAGCAAAATGAATCTGAAAGTCTACCCCATAAGCAAACTCTGTATTTGCGCTATTACCTACTCCTGTGATATTTCAATCTGATTCATTAGTAAAATTAGCATTTTTATGGACTAATTAGGGAAGAATGTTGCTTGCGCTCTTTCTGATATACAGAGATTTTCACAGCTTAGTAAAATCAAATAGAACTGAAACTTCCCCCCCCCCCCCCAAAAAGAAGAAAAGCAAAAGCGTTACTCAAATTAACTCAAAAGATTGGGGAGATTTTAATTTAAAGGGGGAAAAAAAAAAAAAAGGAATTAAGAGAAGATTAGATTACTGTACTATTGGCAGTTTGTACAGTTTTTTGAATTAAAAATTCCAGATCTCTTTCAGCTATTTTGGTTCTTCAGGCATAAAAATATTTTAAAAGCTGTCAGTCAGTCACCATATTTTTTGTGACGGTTGCAAAATGAACAGTAATGAGAATGAATAGTAATGAGTGCATTATCCGGTATCTATAAATACCAATTGATTTTCATTGTAAGTTTATATATTTCAGTCGACATACATTCTAGTTTTTCTCTTCTTTTTAAAACCAAGGTCAGGTTTTATTAGACCATAGCCGTTCATTCAAACATGTCTTAGTTTTTCTCACATTACGCTAATGAACCACTTGCTTTTGAAGTTTAATTCTAAATATGCATGTGTGTCACTTTTTCCTGATCACATTCTCCATTTGCCAGGAGGGTAAAAATGGGTGTCTGTGACTAAACATCTGAGGTCATCTTTTTGCAAGAGAAGTATTCTTTCTTCTTAGAGGATGGAATACAATTATTTTAATCAATGCAGGCATCTTCTGTTTTGATTATTATGTTTTTATAATGATCTTGATTTACAGAGACAAAGAGCAGTGAACATCTCATTTTGGGCTTCTGTAGAGAAGGCAAAAATCTCCATCTTGCATAAAGGGTAGAAGTTCAATTAGGCATTTTGGTGTCATGGGAGGTTGATTGTGCTTTAATTGGCTCCAGCTGACTGGCTTTTAGGCCATGATACTCTTCACCTGCAGTTGGATACTTCTCAAATATGTATGGAACTTTTTGTTGCGTTTGAAAGTGTTGCACAGTCAAAATAATTATTTCCAAATGATACCTTACAAGTGAATGCCTGATGATAAATACAAGTTACATTAAAACTGTAAAATAATTTAAGTTGGAAGGCACCTTTGGAGGTCATCTGGTCCAACCTCCTTCCGAATGTAGGCACAACTTTGAAGTTAGATCAGGTTGCTCAGGGCTTTGTCCAGTTGAAAACAGTAATTAGCCTTTTCTTCTTCAGGCTAGACAAACACAGTTCTCCCAGTTTCTTCTTCTAAATTATGTGCTGCAGCCCCCTCATCATCTTGGTGCTCTCTGCTGAATTTTTGCCAGTTCATCAGTGTCTGTTTTGTAACAGGCAAACCAAAACTGGACACTCTGTCCCAGAAGCAGTCTCACAAGTGCTGAATAGAGAGTAATAATTGCTTTCCTTGACCTGCTGGCTGTGCTCCTGCGAATGCAACCCAGCGTGTGGTTGACGTTCATCACTGTCACTGCCGACTCCTGTTCAACCCTGTGGCTGTCTTCCCCAGAGCTGTTTTCTGCACTGTGGGTTTCCATTTGCAGGGCTTCACGTCTGCTTCAGCTGGATGTTGTAAGGTTTCTGTCAGCCCACTTCTTCAGCCTGTTGAGATGCTGCTGAATGGCAATCCCACTCTCCAGTGTGTCAGCTGCTCCCCAGCTCTGGTATCACGTGGAAACTTGCTGCAAGCGTACTCACTCTCATCGTCAAAGTTGTTAATGAAGATATTAAGTGGTTAAACAGATTGCCTTCAGGAAGATTTGCTCCAAAATCTTGTTTGGGACTTAGGTGAGGGTCATCAGGCAGTTGGATGTTGGTGTGTGTTGTTCCTTCTTGCCCTTCTTGATGATGGCCATGACAGTTGCCTTTTCTAGTCATCAGAAGGATCCCCCAATTGCCACAATATTTCCACAAAAGACCAAAAATCAGCCTCAAAATGATGTCAGCCTGTTTCCTGCACATTCATAGACCTGTGTAGATCCAGTTAATCGATTAATTGATCCCTAACAAAATCTTCCTCTACTGTAGATAGGACTTCCCTGCCCCAAAGACATTAGGAACATGGACCTGGGCAGCCCGAGGGTAGGCCTTGCCAATAAAGACTGAGGCAAAAAAGTCATTGACTGCCTCATCCTTCCTCTGTACCCTTTGTTAGTAGTTCTGTTGACATATTCAGGAGTAACCCACATTTTCCTTGATCTTTTGCTGCAGGTGTACCTATGGGTGAGCCTTTCTTGTTGGTCATACCATCCCTTGCCAGCTTCAACTCCACCTGGGCTTTGGCTTTCCTAATTTTGTTCCTGCAGTCTGGGCAAGGTTTCTATAGTCTTCCTGGGTAGCCTGTCCCAACTTTCACCTTCTGTTCACTTTGTTTTTGTGTTGGAGCTCTGTCAGGGATTCCACATTCAGCCAGGTCAGCCTTCTGCCACGTCTGCTCCGCTTCCCACTCGTCAGGGTGGATTGTTCTGGTGCTTTGAGGGGGTTTTCCTTGAAGATCAAGGAGCTCCCCTGTGCCCTTCTGCACCCCGGGGAAGTCATCCATGACATTACACCTGCTAGTTCCCTGATCAAACCAAACTGCTCATCTGAAGTTCAGCATCAATATTGTCTTTGATGCGCTCATGACATCTCAGTTGCTTGTGCATCACCAGTGTCATCTTAGCAGATATCAGGGTGCTTAAAGTCCCCCAGGATGACAAGGGCCTTTGATTGTGAAGGCTGAATAAAGCTTTATCCACTTCCAGTTCTTGATAGGGTGGTGGGTAGCAAAAACCCACAGCAGTGTCCTCCTTGTTGACCTCTCTGTTTCCGACCCATAACCATTAGCTCCCAACGAACCCATCACCTGCTTCTCAGCACAGCTTCACACATGTCTTGAGAAATAATTCTGACTCATTAGTCTCTACTGAGGAAAATTCTGTTTTCTGAGCATACATTTTAACAGGTTTCAATCCTATACAGTGCCTTTTCCAGCATAAACATGTATTTTTTTTTCTGATAGACAAAAATATTTTGAAACCCTATTAGAGTCTAAACATTTGGGTTACCATAATAACTTAAGCATATACTTAATAACCTTTCTTGATGGGGGATTGTTGGTATAAAGTCTTTATGGATACCTGGAGTCTTAAGTACCAATGTAAAGCACTCACTGAACTGATGTATTTTTTTCAGTTGCATTTTTCTCATTGTGCTTTCAGCAGTCCAAACATTGCAATACTGATATCACCCATCTTGACCTCAGTTGTCTTCTGTGTTAATAAAATGCCCTGTGCTGTTACTTAGACCATTAGATTGGGACTCGGAAGTGTTATTTCTGGCTCTGCAATTATCCTACTGCTGCAATTTCCCTATCTGAATTGGGGATAACAAAGCTCTCGTTCTTTGCAGAATGCTTTGAGATTTGATGATGAAAAGTGCTATATGAGGGTTCAATATTGTTATGTGAACAAATATCACTTTGTTTGCATGGCTTGACCATCTTATAAGCAAGCGGAGAGCTGATGACCAAATCAAGATTAGAACTGAACAAATGAGTTATAATGAAGAACTTCAGTCTATTGACTTCGTTTTTTCCTTCTGTTTGAAAGTCATTAACTTTTATAAGTAAATCTCTAGAGACATTTTTAGTCTGGAAATCATTTGCCAATTGGGTTTATAGATCTTTTAAGTTTGCTCATTTTATGGTTTTACTTATCATTTTAGATAACAAATAAGTTACTTATTAGTTTATATGATCATTAGCAATCTGAGCATAGAATCGCATATTATAAGGTTAAGTTTCCAATTTCAGTGTTGGATATTTTCCAAGTGCATTTAAAATGCATTTCCAGAGAAAAACCCCTGAAAATTACAGATTAACAGTGAACAATCTTTACAACAGGAAAAAATATTCCTTTGTTAAAACTATACTTTAAATCTGTTGTGAACAGGGCAGCAACACAATTGATTATTTTAAACATAGTTTCAAAACCCTTTCTACATTATTTGCACTTAGTGTCATGGGTTAGGTCCTTCTGATCTTTCTGAGTTCATGTATCATGGCAGTTTGCATATGATTGACTTTTGTGTTGTAGAGTGGAAAAAAGGAACCTCAGTTAAATTTCCATACTGCCTGCATAAGATTTTTAACCAGGAAATGTTAGGGAAATAGTTTGTCATATGGTGTAAATAAAAATAACTTTAAAAAAAACCTGTGCTGATTTATCCCAGTTGAAGATTTGCTCCAGAGTACCTGAGAATGACTGTGTGGTCTGGCACATGGCTGTGAATAGCTGAAATCTAATTTGTATCTAGAAAACACAGAACTAAGTTTTCTGGCTGTATTCTGTCCTGAAACCTCAGTATTCTGATAGGAATGCATGGGTCTCATGAAAAATGGTGGATTTTTTTTAGCTGGCATGTAGATACTCACGATGCTGCCTTATGAGATCAGGAGAAATCCTTTTCTCAGCCCATGTGCCATTCAGTTTGCACATACTCCGTGTTGAAGAGCTCAGGGAAAGGTTGTAATGCAGAATTGTGTTGTGCGTTAGAAGGTTATTAAAATCAGGTGAAAGTGTGCTCTATACCTTGGGGACCTTAAATGCAAAATCATTCTAACTAATAAGCAGATACTAAATGTGCCAAATTTTACCCCACGGTACCACAGGCTCCTGTGGTGGTGTCGGTTTTGCTCGCTGACTTTTATTGACTATCAGGATTTATTGACCCAGGAGGGAAATATTGACAGAGGTGATTCTCTACCAGTCACAATTTCCCTTAAGGGACAATAGCACCTGGTGTTCACTGTAAATTTAAACTCAATGCATGCATGTGTGTCATGGCACGGGGTTTAACTGCTGAACATTTACCTACTGTGATCGTGTGGCAGTGCTGTACATGAGACCTAAGTGCTTTTGCACAGACCTTGACATTTTCTTTAGGGAAAGATATCTGTGGTGTGACTGGTGACAAGCCTGAGAGAGAGCATCTGTGTGCGTGTGCCTTTATATGCATTAGCCTTTGTATGTATGTAAAAGTCAAGGTGATTTTCTTCTGGTAACCATTAGAACAGGGTTTAATGCCATACATCCATGTTGCTAAGTTCACTACAGACCCAAATTATGTACTGGCAAAGTGCTATAACATTTCCCATGTCTGAGTAATCATGGACCGGAATCTGGCCCAATATGCTTGATTTAGTAAAACCTGTTCATGGCTGCCTTCTTTTATTGGTACAGTAAATCACAGAAACTGTTGGTTAACATCATGTGATGGTCTTAGACAGCTATGATTAGTATTTGGAAGCTCTCTTCATATTCTGATAGTCCTTTCAGTAATAAATAAACAGATATTTGAACAACTTGCAACAATGTGCTTGCAGTAATTATGAGCCACCTTATTCTAAATGTGAGACTGACCTGATACACATTTTTTTATTCTTTTTTTTTCCTCTGGTCAAAAACTGAAATATTGGTAAAGCATGTCTGCTAAACTGGAAATCTTAATTTTGTTCTTTTAAAATTAGTACTTTCCTACTATTGCTAAAAAGAAAATAATCATATTATTTAAGAAGTAGAACAACTGTTGTACTGACTTTTCTCAGCAGCACAGCATCTTTCTTGGGTTGTGTTCATAATGCACGTGGGTAAAATTATACCTAAAAACGATTGTTTCTTTAATAATAGCTATTTTTCTCTCTTGCTTTTTATTTCTCAACCCATATTAATATCACATACTTGATATTAGTCTGAAAATGTCATTGCAGATACATATTTGCACTAATGTGGGATCTATAAGCTCTAAGGACAGCAACCTTTTGCTGTGACTAGAGTTTATTCATTTCATCCTGTACTATTTTCCAAGCTGGTTAATGCATCTTTTTATTGTTTGACAAAACTTCCTACTCGAAAACCTTTTGCTATTAATATGCACAAGTGGAGCTTATTCTGCATTCGCAGTGGTGCTGGAGCTGATGGGAATGCTGCCTAGGGCTGGGTGCTGGGATTTTGGGTCCTTTCATCCCTTTGCCACCCACACATCACTTGATGAACTCTGCAATAGGATAAACCTTCATGGTCTGCACTGTAAGGCAAAGTCGAGTCTCAGAAGATTGGATGTGCAGAGCACAGCGCTGCAGGAGCAGGTTGGCTGTAGGAGGGCTTTGCTGAGGGAGAGTGGCCAAAGTAACGTCAGAGTTTCATCCTGGCCAGTGCTCCCCTCTTTTGATACTGTTCTGCTTTGTCAAGTCCTCTGGGCCAAACCTATTGTTTTCCTCAACATTGTGGGGATCTGCAGCAGGCACGATTCAAGTAATGTTTAAATATTTAGTTTCTTTTTTTCAGAACATTATCTGAGCCTGACTCAGAGGCTTGTACTTCATCGATTCATGTATCTTTTTGAGAGAAATGCATGGATGAAATGTGAAGGTCACATTGCAGCAGGGACCACTCGTGCCTGCTCCAGTCTGTTCTTCCCCTGCAATCAGTAGACGGAGGAGCCCGGGAAGCTGCCCGTGCCATCTGTGGCATGGCCAGAGGCAGCGGGTGATGCCAGCCCTAATCCTGGCTGCAGCATGTGCTCCCAGTTCTGCTCAGAGACCAAGCAGCCCCCAGGTAGCTCAACACTGGGACTAGAGATGTCTTAAAGCCATCTTTGTGCCCTGCTGCTTCTCCCCTCTCTGCACTATGTGTAACGCAGCTGAAATACAGTGTCAAATTCAGCGAATGACCAGCTGAGTGAATAAGAGTGTGAACTGCATTCCCTCACTTAGAAATCTGTCAACTCCCTCTAACCTTTTGGCAAATTGAAAGACCAAAGTGAATGTACTTCCAGAGTATCATAACAATAAAATGCCATTGTGAAGCAGGAAGCAGAAGCAGCACTGGGAATCCAGACATAGAGACACTTTGCCCATATCCACAGAGGAAAAAGATTGTATTTTTATTTCTCATCTTTTAAAATCCCAACAGATTTACAAGACCAGGGCACCTAAACACTTTGATTCAGGCCACGAGGTCTCTAGGACAGTCGTCATAAATCTGTAGGTTGCAGATTTTTCCCTTGTAGTACTGTGCTGGGTTTGTTTTGAGCCCTCTGAGCTCAAACCATGACGAGTACCTAAGGCGTGAAAAACTAAACAGCAGGTGAAGTTTTCAACACAGACTGGGAGACAGGTTTTCTCATTAAGACATACATTGTTCCAGTAATTCTTTTCCAGTGTAGTGCTAGATGCAATCTTTCTAGACCTTTTCTGCAGGTGCAAATTTTCTAGAGTCTAGGAATGACCATGTGGATACTTCTGTGCACAACAGTAATAACGGCACGTAGCCCAGAGTGCCACAGATCATCTTCTCACGCCTCTGTGAAATAAGCCTCATGGTTAGTTTTTAAACTTCAGTAGCTTGATTTGGACAGAGTCATTTACTTGAGCAAGGGCAGCACGAGACGTCTGTGCCCATTGCGTGGCTGTTGTGCAGGAAGAATGACGGTGGGTCCCTACTGACAGCATCACCTCGGATGGAAGCACCTGGGACATAGACCATTGAGTCGTAATTCTTCGTTCACGTTACAGAAGAGTCTTGGGCAAAATGGTGGATAACCTTCACTGGATGATGCATGTTGCCAGGAGTTTAGATCATCTTCCCTGGGGAATTGCAATATCATTGCATGGAATATTGGATTTGAGGTGGAGGAGGATTGTGGAGATTTATGGTCAGCTTAGTTCCTTCAGCAGGACAGTCCTGGTAGCTCACTGGTGAAAGCCTAAAGCAATACCCCTTAGCAGTCTTTGAGCTGAAGCTGCAGTAGGTACGCTTGAGCACTGATATCAGCTCTGCTCCTACATTGCCTTTTTAATGTTAAATGTTTTTTAATGTTTTGGGGAGTGATGTATTCTTACTGTCTGTTTATACTGTGCCTGAAACAAGAACTCCTATAAATTGCCTGGCTCTAATAAACCAAATTAAAAACACCCAGTGATACAGACTAGGTTACCAATACTGTATCTTATGGGTTTTTTCCAAAGTTTTCCTATACTTTTCACTGGAACTGTTTTTGATATAAATCCTTTCCTTCAGTCTGTGAGCTCGATTTACCTTTCCTCTCTCTGTACAGTACAGTGATAACTTCAGTCCTACAGACCTTCTCTTCAGGAAATTCTATTAAGATTTTCTTTTAGCAAAAGTGAGTAGCCCTTCAAAAATCCTTTATCAGGTCTGTTCTTTCCTGTTATGGTTTGCCTTTGCTTTTCTTTTTTTTTTTTTTCATGGATAGCTGTAATTTAAAGCTTACTAGATCGATAAGTCCAAGATGCACAGCATAAATGGGAGCAGCAGACAAACAGCTGGTAAAGATAGGAGAGAGCTGATTAAAAAGAATTCAGCTATAAAGCATTTGAGTTACTATTATCTGCTGTGATTTTTCAGTTAGGGGGAAGGGGACTCACAAATCATAAATCCCTCCTCCCTCACAATCTCTGATTAAAATAATGCTGAATTTTCTCTTTTTTCATGTCTCTAGATAAAAAGTGGATTTTTTATTCGGAGTAGATGTTTTAATCAGTTATAAGTGAATTGGCTTAATATAGAGATAGCTGGGGGATATGTAATGGCAGGAAGTCTGGACCTGATGTAATAGCAGCATCTCTGGTCCTGAACTCTCTACATCCAGTCCTGTGATAAACTGAAATCCTGAAAATAGCCTCTGTTTTACACTGATTCACGACATAGGGATTTTCTACCCTGCTTTGCAAGCCCTGGTGATTGTGCGTGGGACTGGGTTTGGGTTTACTGTGCTTTCTAGCAGAGGCATGTCTTGCAATCCTTGGACCAGGCTGCCACAGCTTTGTTGGGTTATACCCAGCTGGCACAAGCTGTAGATCAGGCAATTTGCATTGGTATTACAAATTGCAGTTACATTATTCTGTGAAGGTAAAGACGGTATAAAAGGCTGAGCGTGTTGCCAGCAGGAGAGTAAACATTTCTAAGCTAAAGCCTCAGTAGAAGTCAAGAAGGATTAAGGTGCAGCTGAAAGTAGAATTGAGGTTCCTAAATCACTGCAGAGCTTTAGAAAATGTTTTCTGTTCACATCAGGAAACATAATTTATTGACAAAGGGTTTGAACTTTAAAATATATGTGCTAGTGAACTGTGTTTCAGTGAAACTGCATACTTATTTTGATGGGGAGGTTGTGTGCCCATAACCACAGAAATTATGTGAAAGACTAAAGATGTGTGTGGCAAAAAGCATGTACATCTTATACATGTACATCGATGTATGCTGAATTTGGCTGTTTATATACCAAAATAGCAGAAAGACATTACGATATGAATTTGAAATACTGCGGGAAAGGATGTGCATGTGCACGTGTGGACTTTGGAAGAAGGATTGGGTCTATCTATGGGGAAATAAGTCTGTCTGCAACTGGTGAAATGAGACCAGATAAAGAGATTATCAAGTAGTGACAAGAAAGAAAATAGGTTAGCTGAATTTTTCTTTATCACTTCTTTTCCCTTAAGACATCTCACTGAATATCTTGTCATTCATACAGAGAGTCTGGAAAGAAAATCACTTTTAAAGGTGACCCACGAAGGAACAAAAATTAGAAACAGTGCTTGTGTGCTTCTTGTGCTCCTTGGTGGCATAGGAATTTACACTGTGTGTGTGTGCTCTCTTTTGGGAGAGCAAGAAAAGTGGTCTTAAACTTCCAAAGCCTTCCTGTTGCCTTTGCTGCTCCCAGCACGTAGCAGAGCATCCTGTGGGTGCAAAGCAGGATGCTGAACAGGGACTGAAGCCCATGGTGCGGCCTGGCTCATCCAGGAGTGAATATTGAGGTGCTAGTGCAATAGCAGAGGTGTATCATGACCATGTTTATGAGAGATTGAGATAGAAATGCACCTCTTGGTTGATGTGTTTAAAATGGGGGAATATTATTGGAGAAAAACAGTTAAGGAATCTGTTTCCTCTTGAATACACTTTTCTTTCATGGGCCTTTTTTTTTTTTTATTTTAAATGAAAGTAACACTTGAAAATCATTTTGAAATTGTGTTTCACATCAATGGACTATAGGAGAGCAATAATGTAAGTGGTGATTGATAAGATTAATTGTTTCTGGTTTTGTGTTATCTGTGATTCCAATGAAAGCTGAATCTTATCTGTTTGGTACTATATAAACACTTAACAGGCTTTAGAAAGCTTGTAATCTAAGTAGACAAGAAAGGCAAAGAAAGAGAGGGGAAATAGAGGTGCAGAGAAGTGACTTGTTCCAAGGTCACAAACCAGATTTAGAATAAGAATCAGATCTTCTCACTTCAGCCCATTTTCTATTCCATAGGGTATGGTGCTTCTGTTATTCAAATATGGAAAAGCCTGTCCTTTTCCAGTTAAATAGAGGGCAAAGAGAATGAGATCAGACATAAACTCAGTGATACAGAGAAAAAATAATAAAAGAAAACAAAGGAATTGTGCTGATAAGGATGCTATTTTTAGATAAATTCAACATATGACATACCATTACTCAAATCACAAATTTGTCTTTCTCTTTAGATGCAGTAAAGTGGGGAGAAAGATTCAGATGTAAAACTGCAAATTGACTATACATTGATGAAGAAACTGCTGCACGTACTGGTTAGAAATGCTTTTTTAAATTTTATTTACCTTTATTTCTGAATCAGAACAGTTAAAGTCATTGTAACTATTTTAGACCCATTTGATACTGTTTCTGTCTAATATGCTTTCTTTAAAAGCATAAGCAAGTGTGGATATTTATTTGTGCATATATGTATGTTCTGGAATAATTCCATGTGATTTTAATTACTTGAAGTATGCGGACATGCTTTCAAAGTCTGAAAGCTCTCTAAGGCCAGATGGAACTTGATTGTCTTCTCTTTTTACAAGTTAAGCAAACAGTCATTTGTTATTATATGTGTAGCTGAGCCCTAAACTAGGCTTTGTCCTGTTGTAGCATCTGATTGGTAAGGAGCTTGAGATTTTACATTCAAAAAAACTGCTCAACTCTGGTCCTTCAACCTGTAGGAGAAGGTACTGTAATTATTCTATTCTGATTATTTCAAAGGAAGTCTTCCACTCTGCTTTCCATCCGCTGGTGATGGCGGCCACTGGGACAGCAAGTCACCCCAAACACTGGTGGAGGGGCTGGACCCAAAGTGGTGGATGGACCTTGCCTTTCCTTAAAGTACCTCTGGGGCATGTTGAAGAGAAATAGTGGGGGAGCAGGGCCTTGGTGATGGTGTTGCCAACAACTCTTCATCAGTGAAAAAACGTCTTGGAGCCATGGAGTTATTTATGACTTGGGCTTCTCTAGGATAGCTTGTTACTGGGAAGTTTAAGTGCCTGTGGACCCTTCCTGTAGTGAGATATGCTTGGAGGAAATAATCACACTGACAAGGGATTTCTATCTTTTTTTTTTTTTTTTAAATCCTATTCATAAAAAAAAGCCTCCTGTAATTTTGTATTCTGTTTCTTGTTTGTGGCTGATGAAAAGCAGGTCTGTGCTACCAATATGTGGAGTTTAAATATGCATTTCCCATTAACTTTTATTAATAGGAGCTCTAAGGCTAAAGCTTTATGTATAATGGGAATTATTTACACCATTACTTTATTTTGAGATACCGTTTATTGGGATTTTCTGTATTCTGCTCACTGGCCTTGAGTACTGCAGAGAGCAGGGCTGAGAACATTGTTCTTACGTATCTGCTGCTGAATTTAATTTTTGCTTATTTTTGTGGTCTGTAAAATTAACAGTGACAAAGTTATTGATAAAATGTAGTCTGCTTGCTTTATTTTTTTATATTTTATTTTATTTTTTTATTTTATTTTTTTTTATTGCTTTAACTTTTTTTTAGTAAAATGTTCTTATTCTTTTATTATACCCATAGCCAGTGATTGTTTCAAGTAGAAAATAATTTACTAATTTCTGATAAACCCCGACTAACAAGGCAGTGGGATTCAGATGCTGTGTGAATCTAGATGTCCGTAAAATCTGGTTATTTTTTGGTTCGTCTCTTTGTAGGAGAAGCTCTGAACTGAAAAGCTCACTTTCTTGTCAGTTTGTAAGTTAGCTTATAAACTTTCCCTCTTTCAAGACCAGCCATCTGGAAAGGTCACCATGTGGAGGCTGGCTATTTTTTAGGTATGCATGAGCAAAGAGAATAAAGATTTAGTCTGCTTTTCTTGAGGGACAATCTGTCTTGTTTCTTCTTGCACACCCCCAAAATAATGCATAAACTTTTTTCTTTTTTTTTTTTTTCCCACCCCAAAACCTTCTCCTGTATTCTCTGTCAGAGTATCCCATGAGCTATTCCATTTCAAGGGAGAAATACTGGAAATATAGGCATAACATTCCGAGTGTAGACTTGAGCAAATTTCTATATAGAATCATAGAATCATTTTGGTTGGAAAAGACCGTTAAGATCATCAGGTCCAACCATAAACATAACACTGCCAAGTCCACCACTAAACCATGTCCCTAAGTCCACGTCTACGTGTCTTTTAAATACCCTGACCCTTTTCCTTAGCAAGAAAGGACGCAAAGTGATGCAGCCTTTATAATCAGCTGGGCGCTTGGTGCTCAGGGCGTCAGCGATGTGTATGTTTGGGAAATGTGCTATTTTCTTCCCTTTGGCTCACAACTTCAAGTACACCCACTTTTCTAGTTAATATGCTGTTTCCTCTCTGACTGAACCAGTTTCTCAGTGTGGGGATCAGCCTCACGACCTCTTTGCCCTGCGTGACCAGAGAATGAACTCAAAGCCATTCAGATGGAGCTTCAGACTTAAGTTAATATGTGCTCCAATGTCTCCCCCACAAATAACTGCATTTACACAGGATCTTTTTATTTAAATATATGTCTCCTCTTTGTCAGATAGAGAAATTGTATTTAAGATTTCATTACGTTTAACTGTGTGATAAAATTCCTATACTTAGAGTTTGTGAGTCTGTTACCTTTTAAAAGATTTTTGGCAATGTGAAAGTTAGTACTCATTTGTTTTCATTTAAAATTCAGGGCATGATATGTGAAGTTTTATTTATAAGAAGGATACACTGTCATGTCATTTTCTACTTGCTTAAAAGCCAGATAACTGGTTAAGGAAGCTCCCATCCTGAGGAGAAGAAAGGGCTCATTAAAAACATTAGCTGATATAGAACAAATTGAGCTTCAGTGCCCTGCATAAAGATTATAATAACTGTAATAATAAATGAATTAATAATGCATTAAAGGAGAGTTCCTACAGTCAGATTGTCACATGCTTATCCTTGAAAATTGACTTCATTGAGGTGTGTCATGTGAGCTAATGACCTTAACTGATAGATTCAGGACTTTTCCACACTCCAAAATCCACTTAAATCCATATTTCTGTACTTTTGACGGTTAGTATTCTGGACAGACATGAAGCAAGTAGGACCATTTGGTGTTGCAAGCCAGGGGGTAGCTCATTGCTGAAACAAAGCGATCTCTAGTTTTAACCTCAGGTAGTCAGAGTTGGATGAATCCTGACCACTTGCAAGGGAAGCTCAGGTTAGCAATCTGGTGCTGCAGGATGCACAGCAACACCAGAAGCATGCACATATTGGGCTGTTGGGGCTTCAAAAATTTATACAGCCTCTATCATACAAAGAGCTTCCAAGAAGTTGAAGGTTTTGGGTGAAGGTCATGTTTGTATGTATCACCAGCAAATTCTCTCTCCCGAAACCAAAATTCTCTCTCTTTCTCACCAACCTGCTTCTGTGTGGTATGATGGGGCCGTTCTGTGCTCCGCGGGAAGTAATGTGGTCTGATTGCAGCTTGGTCTGACATCTTCCCCTCTGCGAGGGCTGGACTGGGAGAAGTGGGCATGTTCCAGAAGTGCCTACTTAGGTACTAAATGTGAAATAACTTGAAATAGCGCTGTATCTGAAAATCTGATTGAGTTGTGCATTATAAATATCATGAGATTATCAGGATTTAGGAATAAATGGTCAAGTTCAGCACTAAAATACAGGCGTCAACAGGGTTTTAATAGTGGAAGTTTAGGTGCTGAGGTGTATCTCTAGACACAGCAGAAAAGTGAGAGTATGGGGATTTCTGCTGTCCCCTCTGGGCAGGGGCTCATTTATATGTGCTGCACTGGGGAAAAACTGTATTAAGGGAATTGATTATCCAGACATTGTAAACCTGTGCTGGTTGTAAACTGCATCTTTAGGCACCTAGGTACCTTTAAAATGAATCCATTAGTCACTTCTGAAAACCAAAATGACTCCCCTAAACCCATGTACTACTGAAGATAGAGTTTACATGTGTTGTGAGGTCGCTAATTTTGAGAGTCTTAAAAGAATTGGCACTGGAAGGGACCTGGGGAGGTTGTCTGGGTGCCTTAGTTCAAAATGGAATCTATGGGTGCCAAATAGAGATTATGGGGAGCACTTGTCATTTGACTTATATGTCACACTCATGCTTCTGTGTGTCCCCATTTATACCTGCAAACAGGTATTTGTAGGTGTTAGTTTGCATGTGCAGACTGAGCTTTGCCTATGAAAGATGTGAAAGCAAAATTCCTTCTGGGATGCTTTTTTTGAGAGTCATTGAAAATTCATCTTTTTTTTTTTTTTATAAATAAAAATCTCATTAGCATAAAAAAGCAAGCAAAAGGGCAACATCAATGGGCTTTTTATCAGTGCTTTGCATCATGTTAATACTATAGCCAACAGTAAATTATGTAGGCATTATACTGGAACAAAGGAAATTATACCAGGGGTTTTATTTGAGAAGATTTTGAGTTTGCTTGTCAAGTCATGCAGTATGTGGTTTGTTTTATTTGCTGGCTAATGTGAGTCTAGCTGAACAGTAGCTCTAGTTTGCACAGGGATTCTTCTCTTTCCCAGTGCATCATTTGATACATACCAGAAAACAGTAAGAAATTAAATAAAGGTAATGCATTAATGCACCAAATCGTTACGGCTCAGACAAACGACCAGAGAGTTGCCTATGCATCCCATGAAGTAGTCACTCAGAAAGCTGAAAGCCCAATTCTGTTTTTCAACCCTTCAAGCAATAAAAGACACAGCAGCGCTGAGGATGTTGAATTTTGGAACAGAACAAACAGGTACCTGCTAGGAAGCTGCTAAAATAGTGAAAGCCTGGGACTGGCAGCGTATAACAAGGGAAATATAACTCTGCCTGCTGAATTGGATCTGCTCCTCCATGCTCTCTATGCTTTCTGTATTGACTGCTGTCAGAGGCAGGAGAAAGAGCT